>NW_006300367.1:5000750-5008946 GCF_000327345.1 Myotis davidii
ACACACATACGCCTCCTTAGTAGGAAATGAGACTTTCCTTTGGCATTTTTACTCTGGGTTTCCAACACTTGGTTTTGCTGAGCTCCCCTCTGGTGAGGAGACTTGGGCAGATCACGTGACCTCTGAGCCTTTGCTTCCAGGGGGGCGGGCAGTGATGATGCCGTATCTCCCTCCTTAGAGGGCTGTGTAGAGCCCGAGACAAGAGTCTTTCTGTTCACTGTCCTTCTCTTATTTTCTCCCTTCCACTTTGTGGTCACTGAGATTTACAATCTGATACATTTCTATGTTTTAACTTATAAGCAGCTGCAAAGGTTCTCTTTTTGTTAGTCTATTGTGCAGCCAAAGTAAATTAGGGCTTCACAGGACAGAGCTGTCCATTGGTGTTTTGTTTTGTTTTTAAGAGAATTAAACCATTTAAAAAATTGAGATAATTATAGGTTCATGTAAGAAATAATACAGAGAGACCCTTGTACAAATACCCAGTTTCTCTGAAATAGTTATATTTTATCAAACTGTGGTGCCATATCCTAACCATAACCAGGATATTGACATTGATCCAAGCCAACACCCTTAATTCAGATTTATGCAGTTTTATTTGTGTTCATTTATGTGTCTCCATTGGCTTTTGGCTTTTGATCTGAAGTTTCCTAAGTCAGCATTTCAGTTTTGAGGTGACTGAGTAATAGGGATAAATATCATATTTAATGTAAGAGAATTAATTTATAGATTAAGAAGAAATATGATATTTTCCCTTTTAATTCTAGTGGCTGTAGTAATATAGGCCATGATAATTTGGGACCATATAGTGCAATAACTATTTAACAAACAAATGATCCAAAGTAGAGAATTAGCCCTGGCTGGTGTTTGCTCAGTGGTTAGAGTGTCGGGCAGTGCTCCAAAGGGTCGTGGGTTCAGCTCCTGGTCAAGGGCATGTACTTGGGTTGTAGGTTCATCCCCGGCCCCAGTCAGGGCTCGTGTGGGAAGCAACCAGCCAGTGTGTCTGTTTCTCTCTCTCCCTCCAGCCCTCCCTTTCACTCTCTCTCAAAATCAGTGGGAAAAATGTCCTTGGGTAAGAATTAACAAACAAACAAGAAAATAGAGAACCAGTTTGCTGCCATATGCATTCTTGGCATGTCAAGAATACTTTAAAAATGTCTTTGAATATGCTTGAAAACTGACGACCTATCCCATTGCCAGCTCTGTTCACACATCCCTTAGTCCTTTGCTCAGGAAAACATGTTTCCATGAGCACTGCCCAGCTCTGGGTCAGTGGAACCTGAACTAGATTGACATCTTTGGTTTTCCTTTTCCTTTTGGAACTGATTGGAAGAAGAGGGTGGATGGACCTTAGAAGATTGGTTCCTTTCCTTTCCTCGCATGTTCCTGTTGGGGTTTGAGACGTGGCCAGGCACCATCTGTAGAAGTCTGGGGTTAATTTTTAACTCCCCCAACATACACAACCCAATTGTCGATTTTAGTAGTTTTTTTTCTTAAATAATTCTTTTTGTACTTATCTCCCCACCCCCCCATATTTGTGAATGTGTGACTACTTGAAAGTAGCAGAAAAGCATAAAGAAAATGTTACTATTTTATCTGAAGTATCTTTGCAAACTTGTCGTTGTAGCCTCTTTAGCATAGGAATAAGACAGCAGTTCAGCTTCCTTAGCCTGTTGAAGTAGCTTTCTGATTGGTCTCCTCTCTAGGCCAAGTAAGCTTTCTGAAACAGATATTTGTTCTGTGCACCCCCTACTCAGGAGCCCGCGTTCTCTGCTGCCCGCGGAAGAAAGCCCTGCAATATGTTTGTCTCAGACACGTCTTCTTTGCTTTTCTTCCACACATCCCTCCCTCCTCCCACCTCTGTTCTCTTTCCTCTGTATGGATCACTTCTTGGCTTTTTCAAACTCCTTTACATACTTGGAGGTTTAGCTTCTGTGATAAAGCCCACGGTGATTTTTCCCAGTTGAGAGTATTTGTTCAGTGGTTGGTGTTCCCATATCACTTAGACCACACTTCACTTTTGCCAGACCCCGTGTGGCCTTATATTGTAGTCATTTGCATACTTCAACCATGTTATTAATATTGTTACTGGCGAGGGCCACATTTTATCTTTCTGTCTCTCACCCCTTTGCTTGCACCCAGTATATAGTAACTGCTTATTCATTTAATTGTATTCAACTTTGTAATAAGTATCTTCTACTTGCCCGTGTTTGAGATGGCTTTTTTTTTGTGTGTGTATTTTTTGTTTAATCTGCTTTGTCATGTGAAAACATTACTTTGACAACTTCCTCTCTTATAGTTGTGACCTAATACAGTGTAGTTTTATGAGAGGTACTAGCTGTGGGATGAATGTGTAGAAATGGTGTCTGTAAGGCAGGAGGATTCTAATGGGTTTCTAAATCCTATGGGTGGTGACTTTCATCTCATGACGATGAAGTAAGGGAAGAGTAGGTAGTGGGAGGAGACGCCTGAAAATCAGCCAGGAATAGTCCTTGTTTCCTTCCTATCCAATAATTCTGGAAAATCAGTTTTGGTTGATTGACTGTCCTTCCTAACCTTTGTTGGTAACTTAATAATTTGATTTCAGGTTGTAATTTGTTCCCAGAAAATTCCAAATAGGAAAATCATGAATGTCATATTGTATAGAATCTCATTGAAGGAAATCTAGAAATATAAATTATAGTTTTGACCTTATATAATAAATACTGAGACATTTGCGCCCTACTCCACTTTGAAGGGGGAGGCTGGGCGTCGTACTCACAGCTCTGTGGCTTTGTGACAGGGTGCCTGGCAGACTGGAAGTCCTGCGTGTGATCATCGGGAGTTCATTAGATTTCTCTGCAGCTGCTAGAAAATGAACGATCAGGCATGTGGGAGTCTACCATGTTGCTCTACTGCTCAGCATGGGTAACTGTAGCCACAGAGCTATTTTCCATTAGAGAAGGAAAGCCTTTCCTAGCCAAGAGAAAATGAAAGGCACTTAGACCTTTGGGTACCTTTAAAACTATGAGATATTCAACTTTCTCTCCATTTTACAGAGGAAGCATACAAGGACAGTAATTTGCCCCAAGTTACTTAGCTAGTAACAGGCCCAGGCCGAGCCTGCACTGCTCACTACTGTGCAGTATCATCATGACGCCAGTTTACAAACCGGAGTGGCCCAGGTGAGGCTCTAGTGCAAACAGCCTTCAGAATAACCTTTGAAAATCATAACTTGGATTCTCTCACTTCTCAGCCTAGCCCTCTCCCATGTCTTAGAATAAAACAAAAACTTTGCTTTATTGCAGCAATTTTCAACCAGTGTGCCGTTAAGAATTTTTAAAACGTGCAATATTTAGTCAGGGGCACTGACCTCTTTTCCCTTAGATGGTCAAATAAAAAAATGACAACAGCCAACACAACAATAGCCGTCCGATGTGAATGAATCAAAATTACGCCTATTTTATTTGTCAGATCAGCAAAAAATGTATTTTTTGATGTGCCACAGAATTTTAGTGATGAATGTGTGTGCCATGAGATGAAAAGGTGGAAAATTGCTGCCTTATTGTGTAGATGACCTGGGGCCCATGGCCTGTCTCTCCGTGCTCTTCCCTCTCCTGCTGCCTTTCCGATGCTTCAGGCACACTGCCTGTCCGTCACTAGAACTTGCTTTCTCACGATGGCCAGCTTTCTCCCAACTCTTTGTGTTATGAACACTGCATCTTACTCAGGTCTCAGCACAAGTCTCACGTTTTAAGAAACCTTCCCTGATCCCCCTAGCTGCGTAGTCTCTTCCTTCAGCCAGCTCCTTGTCCCTGTCTCATATTCCCCGCTCCAACGTGTTTCCTGACACCAGAGCCCTTCCTTGTCTTGTTTAACCACAAATCTCCATTGCCGAGCACATTTAGTCTCCATGGCGCCAGCGCTTGGGACAGTTGACTGCTCCATACATTTTCTGAGTAAATGAACATGAGGGTTGAATAGTTACACCTCTGGGGGCCGATGGCTTTCCTGAGACCAAGCATTTAGGACCCTCTGCCGTAAAGGATGAATGACCAGCTCTGGATAGCTAGAGGCTACCTTACCCACGCTTTCCCTCCAAACTGCCAAACTAGAGCTTGTGGAGTTTACCTCCTCTAATGACCCAGCAGCCAGTGAAGGGAGGAGAGGGTACCCAAGGCCTGCAAAGTACGGAAGGCTTTCTCTGATTTGTTGTGAGTGTAAACTAATGATCATTGGTGCCAATTCAGCACCAATAGGAATCCCCAATTTGGGATGTGGTGAAGAAGGAAACTTTATTCATTGCAAACGGCTCAATAGTGATACAGCACATCTGTGGAAAACAGCACTGTTGTGAGGCAGCTTTGGGGCCAGGGGGCTCTTTGCTGGTCTGGTCTGTGCCCTGCTGGTCTGCTCTGCTCTGCTCAGCTCTATTATGCGCCAGGCTGCCCTGGCCCATGCTGATCTGCTTCATTTGGCTCTGGTGAGACATCAGTGGGGGAAACACAGTCCTCAGTCTTCAGTGGAAAGGGAAAGTGTGCTGTCCCACCCCTGGTCCCTGATTGGTGTGTCTTCATGCAAATGATGACTCCAAATCCTCACAGTTTCATTGGCCCAAAAGGCACTGTCTTGATTGGTTAGAATAGAGCAGGTGTGGGCAAACTTTTTGACTCGAGGGCCACAATGGGTTCTTAAACTGGACTGGAGGGCCGGAACAAAAGCATGGATGGAGTGTTTGTGAACTAATATAAATTCAAAGTAAACATCATTACATAAAAGGGTACGGCCTTTTTTTTTTTTTTTTTTTTTAGTTTTATTCATTTCAAACGGGCCAAATCTGGCCCGCGGGCCGTAGTTTGCCCACGGCTGGAATAAAGCCACTTTAGTTGGTCCAGGCTGCACAGCTCTGATTGGAGGGGGAAAGCCTCAGTCCTATTGGTTGAAATAGGATTCCAGGTACTCCTTTATAAGGGCTGGCTCAGGTGGCAGAAAGTTCAGTGTAGGCTTCTCCCTGAAGTGCTTTTTGCATAAGAGGACTCTCCCTTTACTCCCAAACCCCCTTGGTAAAAATGGCTGCTGGTGTTGATTTTTTAAAATTTGAGCTCAGTGAGCCACCCAGGAGCCCTCTTTATTTATTTATTTATTATTATGTTTTCATTTTTATTTTTTTCCCAGGAGCCCTATTTAGTAGATATTTTCTTTCTCAGGATCCACACTAGGGTTTTAGGATCATGGGAAGGAACTCTTGGACTACTGCTCAGCACATGACTATGTAATGATGACTCTGAGACACCAAGAAATGCTAAATTCTAGAGTATTCTCTGTAACAGACATGTTAGTGATTTAGGAGACTTGCATGAACTAAATGGAATGTTTAGACATTTGGAACCATCCTTAGATATCTGGAAAGACCTGGCAGGCTCCGCCTTTCTATTAGCTGTGGGCCTGTTGCTTAGTGTCGGAGGAGTAGGGGGCAGTCTTTGCTAAAGCTGTGTTGTGGTTATTCATTTGTTCTTCTACCTGTGTAGAATACAACACGTTCCTTATCTGCAGTCAAGGCGGTTCGGTTTTCTGAGGGTCACTTGTTACCTGATTGACTCTTCCAGTGAGAGTTCCTGGAGGCTGTGAAGGTCACTTTGGTGCATTGGTCACAGTTGCCCCCAGGGTTCCATGAGGAAGCAGGATCGGACTTCTGACCCTGCTGGGCAGAGAGAGTGCCCAAAGGAATCGGCTGGGCTTCGTGAGCCACCCCTCTCCTGCGCTGATTTGGCCGTGAGCCTGAGAGCATGTTCCCTACCACCCTGAAGTCCTCTGGACGTGTCCTGTTCTCTAACGCACCTTTTCCCCTCATGGCGTTCAGTGAAAATTTAACACTAAGGAAAGGAAGGCCTTCTTTGTGTTTTGTTTCCCTGGGGTAAAAGCATGCAAGTCTTAGAAATTCACCAGCCTACTGAAACTTTACCAGTTTACCATCCCAATGAAGAAGACAAAGGTGGTCACACAGAGATGTAACTCACCAACATAAATCACGGACATGTCGGCAGTATGTGTGGGCTCTATTTTTCTTTCCTAATACTTCTTTATAGCCCAGATTTTTCTTTGAGTTCCTTGCCTTAATTATAGGATGATGATAGCATAATTAGGTTAGAGATTTATTTGCACAACATTTTTGAGAAAATGTGCCAGTTATTGAGAGGAAAAGGATCTTCCTGTGATTATAACCAAGTAGATGTGGCTTGGATGCGAGGATCTCGTGGTTTACAAACAGTGCTCAAGTCCAGGCTTCCTTCCGTGGGAGGAGACTAGCAGAACTCCCTGGATGTGGTGGCCCAGGAGCTGGGTTGTATAAGATAGGCAGGGTTCTGGCAGGTGGAAGCGAACACTGTAGGTGGAAATGGAGCCTGAGCAAAGTTGTGGCTGGAGAAGGCTGAGGAAGATTCCACTCGGGTCAGCCTAGTGCAGCCACGGGGTGCTCTGCCTTCCCCATTCACGCAGAAGCTCCTGGAAGGCAGAGCTCTGGTTTGCTCTGCAAGGCAAGCACGTGGAGGAGGGCCTGACCACAGCAGCGCTCCAGTCTTTGTTCAGTGAGAAGGGAGTTGGGATAATGAGAACAGCTGGTGCTGTTGAACAGCTCTGTGCACCACGCCTGTGCTGGGCTCTTTCAGGCAGATTCCTTCACTTAATCCTCACAGCCGTCCTGTTAGCTTCTGTTGTAGGGAGGGAAGTGGTAGCGTGGCAGCTGCAATGTGGCTATCTGGGTTCGGAACCAAACTCTTCCCCTGGCCCGTGCTTCCTAGAAAGGTAGGTTTGTGCTGGACCTTGGATGGTATGAATGCCATACAAAGCAACTAGGCTGTCTTTTAACAGGCTGCGAGGAAGCATTGAAAATTTTGAGCAGACTCCTAGGATGTTCCAGATTGCATGTTGGAAAGTTAAAAAAATATGGTGTCTACGCTGATTTGGGTCACATAGGAGTTACGTGGAATCTTGGTTCTCGAACTTAATTTGTTCCGGAAGGCTGTTCAAGAAGCGATTTGTTAAAAAAAACCCGAATTGTTTTTCCCATTAGAAATAATGCAAATTGCCCGTTGGTGTGGGTCAGTGGTTGAGTGTGGACTTATGAACCAAGAGGTCATAGTTTATTCTTAGTCAAGGCACATGCCCAGGTTGCGGGCTTGATCCCGTGTGAGGTGTGCAGGAGGCCACTGATCCATGATTCTCTCTCATATTGATGTTTCTATTTTTCCCTCTGCCTTCCTCTCTGAAATCAATAAAAATATCTTTTTAAAAAATTAATGTAAATTGAGTCAATCCATTCCAAACTCCTAAAAGCAAAAAAACATGAAGATATTCACAGCACAATTTACTGAGATGTTAACAGCCCAACATTTAGTGGTAAACTGACAGATACTCGCTCATTCTCTCCTTTGTCACCTGACTGATCATATAGATATCAGCATGAAAGGGTTGTCGGGTCAAGAACCGAAGTTTTGTTTGACAATTGTGACATTTTTTTTTGAACAACTTGGTTGAGAACTAAATTATTGGAGATGGGAGATGTTTGAGAACCAAGGTTTTACTGTACTAGGAAATAGTTCAGTGAGGTGAGAGGTAATGAGGTTATTGTAGTGGGCTATTGAAATGGTATGGGAAAGCTGGGTAATGATTTGAGCATTTGGCATTGGAACGTAGATATCAGAATTAATAGTCGTGCCCTAGTCAGTTTGGCTGAGTGGATAGAGCTTCAGCTCATGTAGTGAAGGGTCCTGGGTTTGATTCTGGTCGAGGGCACATACCTCAGTTGCAGGCTCGATCCCTGGTCAGGGCGTGTGTATGTCTCTCTCACATTGACGTTTCTCCCTGTCTCTCTCTCCCTTCCATTCTCTCTAAAAATCGATGGAAAAATATCATGTAAGTCATGAAGTGTACTTTGCACACAGTAAATTTGCAATAAAATAAATGGGTTTCATTTTCCTCTACAGTTGGGCCTTGACTTACGAGTTTAATTCATTCCTGCCGGAAGCCAGTCCATCCTTGCTGCTTGACACAGTAGCTGCAGGGAAGAAACATTTGCACAGCATATGTTTCAAGGGACCTGGCTTATATGGCATACTGTTCTTAATATGTTTGCTCCCCTTCTTAGCACTATGTGTTTTAACCAAGGTCACCTCTCCGAGAAAGGTTGTTTCCCCAGGTTGGGATTTTTCCCTGGAGTTATGG
>NW_006300367.1:5010947-5021083 GCF_000327345.1 Myotis davidii
CACCCCCCCTACTGAGGTTGTGCCCGCAACCAAGGTACATGCCCTTGACCGGAATTGAACCTGGGACCCTTCAGTCTGCAGGCCGACGCTCTATCCACTGAGCCAAACAAGTTAGGGCAGTGGTTGCCATTTAATGATAGAGCTTCTAAATTTTTTGTTCTGTATTTAAACCTGAGTGGGAACTTTATCAATCACTAAGGCGCTCAATACACATTCCTCAAGGATAGAAACCCAGTTCTACCTATCACCTCACCTGTCAGTCCAAACTTTTCTTAAAACTCTGGAAATCCTTGTACCCTTTGTACCTTTGCATATGCTACTCCCTCTGCCTGGGATGCCTTCTCCCTCTTTCCATCCTAAGAAACTCCTTTCGGAGTGAGACCCGAGGGAACCTCTTCTTTGTAGCTCTCATGTACGCCCTAGAAAGAAACATTTCATCTCCAGTATTGTTCATTCTGCATTCTAACCCCTTGTAGAATGAGGCTTTAATGAAATCACTCAGCAAATGAATCTTCCATTAAGGAAGAGCTGAGACAACTATTTTTTGCATCTTAAGTTCCCACTGTTGACACAAGTCAGGCCAGAACCATCACCAGCCTTCCACTCCTGGACTCCCACTGCAGCACTGTACAGTGGGGCCTTGGGACTGGACCCCAACACGTTCTGAGACCGAGCTTGTTAAGGAGCTTGTTAACTCAAATTACTCTGTCAATTTAATACAAAAAATCGGCCGAGAGACAGCAGGTATCTCAAAAAACTCCTTAATGGGGACACTCCTAAGTCAAGGCCCCACTGTATTTGGTAACTCTCATCTCCCTGACCTAAGGAAGTTTAATCTGTGGACATTGGAGGAATTGTGCTTCTAAAGGTACCTCTTTGCTCCCCGTCATAGTTCCACTGGAAAACAGAGCCTTTCAGAAAGAGGCCCAAATCATTTCCATCATAATGTTTACATTTAGTTAAGTAGTCCTTTTAACACAAAGTATATAGTGCAACATAGAATATGCTATAATCCAATATAATTGTGTTGTTCATCAAATAATTACAGGGTTTATAAAATGAGAACACATAACCCTGGCATGTGCTCTGATAATGGGACCCAAGAAATACAAGGCAGTCTGAGGTCTGGTCAAAGATCCCACTAGTTTCCTCCTCATTTCTGTCCCCATTGTGGAAGCACCTGGGCACCTGCTTCAGCGGCACCTGGACAGTTTATGGGCTGGGCTCATTAGAGCAGTGGTTCTCAGCCTTGGCTGCACATTAGAATCACCTGGGAATCTTTTTAAAATCCTGATTTCTGGGCCTCATCCCCCGGAAATTCTGTTTCTTTGTTATGGGGTGGGGCCACAACATTAATAACAAAGAAACAGAATTTCCAGAGGATGAGGCCCAGAAAGCAGGATTTTAAAAAGACTCCCAGGTGATTCTAATGTGCAGCCAAGGTTGAGAACTACTGCATTAGAGTTATTTGGTAGCTTGGATTAAGCCAGTGAAATAGGACTCAAAGCTGTTCATCTCAGGAGAAGCGAAGGCAGGGCCAGTGCTAACTCCTCCCTGAAACACCCCCTGCAGGAAATCCTCTCTTGTGCTTTCTCGGCATTGTCTCCTCAGAAAAGAATCTTGAATCTTTCCTGCGGATGAGAAACTGACCCCTCAAGGGAAAGGACTCAGAATACATTTCAGAATCTTCCCCCTCTTTTTGTGTATCATGTGTCTCGGTATTGCTGTAAACATCTAGACTAGAGCCCTCTGACCTGCTTGTCATGACTAATGAGCTTTGTGTGGAGTTCCTAAGCCAGAGCGTGGCCAGAGGTGGGGCTGCCCTCCTGAGAAAGCCCCTAGGCTCTCGGTGTGGGGCACCGGCTGGCCAGCAGTGACCAGGGCTCTGTGATGGCCTTTCCCAGCGAGGGACAGTGTAAACATGGGCGGGGACATGGCTTTAGGGCAGAGCTTTGGTTGGCTGTGGATGACTTTCTATGTGACTTGAAGATCACATAGAAATATTTTTGCTTTTTTGTTGTTGTTAATCCTCACCCCAGGACATTTTTCTGTTGCTTTTAGATAAGTGGAAGAGAGGGAGGGGTGGAGAGAGACAGAGAGAGAGAGAGATCCATTTGTTTCGCACTGCATGTACCCCAATGAACCTGCAACTCAGGCACATGCCCTTGACTGGGACTTGAACCCTTGACCCTTCAGTACGCGGGCCACACTGGCCAGGGTTGCTTTAAAATAAACAAATAAAAAATATAAAAGTGTATCTCCTTTCACAGAATGCACCTGCCACATACAGCTGCGAAGGTGCCCCGTGGAGTTTTCCACAAGGCGGCCATGATAGGAATAATACACAGATTGCCTTTGGCAAATTTATAACTACAGAAGAAAGTAGTTATATCAGTTGTTCAGCCAACCTACTGAGAGCCCACTTGGTTTTAGGCCTAGGGAACAGAATAAGACGGCTCCTGCCTTGAGGGACTCGTGTCTAGGAGACCACAGGTCCATTTTGCCTGGACCAGCCCAATTTATGCCTGTGGTATTAATAGCATTCCTTTTGTATCAAAGCCCCTGCCTGCCCCAGTGTGGATAGTAAACTATATGGTTACCTTACTCATAGCCTAGTGGTGAGAGGCAAACATGTAAATACTTAGCACAGAATTGAACTGCTTGTTGGGCAAAGGCGCTCCTCCCTGCTCTCACACCGGCTTACACAGAGAGCCTGCTCGCCCCTGGGCAGCCCCCAGGTCTACTTGTGTTCTCCTACTTCTTGAAGTGTGCCAATCCCTCATGCCTCCCAGCTGCCACGGGGCCCAGAACTTACTTAGGATCCAGGTGATGAGCTTTCACCCCACTGCAGCCCCTTGGAGAGTATTGGGGTTGCAGCTTCTTCCCTTTTCTTTTCTTCTAAAACTAGTGCCCCGGTGCATGGATTCGTGCACATTGAAAGGATATTAATTAGAAGGTGGCTGGTAGGATGGGAATGGGTGAGATGGGCTGGACATGCCCCGGAGCCAATCTCCCCGCCGGCTGCACCTCAGGTGGTGCCATGGGGCTTGAAGGGCATCTGCGGGGTGAGTGGGATCCCTCCGACAGGTGGGGTCCCTTGGCCTGGCCTGTGGTGATTGGGCTGAAACTGGCTCTCCAACATCCCCCGAGGGGTCCAGGATTGCGAGAGGGCAGTTCTCGGGTGCCACACCCCGGAATCGGGCTCCCTCCTCTCTGGTTCTGGGGTGCGTCACCCGAGAACCCCCACTGCCAAGTCACTGCAGCTTGGCAGCTCCTGCATTGAGCATCTGCCCCCTGGTGGTCAGTGTGCATCATAGCTACCGGTTGGATGGTTGAACTGTCAGAAGGTTGCTTAGACTTTTATATATATGGATTGTGTTTGGGGGAATTTTCATTTGCTGATTGCCACTGTGTGTCTCCCCCCCACCCCCCTTCTCTAGGTTGTCGTAGAATATAATCCTGTACTTCTGTACTGGCATTGGATGGGCTAGCAGGAGTGAAAGCTGATTCAAGTGTGTGTGGGCTTCCTGTCCTCAGCTGGCATGCCTTTGGACTCTGGTTTCTACTTCCATCTACACTTGGGAAGAGAACAAAGTGCTGTAGGAAGAACTGGGCTCTGGCGCCCCTCGATGGGGAAATGAATGCAGGTGATGAGGCTGCTGCCGAGAGGGGAAACCAAGCACAGGATGAACCTCAGACCATTCCTCTTCAGTGGTTTTGAGTTAGGGAGAACTTCTAATTACAGAAATCAAACCACTTTAGGGTCATAATATGAGGTTGTTCAGATCCAGGCTAGAGAGATTATGGGACATAATCTCAGCTAGAAGAGAATGTGGATCCAACTGGAGTGTGTCCAGAGGAATGGATGAATGGAGTATTAGACTTCCTCTTTGGGCAGTGAATTCCTCATTTGAAGTAATTCCATTGTGAAGTGTTATTTTCATCTTTTGCTTTTATTTCCCCCCAATGTGGTCCTGCCTACTTTTAAAATTTGAAATTAGAATTAGATATGTGCAGTCGGTAGTACAGAGGGCACTGGTTTCCCCAGAGCTGAGAATTTATTCCCAGTTCCCAGGCCTTTTTTGTTTTCCAAGAAGCTGGAAGTTAGAAGAAATTACAGCAGAAAATTTCATTTTGATTTCTCTATCCTGCCTTTAGGCTTCTATGCTAGAATAAGTTGGGCTTGTTTTCCATAAGTGAATTTATTAAGTGTGTAGGCATGTGACATTTTTTATTTTTGGCAAGGCTACTGTGAATTGTGTTTGAAAGCATGAATGAACTTCTGGAATGGAAGAGGAGGGGCTCAGCCCACAAGGGAGGTTGCTGCTGCGCCTTCCTCTGCTTATTGAAATTGTTGCTTTCCCACCTGATAAAAGCACATTGCTTCCACCCGCCCCCGTTTTCCTTGGGATGTAGGCACTTCTAGCAGGTCACCAGCCAGTCATTTCACATGTGAAGGAACTGGGGACCCAGAAGACACCGGTGGCTCCCTTTTCAGTTCTTTCAAGAGCAGAATCCTGTGAGGAAACTGATGGTTTCCACAGTGAACGTACTAATTACGACTACCCTTTAAATACCTCCATTATCCTTCATTTGGGAAGACTGGGCTCACTCACCCTCATCTGAGCTCCAAATGCTTGTCTTCCTGGGTTTTTTGGACGCTGTCAGTCACTGCGGTAT
The DNA here is from genome assembly GCF_000327345.1 of Myotis davidii. Classification (NCBI taxonomy): domain Eukaryota; kingdom Metazoa; phylum Chordata; class Mammalia; order Chiroptera; family Vespertilionidae; genus Myotis; species Myotis davidii. The sequence goes on from NW_006300367.1 coordinate 5,015,628, forward strand.
TTAGTATTTAGGATCAGGGAAAGGGGCCTTAGGATCGGTGGTGCAGTGAGGGAACATTCCTCATGGGCCTTAACCCACAATTTCTAGGTAATTAGGGGAGCTGGACCCTAGAGATCAAAGAGAGAGGCACCTCTATAGTTTTTCTTTAACTTTGTATTATGGAAATTTTCAAACCTCCACAAAGGAGAGAATGTTATAATAGATCCACATGTATCCATCAGCTAGCTTCTGTTCCTTCCAGGCAGGCGGCCTTGCAGGGAATTTAAGTTTATACGTTAAGAATTTATAATATTAGTCCTAGCTGGTTTGGCTCAGTGAATAGAGCTTTGGCCTGTGGACCGAAGGGTTCTGGGTTCAATTCTGGTCAGGAGCATGTACCTTGGTTGCAGGCTCCTCCCTGGCCCAGGCGTATTTTAAAAAAATTTAAAATATTAAACAAATTTTTATTGTGACTTTCTTAAACTGCAACACTCCATGTGCTTGTGAAATTATTATAATAGAAGTGTATGAAGCATAAGATGAAAGGCCTGCTCCCCTTAATATAAGCACACCTGCATACAAGCACTGCATGTAAGTTTTTGAAAAAAATAGGGTCAGACTATGCTTATTCTGCAGCTTGCTCTATTTTTTTTTTAAAGTCAGCTTCAAAAAAGTTTTCAAGTTATTTTCTGCAGAAAAAGGCAGCTGGAATTTTGGTAGCAATCTAACTGTTGATCAGTTTAGGGAGTAATACCATCTTAACAATATTCAGTCTTCTTCCACGAACAAAGATTGTCTTTTACTTAGGTTTTCTTTCAGCAGTATTTTATAGTTTTTAGTGTACAAAATTTGCACTTTTTTTGGTTAAATTTATTTCTAAGCATTTTTTCTCTTTTTGGTGTTAGTGTAAATGGAATTGTTTTCTTAATTTCATTTTTGGTTGTTTATTGCCAGTGTATTCATTATTATTAATTATGCAAATAGCACACATCTATATATAACCAGCTTACCCAGTTACCTATTGATGGATTTGTAGGATTATTTTAAGGGTTTTCTTTTTACAAAGTAATCTGCAGTAACCATTGTTTATGTACACTGTACTACTTTGCATACTTGTATTAATGTTTCTGAAATAGATTACTAAAGATGAACTTGCTGGGTCAAAGTTTATACATATTAAAAATGTGAGGGATAGCAAATTGTGTGTCAAAATTCTGTTATCATTTACAGTAGCTTGCAGTCAGCTTATGCTAGTGTCTATTTCCCTGATCTCTTCAGAAACATGAATCTTTTAAAAGTTATCTTACTCTGATAAGTTATAAATGGTGTGTCATTATTTTGATTTGCAGTTCTTTGGATATAAATGAGATTGGGCAACTTTAAAAAAAATATATTTTTATTGATTTTAGAGAGGAAGGGAGAGGGAGAGATAGAAATATCAACGATAAAAGAAAGGATCATTGATTGGCTGTCTCTTGCATGCCCTCTACTGGGAACCAAGCCCACAATCTGGGCATGTGCTCTGCCTAGGAACAAACCATGACCTCCTCCTGGTTCATAGGTCAATGTTTAACCAGTGGGCCACACTGGCCAGGCAGAGATTGGGTAACTTTTAATTTTTATTGTTCTTTTATAGAATAGATTGTCTATAAATTGTCTTTTGCCCATCTAACAATTTTTTTTTAATTAAAAAAAATTGATTTTAGCCCTAACCGGTTTGGCTCAGTGGGTAGAGTGTCAGCCTGCGAACTGAAAGGTCCCAGGTTCGATTCCGGTCAAGGGCACATGCCCGGGTTGTGGGCTTCGTGCCCCAGTGGGGGACTTGCAGGAGGCAGCCGATCCATGATGTTTCTATCGCTCTCTCCCTTTTCCTTCTTCTCTGAAATCAATAAAAATTTATTTAAAAAATTGATTTTAGAGAGAGGAGGTGGGTGAGAGAGAAAGAGAGAGAAACATCAATTTGTCATTCTGCTTATTTATGCACTCATTGGTTGATTCTTGTATGTGTCCTGACTGGGGATTGAACTCGCAACCTTGGTGAACAAGGATGACACTCTAACCAACTGAGCTACCTGCCAGGGCTCAAATTTTTAAAATTATTTTTTTTATTACTTGTACATTTTTAAAAAATGTTATGTATACAGTTCTTCACTATATTTTACAGATATTTTTGCCCCATTTGTTTCTTTTTTACTTGTTTTTATCACTATCTTCCCCCCTTTAGGAATGTGATGTTTCTTTTCATTTATTTGTGCCTTTTTAATGCCCATTAGTATAATTTTATGGTTTTATTTATGTAACTTTTAATGTTCAGTCCTAATTACTATTTTTTTTTTGCTCGATTTTTGAATTTGATTTTTTTAAGCTGTCTTAATTCACTTTATTTTTCTTGTATAAAATTATGTGGTGGCCACAGCTGGAGCCTGGGCCCTCTGCACAGAAACTCTGGTGTGGGTCTTTACAAGATGGGCAGTGAATTCCTGATAGGGAGACTTGGTGAACACAGTCTCTGTCCAGAGATCTGGGGTGAGATAGCTGCAGGTCATCGTCAGTACCGGCCACCATCAGCGACTTCTTAGGTACGGGGGACCCAGGCAACGCCAGTGCCCTGGGGGCAGGGATGAGGTTCACCAGTACAGAGCCACAGCGGCCAGTCACTTTGCAAGGAACGTTTTGGGGTGTGCCTGTCTTGTTTCCCCAGTAGCCTGGCTGCTGGGGGACAATAGAGAGCTTGCTGCATCCTCTGCCAAGCCCCTGTGACCTATTTCAGGGCCCCGGGCCCCCACAGCACCCGCGGCGTTATGTGCCATTTGGTGTTTCATTGGAAAACTGAATTTGATTTTTCCCATTAAACTTTCTTCCTGGTTCTAATTGAGATAATAAAAAGGTATAGATTTTTCTATATTAGTATAAGATTTGGCCACTTATTCTCTTGTTGGTTCTAATTTTCTGGTAATTCGCTGGGATTTTTTTAGTAGTTTGCAATTATTACTTGCAAATAATGATAACATATTTTAGTTCCCTCATCTCTTTACTTTTCCTCATTTTTATTGTACAGCTAAGGCTTGTCAGAATGATAATGGACTGTCCCCTACTCTATCCTGAGGGAGTGCTCTGGGTTTCAGTTTGGGGTACAGCTGAGTTCTGATAGGAGACTTACCATTTGTTGAAAGATGTTTCCTCCAGTTCTTTAGTTGCTAGTGGAATACTCATAATCAGAATAAAAAGCAGAAATGAGAGTTAACGTTTTTCTTTTTTTCTTACATGGGACATTTTCATTCTAATGATACCTTTTTATTCTTTTCTTTTTTTTTTGATACCTTTTTATTCTTTGTTACCTCATTTTGCTTCCCTGGGGTTCTCCCTCTTCTCAGTGCCCCTCCCTACACCTTTATTATTCCTAATTTCCTTTCTCCCATTACCCAGAAAAACTCAAGGCCGCGTAATTCATTTATTTTATAAATATTGTGGGTGCTCATGATAAGGAAAACACTTAAATTTTTAAATATTTCAGTATAAGATTTCTGGGAATTGATTGGGAATGATGGACAGCTTACTCCAGTACCTGACACCTACCCAGTTCCAAGCAAAAGAGCTCTCTATCAGAACTGATTTAAAACACGGAACGTGGTTTCTGCCTCCACGCCACACTCGGGCAGTCATGGGACGATCCTGCTTGGCCACCACATTCCAGCAAATTCTCACATTGTTCTCACAGCTCCTGCTCTGCCACCCTTTCTGTGGAAACCAGGACTCCACTTTCTGTCTCCGGGAATCTGCCTGTTGTAGGAACCTCATAGAAGTGCAGTCATGCGATATGTGTCCTTTGTGCTGACGTATTTCACTTCGCCCAAGGTTTGCAAATACTCCTGCACTTGATTTTTACCTAGGAATGAAGGGGAGGACGAGGCCGTACCCTGCCAGCTATGTAATAGGTGGCTGCAGTATTCTAGTCATGTGCAGAAGGGCATATTAGGTCTCCCATTGTGCAGACAATAGGGCATGGACGTTGAGATGTTAATTTTCTTTTTATTTCAAGCAGAAGTTTTATTTAAAATGTAAAAGAAATGGTTCTTGAAGGTGCTGATGCATAAAGCAAAGGGGGTTACAGCGAGTGCTCTCTTCCTGCTGGTCAGCCAGCCCATCCAAGCACAGGACAATATGTACAGTGCGCAAATGCTGGTAGGTTTCAGTGGTTTAACATTAGTGTCTGTGCCTAGGCTATGTAGAGCAGTGGTTCTCAACCTTCTGGCCCTTTAAATACAGTTCCTCATGTTGTGTCCCAACCATAAAATTATTTACGTTGCTACGTCATAACTGTAATGTTGCTACTGTTATGAATCGTAATGTAAATATCTGATATGCAGGATGGTCTTAGGCGATCCCTGTGAAAGGGTCATTCGACCGCCAAAGGGGTCGCGACCCACAGGTTGAGAACCGCTGATGTAGAGATTCTCAGATCTCGGTTCTGGGTTTACACCTTTACTGAGCAAGAAGAGTCCTGCCCCTTGGCCATTGCCAAATCCCGGGGCCAAAGTACTTTGCACAGCCTCCTTCACAACAGATCTCATCTGCTTTCTCGGAGTTGTTGATTCAAACTCCCCACACATGGCGCATCAGGAACAGGTTTTGTACCAGAGCTTCCGGCTCCAGTGATCTCAGCAGTACACAGGGACCCCCACAGCTGGAGCACTTCTCAGCACCTCAGTATTTCTGAGCCAGTGTAGAAGTGCTTGGATTTGTCGGAGGCCTGGGAGGGGGAACCTTCTGGCTGGATGTCCAGTCTCAGTCCATGTTGAGTGGGCAGTGCCCTGGACCATACTCCTTTCTGTGGCAGGATCTGCAGTAGACCTCTTCATGCTGCCCAAACTCTCCTGCCCACCGCGCATTATTAACCGGTACAGCTAGTAATTGGTGAGAGAGAGAGGGTGGGGGGGGGAGGAAGGGAGAAAGAGAAAGAGAAAGAGAGAGAATGAATCAATCCATTGCTTCTTGTACAGAGCCCATAACCTGGGTAGGTGCCCTGATCAGGAATCAAACCTTTGGGTGTGTGTATAGGACGACACCTCAACCAACTCAGCAACACTGGCCAGCCTGGAGTGAGAGTGATTTTGACTTTTCAGTTGTTATAATAAACTTAATGTTTCAGTTTGCCCTTTTGTAAAACTAATGGTTTAATGAATATTATGTAAGTGACCTTGCCCAGTTCCCTGTTTCCTTATCTGTAAAGGAGGGATATTTATAGCTGTGGTATTTGGCTCTAGGTGTTGTTGTGAGGTTAAATAAGATAAAAAGCAAGATAACAGTTACTTTTTGCCATTGCTATCTCTGGGGAAGGGGGTGGGGATGAGAAAGGCTGCATATAGAATTCCCCTGCTCTGAGCAGATGCCCCCCCCTTTTAAAATTTTGTTTTATTGCTTAAAGTATTACAAAGAGTATTACATATGTCTCCTACCCCCCCCCCCCTTCCTCAGCC
>NW_006300367.1:5021858-5023028 GCF_000327345.1 Myotis davidii
TGATGGTTTCTTTTGCTGTGCAGAAGCTTTTTATTTTGATGTAGTCCCATTTGTTTATTTTCTCTTTAGTTTCCAATGCCCTAGGAGCTGTATCCGTGAAGAAATTGCTTCGGCATATGTCTCAGATTTTGTTGCTTTTGGATTCCTCTAGTATTTTTAGGTTTCCCGTCTTACATTTAAGTCCTTTATCCAGATGGGTCTTTGGAGGGAAGTACAGGCCTGGGCGCAGAGGGGTCGGCTGGCTGGGAAGGTCTGTTGGAGGACTCGGACCTGGGCCTTAGAGAAGGGGAGTAGGAAGCTCTGGGACAGCAGGGGGAGGGCTGTAACTGCTGGCTGCTGGGGCTGTAGGAAAAAAGGGCAGGCAAGTCAGCTGGGAGCATAGAGACAGGTTTGAAAGGCCTCATGGGAAATCGGATCTCTCTTTAATCCCTTGGCCAACTGTGAATGTTTTGGTGCCTGATCTCATGTTTAAAAGCTGCATGGGGATGAGAGAGGTTTCAGAATTTAGGGGTCTTTGCTGGATTTCCTTTGGGCTCCTCAGTTCTTTAAAATTTATTCAGTAAACTGCCAGTGTTTAAAATCTGGAGATGTGGCCATGCTGGAAGCCGGTCCATCCTTGCTGCTTGACACAGTCGCTGCAGGAAAGAAACATCTGCACAGCATATGTTTCAAGGGACCTGGCGTATATAGCATACTGTTCTTAATATGTTTGCTCCCCTTAGCACTGTGTGTTTTAACCAAGGTCACCTCTCCGAGAAAGGTTGTTTCCCCAGGTAGGGATTTTCCCCTGAAGTCAGGGAGGGGATGAAACTCCTTAACTAAGTGCCAGGCAGGTAGTTGTTAATCACTTTAACTACAAACAATCATGCTTAAGCTACATAATCTTTACTCCCTGGAATGGAGATAAGAAACGCCCTAACCTTTGTAATAGAAATTGACAGGATTAAAATCAACTGGTATAAATATGGATGTAACAAGACAATAAACACCAGAACTTCTCTGGAGATCCAGACCAGAACTTGGCTGGAGATCCTGGCTAGGCTTCTGATTAACTGAACACTGTCTCCGTGTCATTCCTTCTTCGCCGACTCCGTCTACACCTTTGGGAACCCCTGGACCGCCCTCTATCACCCACAGAAGCAGGGCTGATCAGGGGGTTGGGGCACCGCC
>NW_006300367.1:5023334-5045677 GCF_000327345.1 Myotis davidii
GCTTTGAGGCTTGGCTCCAGCTCTTAGGCCTCCGCTGCTGAAAGTAGGTTTCTGGCCTTTGCTTACAATGTTGCGAATCTGCTGGCTGAAGTCCGGTGGTATTTGTTAAAATGTTTCAAACTGCAGGCTCAGAGGCAGCAGGGGAACGTTGGTGTTGGTTTCCTCCGTCACTGAGGCAAGCAAGCCTCATGTTAGTTTCAAGCTGCCCATCTTGGCTGTCAGTTAATTTGCATATCTCGCTGATTAGCCAATGGGAAGGGTAGTGGTCGTATGCCAATTACCATGTTTCTCTTTTATTAGTGTAGATGGTGCTAATGAAGTGCCAAGTGTGTATTGCTTTTACCCAGCAGCTGTCCTTTTCACAATTTGTCTGAAGGAGATGACAGCACATGTGGAAGTGTGCCCTCATCACAGTGTTGTTTAAAGGAATGAGAAATTCTAACCCAACCTGAATGTCAGTAGGGAGTTCAGAGGATTGGTTTGGTCATTATGGTACCTAGCTTCAGTAGGACATCACAGTCACTGACAATGGGGGTGAGAGATTTATATTTTTTGATTTGGGAAGACTTCCATGGTATATTGAGTGAAAACTATATATCCTATATAATAAAAACATAGTATGCAAATTGTCCCCTCAGGCAGGAGTTCAACCAGGGGGTGGGGCTGGCCAGGGAAGGGAGCGAGGCCCTGGTGGCGGCAGGCAGCTGGGGAAGGGAAGGAGTTCCCGGCTGGCAGCCGCTAGGGACCCTACCAGAGCATGCATTTTGTGCACTGGGCCTCTAGTGTGTATACATAACAGTATATATATGAAATGGACCTCTTCATGTAAAATTCCTGTGCACAGTGTACATGCACAGATGTCTCAAGGGATGGTCATCAGCATATTAGCAGGCTTATCATTGGGCAGTGGGGTTTAGAGTGACCTTACGTTGGATTCATGTCCACTCTGACTGTCCCTCTCTTGCCTCGGTTAGCCATGCTGTTTTGTTTGTTTTCCAAGTGGCGCTTTTATAAAGAGAGGAGCTGGTATTTAGTGAGTACCTACTACAGTCAAACCTCTTTTCTTGAGCGTCTCTCATCTCGAACAATTCAGTTCGCATCTAAGTTGTTTGCAGGAAATATGTCTTGGTGTTCGAACCAAACTTCGGTTTTCCACCTGACAACCCTTTCATGCTGATACCTCATCGTGACAAAAGGGGTGTCTCAGGCAACAAATAGAGGAGGGAATGTTAATGTTGCTAAGGGTGTGAAAGAAACAGTGGTCACAGTTGAAGAGGTAGGAAAACTGTTGTTGATTTGGATAAAGGAAAGCAGTGAGCCAGTGACAGCGTTCCAGAGGCACTGATACCTGAACAAGCAAAGACGCTGCATGCTGACCTGAAAGGCACCCTGGAACGAAGGCGGTGGTTTGATATATTTTAGAAAAGAAGTGTGTATTTATAGATTCAGCAGTACATTAGACATGTACTATATATAAAAAGGGTAAAACAGAATCATCTGCGGGTCTAGAATGGGAAGACCTGATTCGGTTTTCGAGCAAATTGCTGTGGAGCAGCATTCGAAATGGATTAAGTTCGAGATCTGAGGTTCCACTGGATATTCCAGGCAATTTGTTAAAACTCTTAGCCCTCCTGTGTATTCCTTAAAGTCAATGTGTTATTGTTCCTATTGGACTGACAAAGCATTTTAAGCTCAGCTGGCCAGCAGGGGTGGTAGCTGGGATCCCACCCCAGATCTTTATTTATAAAGCCCTTGCACCTGTTCCTATACTCAGCCTCAGAGCACCAGAGAGGCTTGGAGCTGAGGCTGGCTGGGGGTTATCTAGTCCTGGCAGAGAAGTACTGTGACTTGCTCAAGGTCTTAAGCTAGCTAGGGGAGGAGCAAGACTGCACGTGGGTTCTGTGACTATGCTTTTGCTGTACTTGCACATGGCCTTGACTTAGGAGGTTTTGGTTAGTTCTCAAATTGGTCACTATCTGAACTTCTTGACTTGAGTCTCTCTAACTCTTTCGTCTTTATTTTCCTTATTTGCAAAGAGGATAATACAGTCTGCATCTCAGATTATTGGGAGATTACTCAGATTCACCCAAAAGTGCCTTAAAAACAATAAAGTACAATATGAGTGTGAAATACTGATTTTAGTCTTGTCAATGTAAGAAATGTTCAAACCTGTAGAGGTTTTTATTATTTTATTTGAGCCAAAATTGACGATATTTGCCAGGAGCAAGATCTCAAGTGCTCTGGAGAGTAACAGTTTTTTTTATTTTATGCATTTGGAATTAAGGAAGGATTATTATATGGAGGTGGGAGAAAGCAAGGCGGAGATTGGATTACAGGTACTATTCCAATTAACAAGATAAGGTGCTCTTGAGGGTGGTTACACTTATTTCAAAGGTGTGTTAACCTAGATCAGTGGTTCTCAACCTGTGAGTCGAGACCCCTTTGGGGGTCCAACGACCCTTTCACAGGAGTCGCCTAAACCCATTGGAAAACACATATATAATGACATATTGTTTTTGTGACTAATCACTATGCTTTAATTATGTTCAATTTGTAACAATGAAATTGCGGGTCACCACAACATGAGGAACTGTATTCAAGGGTCGCGGCATTAGGAAGGTTGAGAACCGCTGACCTAGATGTACAGAAACAAGGGACAGGGCTTGCTTGACAAAAAATAAGTCTTTGCTAAAGAAATTCCATGCCTGAGTGTGACTCCCCAGGGCTTATATTGCCATCATTTTTATGATGGCTAATGGATCTTTCCATAACTGACTCAGTGGTCTAATACATGATGTTGAAGTACAAAGGCATATTTGTGAAGTGAGTTATTTGCACATTTTGAAGTGAACATGCAGCCTACAACCTAGGTTAAGTATAAGAAAGTAAAACATACTAAAATTTGAGATGCCTACTAAAATAGAGACAGACTCAGAGAGCAGGAATAGAGACAGACTCAGAGAGCAGGCTAACAGATGGGAGGGGGCGGTGTTTAAAGGGCTGGAGTGGTGGTGGAGGGTTGAGCAAGAAGGAAAAATAACGGGCAGGACATGTCACCCCAAAATTAAAAAAGAAAGTTCTGAAGCAAGTCTCCTGGTAGTAAACTGGAGGTGCCTGGGTAGTTTGGCCAGCAGGTGGCACACGCAGCAGCACTGTGTCAATAAGATGGTCATTATTCACTGTGAGCTAGTTAGTTTTAAAAGACGGGTTTGTAATTGTTCCAAAAATTGCACCAAGGCAAAGCAGAGCCCAGCCTGATGCGAACGTGTTGTTTCGGCGTTAGCAGTACTGCCCTCACTAGGCGTTCATTGGACAGTAGCGCAACCCCAAGAAAAGGATGGTTGGCATCGTATTTAGGGTGCGCCGCTAGCAGTGCTGGCCAATACCTGGTTGGGTTGTGGTGACTGATTTGCAAGTCCCGGCCTCGCTGCGCGTTAGTGCACTTAAATTGACTGCAGCTCCCGAAGCAAACTACCAACTCCTAGTTTTCTGAGGCTTTTGAGAGAGCAAAGAGGCCGCTCGGTTTTACCCAGGAGGCCACGCGCCAGCCGCGAGACAATTTGCATATGTGCTCCTCGCTGGGGCGGGGCCAGGGGGCGGGGCTGCGTCTTATTCTCCCATTCTCGGCTCACGGGACTTGTAGCCAGGCTGTAGGAGCTTTTTATTTCGTTTTTCGCCTCCGACTGTTTCCTTTTGAAACTAAACGGCTCTATTTGTACAAGAGCAGCCCTCTTGATGACCAGTGTAATCTTGCCAGTCGGCACGCGCTCTCTGGGCGCTGGGACATCGCTTGAGCCAGAAATGTGGGGGCGCCCTGGGAACTGCTGGGCGAGGGCCCTGGGGCTGAGGCCGGCTGCTCACGGGGTCTCGGTGTTTCCCATTCATTGCAGGTGGCTCTTCTGGGCATGGACATCCTATCCGCGCTAGTCACCCGTCTGCAGGATCGGTTCAAGGCTCAGATTGGCACAGGTGAGCTGTGGGCAAGTGTGGGGCGGGTCCCCAGACTCTCCTCCCTCTGGCCCCCAGTCTCTTCAGTCTCCCCCAAATCCTGCAGTTAGCCGGGCCCAACCTCCCCGCCAGCGCCCCTGCTCCCCTCCTACCCGTCAACCATCTCCTTTAGCCCCAGTCTCCTGCTGGGGCTGCACCACTGCCCTCCCTGACCTCCCGACATCCCCATCCCTCCCAGACCCCGCCCTCCACTTGTGTGCTTCCAGCATTTGTGTTTTAGCACGAAGTATTACTGCTGATTTTTTTATTTCTGTGCACATTAGCTGTCCTAATTTAGCGCTGGCTGGCCCTGCTGGGCCCTGATCCCCCTCTGAGAGCAGTCCTTCCCTCTAAGCCAGTGGTTCTCAACCTTCCTAATGCCGCGACCCTTTAATACAGTTCCTCATGTTGTGGTGACCCCCAACCATAAAATTATCTTTGTTGCTACTTCATAACTGTAATTTTGCTACTGTTATGAATCGTAATGTAAATATCTGATATGCAGGATGTATTTTCATTGTTACAAATTGAACATAATTAAAGCATAGTGATTAATCACAAAAACAATATGTAATTATGTATGTGTTTTCTGATGGTCTCAGGCGACCCCTGTGAAAGGGTCGTTCGATCCCCAAAGGGGTCGAAACCCACAGGTTGAGAACCGCTGCTCTAAGCCGTCCTGCAGATGCCAGCAGTCCTGTGCTTCCAGGCGATGGGACTGCTGTTACCTCTCACTTTGTTACATCCTTACAAGCGTGTATTAAATCATCACTCTCTTACTTTGAAGGGAAAACAGTATGTCAGTAAAATGAAATGAAAATAACAACAGGTTTTATAGGTCCAGAGATAATTCCATCTCTAAATTCCTGACCTCTGCGAGTTTATGACAACATGAGCACCAGCCAGATCTGTGTGTGTGAGCATTCCTCACAGACGTCTCTGTGTCAGTTGGTCTACATATGCCTGGTATCTGTTACTTTCTTTTAACTTTCTGGTTAGTGTGCTCCTGTGTTAAGGTTGAGCTCTTTTCGCATCCAAATAAAACCCCCTTACTTTAAGAATTCAACATTTTAATAGGGTTTCACTTTCCTCCTAAGTTAACTGAATTGGTCAGGAATATCTTTTGTAAAAGAAAGGTTCATATTCAAGACTCTTAGGAGAGTCTGACCTCTGGAATGCCTGTATGTTTGGAGCACTGGCCAGTGGCCCGCCCCTGGGTGCCTGGAGGAGGGGGGAGAACAGATGCGCTCCGTAGGGGGGATAAGCACGCATGTGTCTTATGTAAAACAGAGACAAAGGATAGGTTGAGCCATAAGTGTCTGCACCTACCCCCAAGGAAATGTGCTGGAGCCCGTCTCTCTTACCTGAATTTCCTTTTGTGTTGACTCTTTCCTGCTAAGGTCTCCATTGACATCTTTTTTAAATATTTGACCAGCATGAAGATGTTGGGAGGTGGCTGGAGGAATGTGCGAGTCAGAAGACACATATACCCATGCAAAAAGGATTCTACTGATTCTTAGAGTAGTTCCCTGGACTTTAAGGAGAACAGTGCTGTGGGGATTGGTGCGGTTTTTTTGTTTTTATTTTTTAAAATATATTTTATTGATTTTTTACAGAGAGAAGGGGAGAGGAGGAAGAGGGATAGAGTGTTAGAAACATCGATGAGAGAGAAACATCGATCAGCTGCCTCCTGCACACCCCCCACTGGGGATATGCCTGCAACCAAGGTACATGCCCTTGACCGGAATTGAACCTGGGACCTTTCAGTCTGCAGGCCGACGCTCTATCCACTGAGCCAAAGCAGCTACGGCATTGGGGGGCGAGGGGAGGGGGCGGGGATTGGTGGTTTTAGATTAGGGACCTCATTTCCGCTAGGATTTGTCTTCCCAGCTAATGGAAATATCAACAGTTGGTGACACCTCCCCACCCCAACAGGTGTTCATTTGATCACTTTGCATTTTGATTTCCAGTGCTGCCAAGTTTAATAGACAGACTGGGAGATGCTAAAGACTCCGTGAGGGAGCAGGACCAGGCTCTGCTGCTAAAGATCATGGATCAAGCTGCTAATCCCCAGGTAGGGCGGTCGGTGGCCCTCGGCAGGCATGCGGGTGCTCCCCTAACATCAGTGGGTTACTCCATACAGAAAGACAACTTATTTTAAGCTGATGTATTGCAGATGGAAATTTTCATAGCTCCCCCACCACCCCCATATTTAAATAAATAATAAATAGCAAAGGGTGTATTTTGAATAAATTAGTGGACTTAACATGGGTTTTGAGTGCTTGGTTTAATCCATAAACTTGAGCTCATTTATGTAACCGTTTCTGTATTTCTTTGAAAAGAGCAGTTACGATGTCTGGGTGTCAGGAGGCCTGGCTGGTCTCTGTCTGCTAGTGAGCTGGGGCCGCTGGGACCCAGACACAGCCCTGCCTTCCAGAGTCTAGCTGTGCATTGCTGGGGAAGGGGCATGTTATTGGAAAAATCTTTCTAGGGAAGGTGAAAACTGGACTAGCCTTCAAAGATGAGCAGATGGTGGGCTCTGGGTGGGTGGAGACGGCTGGTCCAGGCAGGAGAGCAGTGTGGGTGTGATCTTTGATGTCACCCAACCTTTTGCGACCTCCCTTTCCTCACCCGTGAAATGGGGGCAGCTCTACCTCCTGTTGGGGTCGTTGGGAGAATGAAATACAATTATATGAAGAAATGTGTTTGGAGGAAATTTAACTTGATACACAAATAGTCACTATTTTCAGTGTGCTCGGCTGAAGATGACGAAATGGGGGGTAGAGGCTGGGACTGACTGGCCCCTGTGGAGAGTTCCTCTTTTCCTGGCCCCGAGTTAAACAGAAGGCTGCGGGAGTCTCCTCTCTTTTCACCTGTCCTTTGCCATCCGCAGTACGTGTGGGACCGGATGCTGGGCGGCTTCAAGCACAAGAACTTCCGGACTCGGGAAGGCATGTGTGTCTGCCTTGTCGCCACACTCAATGCGTAAGTCTGGGCGGGGCCTGAGGATTTTCTTGTCTGAGCTTTTTCATTTTTAACTTTTTATTTTGAAATAACTATTGATTTCAGGAAGTTGTAGAGAAATGTATTGGGAGAGTCGTGCAAACCCCCTCTCCCTCCTTCCCCCAATGTTATCATGTTGCCTGTGCAGTGACAACACAGGAAATTAATATTGATACAACCCATGGAGCTTATTCACATCCCTCCAGTCACACACATGTGAGTGCAGTTCTGCGCAGTTCTGTCACGTGTGTAGTTCCATGTCAAGGTACAAAGCTGTGTGTCACCCCAGGCTCCCTCACACGGCCCCTTTGCAGTTAGTCCCTAACCTCTGGCAGCCACTAGTCCATTCTCCACCTCGATGCCTTTATTCCAAGAATGTTATGTAGATGGAATCATACACAGTGTAACCCTTTGAGATGGGCTTTTTTCATTCCACTTGAGGTTGCATATATGTTGCTTAAACAATGGTTCATTTCTTTTCATTGCTGAGTAGAATTCCATGCATAGATATATCAGGATTTGTGTAACCATTCAGCTGTTGAAGGACATTTGAATCACTCCCAGTTTTTTGCTGTTACAAATAAAGCTGCTCTGAACACTTGTACAAGTTTGTTTCAGCATCAGCTTTCATGTCCCTTGGGTCAGTGCTCAAGAGTGCAATGGTTGCCCTAACCGGTTTGGCTCAGTGGATAGAGCGTCGGCCTGTGGACTGAAGGGTCCCAGGTTCGGTTCCGGTCAAGGGCATGTACCTTGGTTGCGGGCACATCCCCAGTAGGAGGTGTGCAGGAGGCAGCTGATCGATGTTTCTCTCTCATCAATGTTTCTAACTCTCTGTCCCTCTCCCTTCCGCTCTGTAAAAAATCAATAAAATATAGTTTTTTTAAAAAAAGAGTGCAATGGCTGTGCACTGGTAAGTTTATTTTTAGTTTTTTTAAAAATAACTTTCTTCCCTTCGTATGACTGATGTCCCCAATGGGTGCACCACTTCCCAGAAGTACTACAATACCAGGTGGATGCGAGGTGTGGATGGAGCGAGCTCCTAGGCCATTTCTCTCCTCCAAAAATCCACTTGATATGCTGTCCTTGGATGGAGGCCGTATCCGGTGTTAAACTGATAAGGCTAAGTGATCATTTTTAGTTTTAAAAGAAACTGCCAAACTATTTTCCCGAGTTGTCTATACCATTTTACATTCCCACCAGCAATGTGTGAATGAATCAATTTCATCACATCCCTGCTAGCATTGAATGTTATCACCATTTTAATTTTAGCCATTTTGATATGTGTGTGGTGATATCTCATGGTGTGCATTTGTATTTCCTTATGTGACTGTTGATGTGATTATTTTTCATGTGCTTATTTGTAGGAAAGGCTTTTTTAAAATTGAAATTACAAATCATCTTTTCTGATTGTGTTACAAAAAAATTAAATAAAGAAGAAAATGATGATTACCCATAATTCTAGCACCTTCAGATAATCACTGTTAACTGTGGTGCATTTTACTCCAGTCTCTAAAGTTACATTATTTTTATAAGCAAAATTGGGATGATAACATTTCTATCACCATGTAAATTCCCCCTCCTAAGGTGTTAGCCTTTTTAGTGCCATTAAATTTGGCCATATGTATAGGAAACTTAAAAAAAAAATGTTGCTCTTTCTGCCATCGGTCCGTGCCGCCATCATGGTGCGCATGAATGTCCTGGCTGATGCTCTGAAGAGTATCAACAATGCCGAAAAGAGAGGCAAGCGCCAGGTTCTCATCCGGCCGTGCTCCAAAGTCATCATCCGGTTTCTGACTGTGATGATGAAGCATGGTTACATTGGCGAATTTGAAATTATTGATGACCACAGAGCTGGGAAAATTGTTGTGAACCTCAGAGGCAGGTTGAACAAGTGTGGAGTAATCAGCCCCGGATTTGATGTGCAACTAAAAGATCTAGAAAAATGGCAGAACAACTTGCTTCCGTCCCGTCAATTTGGTTTCATTGTACTGACAACCTCAGTGGGCATCATGGACCATGAAGAAGCAAGACAAAAACACACAGGAGGGAAAATCCTGGGATTCTTTTTCTAGGGATGTGATACATATGTGGAAATAAAATGCCTTCAAAGGACAAAAAAAAATGTTTCTAGCCTTTGATTGTAGTAGTTTTACTTTTTTTTCCCCAAATATATTTCTTTATTGATTTCAGAGAGGAAGGGAGAAGGAGAGAGAGATAGAAACATCAGTGATGAGAGAGAATCATTGATTGGCTGCCTCCTACACACCCCTATTGGGAATGAGCCCACAACCCAGGCGTGTGCCTGTGGCCAGAATCGAACCTAGGACCCTTCAGTCCACAGGCTGACGCTCTATCCACTGAGCCAAGCCGGATGGGGTTGATCGTAGTAGTTTCACTTCTAAGAGTTTATCCTAAGGAAGCAGCCAGCTTGCCAGAGAGTTGTGTTCACAAAAGCTGTCTGTGCCCGTGCTTACGACGTGGGCCCTTGTGAACACATGCTCGCCACAAGCAGGTTCAGTCGGAATCCTCTGCAGCCACGTCATCAGTCTTTGATTCAGCTCTTACTACCTGAATGCCAGTGCGCGCATCGAGCTGTGCACAGTGTAGTTGAGTGTGCCAAGCTGGGCAGAGTAGGAGCCATTACATGAAAAAACAGTAATGCAGAGACAGCCATGTGGGAGGTGAGCTGGCTGGAAGGGCTGGGGCTTGGCTTGGCCCAGCGTGGGGCCAGGTGGAGAGAGCCCGAGTGCCAGGGCGAAGACGCGCCCGGGAGAGGCACTCATGTTTCCGAACTCAGTGCCCGGGGCCGCCACAGCACCTTTATTTTGGATCCAGGTGGGAAAGGGATGGAGAAGATGGGAAGATGAGAGCCTGGTGCGAGGGGTGATAGGCCCTGGGCACGGAGCAGGGAGGTGAGTGTGGGCAGAATAGCTTCTGTTTCTTCTTTCTCACCGATGATAAAACACTCCTTTTGTTTTCAGCTCCGGAGCACATACTTTGACACTAAACAAGATTGTGCCACATATATGTAATTTACTTGGAGATCCAAACAGTCAGGTGAGTGTGTTTCCCTGAGAATGGTCATTGGTTTAGACAGCTAACATGCTTGTTGGTGTTCTATGTATACCTGATGGTGGGTGGGACTATTCATCTTTATAGAACTCTGATTACTGTTTAAGATCATGACCCCAGTAGCGTTTATAAGATACCATTGGTAAATGTGGCGGCCACTCTGCCCTCTTTCCACATGGGGCTGAGACTTCATGAGCCTGTAAAGTGATGTCCTCCAGACCAGCCTCCAGGATCCCATCACTCTGGCCACCATCTCTGCGGCTGGAAGAGGGTGGGCCTCGGGGAGGATGCCCAACACTGATTGGAGGTGAACACTGTGGGTGGGGATTGACCGGAAGTTGTGAGGGGACTGCTCTAGGCCTGGAAATGTTCATGGTTTGCTTTGGGTAGCCGCCATGCTGGTGTGTACCTGTGGAAACTCCTTGAACCCTTGACAACTGTAGACATTTTATATAAATTTTACCTAAATTCAAAAACAGAACAAAACATGAAAACGAGGCCCCACTTCCTGAGCTGACGGGAGGGACAGGAGTGGGTAACCCGTGGCCAGGTGCCATGTCCCCGGGCTGGGCAGGTCTGGGCCAGCTCGTTCACAGCTGAGTCCTCTGGTCCCCGTTCACTCATGTAGGCTGTTAAGAAAACATTTCAGGGTGGAAAATAGGAAAATAGTAACACAAACTTACCAAGGATACATTTGTATAGTAAACAGGTCTTCATTTTATGTATTTTTATTTTAAAATCTTTATTAATTGATTAATTTGAGAGAGGGAGGAAAGAGAGAGAGAGAGAGAGACAGACATTTGTCATTCCACTTATTTCTGCATTCACTGGTTGATTCTTGTATGCGCCCTGACTGGGGGATCAAACCTGCAACCTTGGCATATGGGGATGATGCTCTGACCAACTGAATTCCAGCCAGGGCCGAACAGGCCTTCATGATTGCTCAAGTCCCTACAGAGAGCCTCGCTTCCACCAGCTCCTGGGACCCGCCCATGCATTGTCTTATCCTCTCTTCTGGCCCTGAACCCCAGTTGCACTTTCGCACCCTCTCAGCTGCCGCTCTGCTGCTTTTCCTCCCAGCCTGGCGTCTCAGGCTCACTGCCCCACTGTCTCGTCTCCTCGGCTGGCGCCTACTTCTCGCCATTCATCTCTTACCCAGCCGCAGTGAAAATGCATAGTTAACATCCAAATACAATTGTTAGATATTTTTATTTATGGAATCATACTTTATGTTCAGTATTAATTTAAACATTCTAGATTACCTGATGAGTTATTGGCCCCCTCCCCTTTTTGGTGTTGTCTCCATTTTTGTGTTCTGTGGAAAAGTCCTTTATAGAGGCCACACTTGGAGGGTATCCTTTAGTGGAGCAGGAAAGCCAGCCTGGCTAGTTGAACTTACTTGTCCCTAATGCAGTTGCTTACTTAGCCACAGGTGATGAGTAGTCACGCTGGGCCTGTGGGAGATGGACATTTCTGGTGAAATGAGGTTGGTGCTCCCTGGACAGCTGTGAGCAATCTGACAGTCAGAGTGTTCCAGATGGAGTGCTCAAGGGTCATGTACTCACACCTGCTTTTGGAGTGTGTGGTCAGCACGGATGCGTGTGCAAGCGCAGACGCACACGAGCCGCATCCCCAGCACCCTCCTGCCAGGAAACTTCCCAGCCGCTTCTCCGATCCCATCCACTTACCCATGCCTCCTTCACCTGAGGCTGTTTTCCACGGATTTTCTTAGAGTGACAGGTAGGGGAGAGGCACAGAGAGGGAGACACCAATGTGAGAGAGACACATCCGTTGGTTGCCTCCCACACACACTTGGACCAGACACCAGACATTGAGCCCACCACCAAGGTACGTGCCTTTGACCGGAATGAAACGGAAGGCCCTTCTGGGCTTGGCCGATGCTCTAACCATTGAGCAACCAGCCAGGACTTGCCTTTAACTTTTCATTAGTCTTGCCCTTGAGGGTCAGGACTGTGACTGGCTCCTCTTCCTGTCCCAGGACTGCCTTCCAGCAGTGTGAGGGTTCAGTAGACACCCCACAGCTGCTTGAATGACTTGCCCTTCTTAGCGTTTGTCTCAGGCCAGAGAGGACAGTGGTATCTGGGCAGTGCTGCCGCCGTGCTCCCTGCCTTCAGCGCTCGCATGGGGAGTTCGCCTGGCTCTGCAGGAGGCCGCGGACCCTGGGCGTGAACTCTGGACACCTCTCCCTTAGGGGGCGTGAGTTCATTTGCATATTGGTCTGGGCAGAGGGACTCGCAGTGGGAAACCCCTCCGTACAGATAGAGGGGTGTTGCTTAGGATACTTTCGCTGGAGCCGTGGGAGAAGCATTGTCCTGCATCATGTGGAGGAGCTCTAGGCTTTGTTAGTGAGCAGTCATTTCCCAGAGACTGGCTCAGTCCTTGGGCTTTGTCCTTGGCAGCTGTCCCCAGAGACACAACCCAGGCCCAGCCCAGCCGCCTGCATGCTCCGCCTGCCTGGTTGACGAAAGCCTGGTGCTTCCCGTGTTCCGCCTGTTTTAACTTTTCTGTCCTGAGAGCTTGAAACCTGCACGGACACTGAGAACGAGAGTGCATCTCATTGCCATCATCGAGCTTCAGCAGCTGATGAGACAAGGCCAGTTTAGTTCCATCTGTGCTCCCTCCCCCGTCCCAATATTTTGAAGCAAATCTTAGACAGCATTTCATTTACTTCTTTAAAAAAATGTTTTTATTGATTTCAGAGAGGAAGGAGACGGGCAGAGAGATAGAAACATCAGTAATGAGAGAGAATCATTGATTGGCCACCTCCTTCACACCCCGTACTGGGGATTGAGCCCACAACCCAGCCATGTGCCCTGACCAGGAATTCAACCGTGACCTCCTGGTTTATAGGTTGATGCCCATCCACTGAGCCACACAGGTCAAGCTCATTTAATTCTTAAATACTGTAAAAGATAAGACTCTTTTCATACAGAACCTTAACACTGTATTCCCTCCTGTCCACCAGGAACGAGTGGTTCTCATGTTATCAAGTCCCCGCCAGTGACCCCTTTCCCTCAGTGTCACGTGTTTGTGGTGTACCGCATTCCTCTTGGCAAGGGTGGAGACGCACGCCCCTGAGTTCCCTGCGGCCCTTCGCCTCCTCAGGTTTCCTGTGGCGAATCCCTTCCCTTCCCTGTGTTACACTGAGATTTTACCTCCTGAGCTGAGGATAGGGTTTCCTTCCCGGAGTGCAGTTTGCAGAGCTAGGATGACAGTGGCTCCAGCACAGGCAGCGTGCTGAGACGTCACTCACCATAGGAAGTCTCTGTTCTAGATCAGGACTTACGTGCGCATCTTTAAGTGTCTGAGGATTGTTGGTCTCGGCACTCCCTGCAGCTGGACCTGAACTGGGCTGAGCCAGCTGTGCTCCGAACGGGGAGCCTGTGCCCAGGGCTGCAGGCCATGGCAGTGCCCGTGAGGCCCCGCTGAGTCCGCAGGGGTGTGTCACCTGCTCTCCAAGGCAGGCTGGCTGGGGCTGTTCTCCCAGGAGAGGGTAGGTGTGCTTCCCATCAGCTTACCGCACCCTTCCTTTCTCTGGAGGTGGAGCCGTCCCTCAAGTTGTAAGATTCACAGGGATCTCTATTTTGACATCCTCAGTGGAAGGCAGTGTTCTAAGGTGAGAAGGATGAGGGCCTGCACTCAGGCAGCAGCCAGCTCCCTGCCCTGCTGGTCACCTGCTGTGGGCCCAGCAGGTGGCTGGCCTCACTGCCCCAGGCCCCATGACACGGTCCACAGAGGCCCTGCGAGGATGGCTGCAGATGCAGAGACCTCAGGATCTGTAAAGCATTCAACTCAGGCCCGGCAGGTAATGCTGAACCTGTGGGCTCTTGTCTTGTGCAGTCCTACTGGCCTGAAATGTTAGGGCTCCTTCTTGTGGTGAGTTTGAGGTAGACAAAAATACACTTTTTTCTGAACATTTGAAAGTGTCTTATAGACATGATATTTTTAGTCCTGATGCTTTATACTGTGCATCTCCTAACAGGACATTTTCTTATATAAGCACTAGTGGCCCAGTACACGGATTTGTGCACATTGAAAGGAAATTAATTAGAAGAAATATTTTAATATCACTATTCTCTATAATAGAAGTGTCAACCAAATTCATGTTTGACAATGACAGATTGAAACATACGCATGAGATTGGTGCCAGCGAGAGCTTTATATGTATCGTGGAAGCACAAGTCAACTTAGCCTGGTCCACCATTTCTTCTTTTCAGTCGGGTCAAGTTTCTAAACTTTCTAAATCTCCATTTTCCTGCTAATGAAAAGAAAATGGGATTCCACCCAGTCTATCTACCTCCTGCCCTGCCCAATCCCGGCTGATCTGCCCCTGTGCAAGCTGCCGCCCCACCAGGAAGGGTCATGGATCCGGGTCCCGGGACTGCGGACAGCCTCAAGCACTGTCCCCAGCCTGGCAGGGTCACAGATCTGGGTCCCGGACTGCGGACAGCCTTACCTGCTGCCGCCTGCCTTCAGTACGCAAATTGGCCGCCATCTTGTTGCTTCAGGGTGGGGGTCCCCACTGGGGTGCCTGGCCAGTCTGGGTGAGGAGATGATGGCTGTTTTTAGGCTGGTGGGCAACTGAGGCTCCCAACCTCTCCTTTTTTTCTTTTTTTTATTCTGGGATTTATTTACCTTCTATAGCTGTCAGCTGAGCTGAGAGCCGGCTTTAGCTCTGAGGCCTGGCGTTTCTTTCTTTCTTTTTTTTTATGGGAGAGTGAGAGGGAGGAGAGAGAGAGAGAGAGAGAGAGAGAGAGGGAGGGAGGGGGAGAGGAGAGAGAGAGAGAATGAGAGTTGTACAGGTGGACCCGATGCAGTGACTCTGCAACATTGTTTCTTAGAGTTGCAGCTCAGAGTCTGGCAGCGGCAGGCAGGAAACCTTGGCCTCCTATTCACTTCAGCTGCCTGGCTGCTGGTCGCCATCTTGGTTGGCAGTTGATTTGCATATATCCTGATTAGCCAATGGGAAGGGTGACGGGGTTATGGCCAGTTTGCATGTTTCTCTTTTATTAGATAGGATAGCTATCTCATTTTCACATTCAATAAATTTAATATTGGGATAATGGTAATGTGTAATAGACAGTTCATAGTTGAGTTTCCCCTAGTTTCTTTTTTTTTTTTTATTCCATTCTGCCCTTGAGCCTTATTTATTGCTGCCTCCTTTGTTCATATTTGTGTTTGTCCTGGCTGCTTACTTGCTCTTCCCGAGGCTCACGCCCTTCACTCTGCTCCCAGGCCCTTGTGCAGGCTGCGCCTCGCTTGGCAGCTGCCTCATTGCATCCTTTCCTGGTAAAATGCACATTCAGGCACATTCCAGGTGGTTCCTTCCTCCCCAGAGAACATTCCTTGGTCTCCTGTGGTGTGCGTGTCCCCTCCCTAAACTACCAGCTCTTTGTACTCTTGTATAAAATGATTTTATTACAGTCTCTCCTGTATTAAATGTAGAATATATGGAATTTTCCCCATTTCCTTTCTAGAACTGTGAGTGTTTTTCCCATTTTTAATTTTTTAATTTATGAGCTTCTTGAATACAGGCCGTACTGCCCATTTTCCTTACTCACTTAGTGTTTGACCTAAATCCAGAGTACTTTACATGGTGTTTTTATTGTCCGTATAATTTAACTTTCTAATTTGGAAAGATGCCCTGAAAATTCTAGTTTTCTGACATCATCTTAAAGAATGAAGAAAAAACAACTAAGGGATATGGACTTGAATGTGTATATGGGAATAGGACCTAAGTTTTTCTACTCTTTGGGATTGTACCTACAGAGTCAGAACTGTTAACCGAGGTTTCATCTGGTCAAATATCTAGAAAGGATTGTATACACAGTTGCACTGGTAAAATGGCGATGAACTTGGGGTGGTGTGTAGCCTGCTGTGTCCCAGCAGGAAGTGCTGTGGGATGACACCGAGAGCTATAAGATCTCTTCTTTTACATCTAGGTTCGAGATGCAGCAATAAACAGCTTGGTGGAAATTTACAGACATGTAGGAGAACGTGTGAGGGCAGACCTCAGTAAGAAAGGATTGCCGCAGTCCCGGTGAGTTCAGACTTTTTTCCCTTCTTCTGCTCTTCCTCCTACTCTTTTTCAGTTAACATTTTGGTTTGCACTTCTTTTGTTGTGATAAATTTTCAGAGAATGTATGGTTAGTGGATTGGTGATGGGAGAGATTGTCCTGATCGTATGGTATGTCAGAGGTCCCTTCCCATTCCAATTCCTCAAAAGTAAGACTCTCACCCAGACATCTAGCCAAGTGCCAGGCCATCCCTGATTTTAGAAGCATATTTAAAATGGGTGGATTTTGAAAATTCACCATTCTTTTGGTTCAGATGGTTCTATATATTATATACACACAGCACCTCGTTATAATATGTGCTTAGAATATCTTTGAGTGAGTGGAGCCTTTCTAAGAATGAGTTTGGTTGGGAAAACATCTTTGAAATGGTAGTTTTCTGTTCAGTAATGTCAGCCTCCCCATGAAGAAGCTGGGGGTCAGCATCTTATCAGACCCAAGGCAACTTGAGTGCACAGATGTCTCTGTTGTGTCTGAATTTAAAAATTAATGGAGAGTTGGATGTGCATAATTTGAACTGTGATGCAGAAACCTTGCACCAAATGAATTTCAAACCCCTTGCCCCAAACCCCATTCCTTTAAGGGAGAAAGTCATGTGAAAACCCTGGGAGTTAGAGGCGGACTGCACTCACAGAGCAGCTGGTCAGAGCCTGTCCTTGTGGCCACGGCAACAGCAGAGGCCCAGAGACATGCATTGAGCTCACACAGCCGAGTCAGAGCTGGCCTGAAGCTCTGTTCTCTGCCTCGCCTTTTCGTTTCTTCATCCTGTTTGACAAGAGTTCACAGAGCACCCAGGCATGGGACGGAATATTGAAGTATACAGGGGTCTTGATGTCCCTTAATTGGATGTGACAGTGGGCCCCTCACCCTAAGGACGGGGTTCCACGAGCAGCTGAGTGGGGCTATCTTCTTTCTTGCTGAGTCATGTCGGACCTGGTATCGCTCTCACTATGGGCCCTGAGCTGTGCACAAGGCAAGGAGATGGGCCGTTAACTACTCTTCATGTGCTTACAAAGATAATCTCCGAGAATAAAGGTTTTTTGCCCATGTTTTACTAACCTCAGCCTTCTGGATTGTGAATGAATGGTGAGAACACTTATGGTGAGAGACAAAACTTAGAGACGAAACTACTGAACAATCTCTTGGGCAAAATTTGAGGGAGGACACAGATGAACGGCAGAGCAGGGGCTGGAGGCAGAGGGCTGTTTGATGATGTCACGATCATTGTTGGGAAAACAGGCCTTAGGCAGCAAGACTCTCCTGCTCCAGGATGGCTCTTCATGCACTGCAGCTCACAGGGTCCAGGGCCCTGAGCGGACCGGCAGCGTACACGGTGGGGTTCCTGGGTAATGCTCGAAGGTTGCTGCGGTGAGACCTAGAGGTGGGTGCAGGAAGGAGCCGGCACTGCTGGCCGGATGGCTTTCTGGAGACGCCTGCTTGCAGGGTTGGCCCTGGGCCGTGTCTGGAAACTTGGATGTGGGAGGATTCCCAGTGTCCCTGAAGAGCGACATGAGAGTGGCTCCCTGTGGCCCACGGCGCAGGCCTTACGCTGAGCCCCTGCTTCCCTTCAGGGAGTCTGACATTTTGGGAAGTACTGGGCAGAGGGTGTCTGTGTGACCAGCCCCGATAAAACCTCCAGGCACTGAGACTAATGAGCAGACCGCCTTTCCCAGGGGTTCCCCACCCGTTGCTGGGAGATTAACCACGTCCTGTGTGACTTCACCAGGGGAGGCTCTAGGAAGCTTGTGCCTGGCGCACTGGTCCTCACCCCGCGCACCTTTTCCAGTTGCTGGTTTTTCTTTGTGTTCTTTTACTCCGATTGTCCTGTAATAATTACAGCTGTGAGTATGACTATATGGTGAGTTCTGTGAGTTGTGTTAGCAAATTGTTGAATGTGGGAGTGGCCTAGAGGCCCCTCAGCACAGAGGGTGCTTCAGGTAAGGCCCCAGAGGCAGTGGATGCCAGAGCCCAGGCATGCGTGTCGTGTGCTTCCTGCTAATCCTTTTTTTTTTTTAATGAGAGAGAGAGAGAGAGAGAGAGAGAGAGAGAGAGATGTCAATCAGTTGCCTCTCGTACACGCCTGGACTGGGGATCAAACCCGTAACCTGGGTATGTGCCCTGACCATGAATCAAACCCACCACCTCTGGTGTATGGGGCAACACTCCAACCAACTGAGCCACACCAGCCAGGGCCACATACTTTTAGAAAATATATAAAAAGCTACAGAAGAGCTGGGCCTGTGTGAATAGGAATGGGGGTTTCTGCTATTTCATGTTATCTAAAAATTTCCCCCCTAATTCTGAACCAAATGGAGAAGGTAGTCCTGTTAGAATGGACACACATGGTCACAGCCGTTCTT
This sequence comes from Myotis davidii, assembly GCF_000327345.1. Classification (NCBI taxonomy): domain Eukaryota; kingdom Metazoa; phylum Chordata; class Mammalia; order Chiroptera; family Vespertilionidae; genus Myotis; species Myotis davidii. Next base: position 5,041,852 of record NW_006300367.1, read on the forward strand.
GTGAATGCACAGGGCTTGGAGAGTGAGGCTGGCGGTTCTTTAAAAACGTGCTCTAGTGAAAGAAGCTGAAACCAGGTTTCTCTGGATTTATTGCAAGACAGTTACCTAAGGTCTAGCACTGTGAGTGTCGGAGGCTCTGGCTGCCACCTTTATTCTGTCAGGGATGTGTCCACATGGAACGAGACTTGTAAAGAATCCTGCTGTTTGGGAAACTCAGTGTCTGCTCTGTGTGGCTCCGATAGTTGACTTGAGTACTTGACTATTCTAGACCTCTGTTACATCATTATAGATTTTTTTGTTATTATGTGAGCATAACAGATTTTTCAGCTTAGCAGGATTCCATAGGACTAATGAAATCTTGTAGAATTTGCTTAATGCTTTCTAAAACTTGAGTTTTGTCCTGGAATGAAAATGTTGACCTCCTATGAGTTTGCTCATTGAGAACTACATTTGAGAAGAAGGTTAACTATAACTCTAAAAAAATACATGATGTAAAAGAATGCCTTCATCATACCAGCTAAATAACTTTAACAAGAGCAGACTCATCTGAGCAGCAGTTCTTTGTTCATTCACAGTTGGGAAGTGCCTGTCACGTTGGAGGAGCTGGTATTAGGGGTTTGGGTTACATGTTAAAAGCTGTTTTAGCCTTGTTGTCTGGTGGCTAAAATCATATTTGAGCCAAAAAGTAAAGCAGAGATTTTCAACCAAGTCTCCATGTTAGCAGGTCTCTCCCCCCACACAGGATCTCAGCATTGCTGAGCTGTGAACTTTAGTTAGGATAGTCTTCGGCCATTATACATTGTTTAACACATTATTTTCGCAGTTCATGCACGTGATATGTGCAGAGAGTAAGTGCACAGTTTGTAGCTATCCAGGGTGGCATGCCATATGGTTGCGTGATGTTTGTGTGGCATGCTGGGCACCCTCTGTCACTCCTGTGGCTTACTTCCATAGACACGTGCTTTCACACGCTATGGCATTCCCCATCCTCCTAGTGGACATGCCGGGCGATATTTGTATCAGTGGTATATTTAGTTTGGAAGCTGTGGGTAAAAGACTGGTGTTAAGTTTGTCTCTGGTTCCATCATTTGGGAACCAATTGCCTGGAACAGCAGCTGCTTTAAACCTGGAGGAACTTTAATTTATAGAGGGAGCCGATGCATGCCATCTGATGCACTGTGGCCATGTGGCCAACTTACAGTGACCCTGCAGTTTTGAATAGTTCTCATAATGTTTGGTTTGCTATTTCAATCTATTTAAAATTTATGGACATTCACTAGACATTATTACTTACTGATTGTATAGTTAAGGGAAAAATGGAAGCTTTCTCGTTGTAAATTTGCTTGCTAAAGCTTAGTGCTGTAGAGAGGGCCCACGGCAAGAGCAGGATGAGAGATGTGCTTGGCAATGTCTGCTCTCGTTTCTGAGTTTGTTACTGCCAGGGATGTATGCAGAGGAGCTGACGAGGTGGATAAGAGATGGAAGAAAGGCAGGTCCTTACCCCTTTGCCATTTTTCTGCAGAAGCAATGCTGTCACCTGGCTTCTGGCTGCTTTTGTACCTGTTGCTCTGTCTCCAAATACTGTGCATGTACTGCTAAACCTTAGGTTTTTTTGTCACAAGAACTTTACTTTGCATCATGCAGGGTAAATTTCAGCTCTTTCTTTCTAACCTCCCTCATGTATAGCTGCCATCTCCACACCCACCAAATATAGTCATGTTTTAATTTTGATGAGAACATTTAGTTCATATTATAGTTAAGTATGCCACGCACTATCTATATTTGGTGAATTATGATTACTTTACCTTTCCCCCCCATCCTTCTGTTTGTCCTGGGTTATTAATCATATTTCATGTGCGTAGTGTCCACATCTTACCCCGAGGACTGTCTGTGTACTGCCAGTTGTGGACGTGACCTTGAGCCTGTCTGGTCTGACGGGCTGCCTCTCTGCCTTCGCAGCCTCAATTTTACGTATTCTCCTGGCAGCTCTACCAGCATGTTGGGGCTTCACTTCTCCTTTCTCTGCAGAGGCATCTGGTGTTTTTTGTTTTTGTTTTTGGTGGGGGGTGGGGGACACACACCATGTCTCTTTTGGTTTTCTCTCTTATTTTAGTTATGCATATCCTCTATTAGCTTTCTCAGAAAAGATGTGGAGGAGACTTTCTTTGAGTCTGAGAAGATCTTTATTCTGTTTTGATATTGGTAGTTTGTCAGGGTTTAGAAATCTAGGTTGAAAGTCATTTTCATCCAGAATGTTAAAACTGATGTCCATGTATTCCAGCTTTTAGTGTTTCTTTCTCCTGAGAAGTCCAAAGTCATTCTGATTCTGCAGTCTATCAAAGTAGGTAACTTTGATTTTCTGTCTCTAGAGTTTGTCTGAAACTTTATGGTGAGGAGTCTTATAGAGACCATTTTCATTGCTTGGAGGGCCTTTCAACTTGGAACCTTGTGTTTGGATCTGGGCTAATTTCTTTACCAGTATCTCTATATCTATCTATACTTATCTACCTACCTAAAAATAATTCACTATTTTTTAAAATATATTTTTTTATTAATTTCTTAGAGGGGAAAGGAGAGATAGAAACATCAATTATGAGAAAGAGTCATGGAATAGCTGCCTCCTGCACCCCTGATGACCCTACTGGAGATGGAGCTTTCAACTCCTGGCATGTGCCCTGACCTGGAATCGAACTGTGACCTCCTGGTTCATGGGTTAATGCTCTGCCACTTGAGCCAGTTAATGCTCTTTACTGGCTGGGCTAGACTATTTTTTAGAGCCATTCTAGATTTATAGAAAAGCCGATTATTCCTCTCCTCCTCTATTTAGTTTCCCCTGTCCTCATCTATATATTTTTTTCTTTTTAAAATATATTTTATTGATTTTTTACAGAGAGGAAGGGAGAGAGATAGAGAGTTAGAAACATCGATCAGCTGCCTCCTGCACATCCCCCACCGGGGATGTACCCGCAAACCAGGTACATACCCTTGACCGGAATCGAACCTGGGACCCTTCAGTCCACAGGCTGACGCTCTATCCACTGAGCCAAACCGGATTCGGCTATATTTTAAAAGACTTTGTGAAGGATTGGTATTAATTCTTGTTTAAACATTTATTAGAATTTACCAAGTGTTCACCATCTGGGCCTTTGCTTTAGGGCAATGGTTCTCAACTTTCTTAATGCCGCGACCTTTTAATACAGTTCCTCATGTTGTGGTGACCCCCAATTTCATTGTTACAAATTGAACATAATTAAAGCATAGTGATTAATCACAAAAACAATATGTCATTATATATGTGTTTTCCGAGGGTCTAGGCGACCCCTGTGAAAGGGTCGTTTAACCCCAAAGGGGTTGCGACCCACAGGCTGAGAACCGCTGCTTTAGGGGGATGTGTTTTGATTACTATAATTAATGTCTTTTGGTATAGGTCTATTAGCTAGGGCTGCTGCTTCTTTATTTTTTGTTCTTTGTTGTTGTTAATCCTCACCCGAGGATATTTTTCCGTTGATTTTTTAGGGAGAGTGGAAGAGAGAGGGAAAGACAGAGAGAGAAACATCAATGTGAGAGAAACACATTGATTGGTTGCTTCCTGTAGGAGCCCTCACCAGGGCCCGGCCCGGGCCGGGGAGTAGCTTGCAACCAAGGTACTGTCCCCAAGGTACATGCCCTTGACTGGAATTGAACCCAGGACCCTTTGATCCGCAGGCTGACACTCTGTCCACTGAACCAAAAAGGCTAGGGCACTGCTTCATTTTTTTTTTATTAAGGATCCTTGTATATGAGCAGCTTTTGTACTGTTGCTTTCAAGAATTTGTCTTTTCTCTTG
>NW_006300367.1:5046745-5048798 GCF_000327345.1 Myotis davidii
GTCTCAACCTTCCTAATGCCGCGACCCTTTAATACAGTTCCTCATGTTGTGGTGACCCCCAATTTCATTGTTACAAATTGAACATAATTAAAGCATAGTGATTAATCACAAAAACAATATGTCATTATATATGTGTTTTCCGAGGGTCTAGGCGACCCCTGTGAAAGGGTCGTTTAACCCCAAAGGGGTTGCGACCCACAGGCTGAGAACCGCTGCTTTAGGGGGATGTGTTTTGATTACTATAATTAATGTCTTTTGGTATAGGTCTATTAGGATTTTGTTACTTGTTGAGTCCATTTTGGTAGTTTGTGTCTATCTAGGAATTTTATTTAAGTTATCTAATTTTTGACAGAGTTCATATTGCCCTCTTGTAGTTTTTCTCTTTTTTTCTAAGGACAATTAGAAATATGTCTTCTTTCATCTTTTAATTCCAGTAGTTTGAATTTTTTCTCTTTGGTCATTCTAGCTAACAATCTTTTCCAAGAACTAACTTTTGGTTTGTTGATTTTCTCTAATGTTTTTCTGTTTTCCTTTTTTATATATTTCTGCTCTAATTGTCATTATTTCTTCCTGTTGTTTGGTTGCTTTTGCTCTCCCCACCCCCACCAAGTTTTTTAAGGTGAAGGTTAGGTTATTGATTTGAGATCTTGTGTTTTAAGATAGACATTTATGCCTATAAATTTTTCTTTAAAGAGTTCTACTTTAGCTGCATCCTTCATTTTCATTCATCTCAAAGTATTTTATAATTCCTCTTTTGATTTCATCCTTTTTTATTTTAGTTTTTTATTGTTGACATTTTACAGATGTCCCCCAATCTATCCATTTTTGACCCCTCCACCCAGCTCCTGCCCCACCCTAGACCTTCACCACACTATTGTCTGTGTCCATGGGCTGTGCATATATGTTCTCGGGGTGATCTCTTCCCATCTCCCTCACCCCCCCTTTCCCTTGAGAGTCAACAGTCTGTTCCATGTTTCCATCTCTCTGGACCTATTTTTTTTGTCAGTGTATTTTGTTCACTAGATTCCACATATGAGTGAGATCATGTGATACTTGTTTTTCTCTGACTGGCTTTATTTCGCTTAGCATAATACTCTCCAGGTCCATCCATGCTGTTGGCTTCATTTAAAAAAATATATTTTTATTGATTTCAGAGCTTCATTTAAAAAAAAAATATTTTTATTGATTTCAGAGAGGAAGAGAGAGAGATAGAAACATTAATGATGAGAGAGAATCACTGATTGGCTGTCTTCTGCACACACCCTACTGGGGATCGAGTCTGCAACCCCAGCATGTGCTCTTGACTGGAATTGAACCCAGGACCCTTTAGTCTGCAGGCCGATGCTCTATTCACTGAGCCAAACCAGCTAGGGCTGCTGCTTCTTTATTTTTTGTTCTTTGTTGTTGTTAATCCTCACCCGAGGATATTTTTCCGTTGATTTTTTAGGGAGAGTGGAAGAGAGAGGGAAAGACAGAGAGAGAAACATCAATGTGAGAGAAACACATTGATTGGTTGCTTCCTGCAGGAGCCCTCACCAGGGCCTGGCCAGGGCCGGGGAGTAGCTTGCAACCAAGGTACTGTCCCCAAGGTACATGCCCTTGACTGGAATTGAACCCGGGACCCTTTGATCCGCAGGCTGACACTCTATCCACTGAACCAAAAAGGCTAGGGCACTGCTTCATTTTTTTTTATTAAGGATCCTTGTATATGAGCAGCTTTTGTACTGTTGCTTTCAAGAATTTGTCTTTTCTCTTGACATTTTGCTTATCATGTATCCAGGTTAGGTTCTCTTTAACTTTATCCAGTTTGGAATTTGTTAAAACTTCTTTAATATATAGGTTAATATTTTATATAAAATTTGGAAAGTTTATAGTCATTATTTTTTTTACATATTCTTTCTGTCCCTTTTGTTCTTCTCTGCTGGAATTTCCATTATGTATATGTTCGTATTGTAGGAAGATGATCTCTTAGTTGCTGCTCTTTTTTTTTTTTACACCCCCTCTGTTGTTGTTTTTTCCTTTTTTTTCTCAAACAGAGTATTTGCAATTGGCT
>NW_006300367.1:5053681-5077789 GCF_000327345.1 Myotis davidii
TACATGCCCTTGACTGGAATTGAACCCGGGACCCTTTGATCCGCAGGCTGACACTCTATCCACTGAACCAAAAAGGCTAGGGCACTGCTTCATTTTTTTTTATTAAGGATCCTTGTATATGAGCAGCTTTTGTACTGTTGCTTTCAAGAATTTGTCTTTTCTCTTGACATTTTGCTTATCATGTATCCAGGTTAGGTTCTCTTTAACTTTATCCAGTTTGGAATTTGTTAAAACTTCTTTAATATATAGGTTAATATTTTATATAAAATTTGGAAAGCTTATAGTCATTATTTTTTTTACATGTTCTTTCTGTCCCTTTTGTTCTTCTCTGCTGGAATTTCCATTATGTATATGTTCGTATTGTAGGAAGATGATCTCTTAGTTGCTGCTCTTTTTTTTTTTTACACCCCCTCTGTTGTTGTTTTTTCCTTTTGTTTCTCAAACAGGGTATTTGCAATTGGCTCATGTTTAAGTTTGCTCCTTCCTCCTTCTGCAGCTCAAACCCATTGTTGAGTCCCTAGTGAATTTTTGCAATTATTGTACTTTTCATTTCTAGAATTTTTACCTGTTTCTTTCTTTTGTTTTCTCTCTCTTTATTAATATTATCTATTTATTGAGACATTGCTCTTATATTTTCCTCTAGTTCAGTGGTTCTCAACCTGTAGGTCGCGACCCCTTTGCTGATCGAACGAACCTTTCACGGGGTCGCCTAAGACCATCCTGCATATCAGATATTTACATTATGATTCATAACAGTAGCAACATTACAGTTATGAAGTAGCAACAAAAATAATGTTATGGTTGGGTCACAACGTGAGGAACTGTATTTAAAGGGCCAGACGGTTGAGAACCACTGCTCTAGTTCTTTACAACATACTTATAATGGTAGATTTCATTCGGTTAATTCCAGTGTCTGGGCTTCCATTAAAGATGGTTTCTGTTGATTGATTTTTCCCCTGTGTATGGGCTATATTTTCTTATTACTTTACACGTCTCATAATTTTTTGTTGAAACTCATCATTTCAAATTATAAGTTGTGGCGCCTCTGAAAAGCACCTTCTTCCCCCTCCCCAGGCTTGTTGTTGATGGTGTTCGCTGCTTATTGCTTATTTAGTGACTTGCCTGAACCGATTCTGTAGTCTGTATTCTGTTGTTGTGTGTGACTACTGAAATCTTTGCTTGGTTAGCTTAGACTGCCGTGGTCGGCAAACTGCGGCTCGTGAGCCACATGCGGCTCTTTGGCCCCTTGAGTGTGGCTCTTCCACAAAATACCACGTGCGGCGTGCCCATACAGTGCGATTGAAACTTCGTGGCCCATGCGCAGAAGTCGGTTTTCGGCCTGGGCGAGTCTATTTTGAAGAAGTACTGTTGATATTTGGCTCTGTTGACTAATGAGTTTGCCGGCCACTGGCTTAGAGTTCAGCTAACGATTGAATAGGTGTATCTCTCGGCCTTTGCCGAAGGGCTCTCTGTGTGTGTTGCGGCATGCTTTCCGTTTCCTGGCCGGCAGTTGTGCATCTTCACCTTCCCCTTTACTGCCAGAGGTGAGACAGTGCCTTCTTGGGTCTTCCCTGGGCAGGTACCCAGCCTTGCACACACGTGTGGCCTCCTAGTTTCCCAGGAATATGTCAGAGCTTTTCACAGCTTTTCCTTGTAAGCTCTTTGGTCAGTTTCTTGGTTCCAGTTGTGATTGGCACCTCAGGCAGCTGCCCTGTGAATCAGTTGTCCCTGATTCTTTTTGATCATGGTGTCAGGGTAAAGCAAGCATGTCAAACTCAAAGGCTAGCACAGGCCAAATAAACAAGGTTTAAGTGTATGTGGGCCGCAAAAAAAAAGGCTCAATTTTCATAGCAACATATTTGATAGAGACATGCTGGATACAAAGGGCTGAAATAAATGAGTCATTGTTAACATAAAATAATACATTTTAATAAAAATTAATATTTTTTCTTGAACATTAACTTATCAGACACTGAAGAACTGCACAAATTAATAAGCGTAATGTAAATAAACCTATTTTTCTTGTTCTCCGAAAGCAAAATATTTCCTATTGCGCACACCAAATAAGTCAGTCCTAGACTAATGACGTGGCATGTGCTCTGACCAGGAATCAAACCCTGACTTCCTGGTTCTTGGGTTGACGCTCAACCACTGAGCAACACTGGTGGGGCTAGATTTTTAATTTAAATGCCAACCGTGCTTAATTGTTAGTGGCTGCCTAGAGTAGTTTGAGAAGGAATCTGAGGTGACATCTGGATATGATGGAAAGATGGGTTGAAAAGATTATTGATACGGACCATGGAATGGGAAGGGAGAAGAAGTGTATCAGGCTAGTTCGTCTCTTTCATTTTACCTCTGTCTGCTGGTGTGCATTCTTGGCTCCCCTGTTACTTAGAGCTCTAAGTGGAATAGAATGAAGGAGAAGCGCTAGAGATTAGGAACTTCCCACATTCAGCATCTAGCTAACTCTGCGGGGGTCAGTGAGTGACCTCAGACACTGAAACCAGAATGATTGCAATAACTAGTTTTCTAAAGTGAGGGCAGGGGACAGCATTAGGTACCAGCTTTTTCACACGTGATATCACTCTCCTGCATGACATAGTACTTGGTGTGTACAGAATACGAAAAGAAAATAGTTCCCATCTTCACCCCAAGGAATTTCCATTCTGGTTGGAATGATTAGAGCTTGTGTGACTGGATTGTTTGTAAGAAAAGTGCTAACATTTCAAATTAGGTCCCTGAAATGGATGGCGTAGGTTTGAATGCAGAAGTACATTAGGTTGGCATCTTAACCTTTATACTTATTCAAATGTATCTGTGTTTGCTTGGGAAAGCCTCTTTTTTCTTGACCCCACCCCCAACTTTCCTCTAATTTTTGGTGTCAGTCAGAATACTGAGTTTTGCTTCAATTTAAATGTCAAGGTGAAATGACCCACTAATAAAAAATTAATGTCATATTGCTTTTTTTTAAAGATGAAGATTACCCAGTTACAATGTTTGTAGATAAATTACTTATAGCATTTTAAAATTAAGTATAAATCACCGAAAAGAATAGCCTTTGTAATATTTAGAGCACTTTACAAATCTTTATCCTAAGTAATTAGCAGTCTGTGCTTAGGCAGAAATATATGCTTTTCATCATATCAGATATTTTTGTATAGATCAATAAATTTAATATAATGTCTGAGAGGATGAGCTCTGGACTCTTAATCTCAGGGCTGAAATCTCCACCCCAACTGTGTCACCTATGCAAGCTTGTGAAGTGGTTGTTCGCGGCAGCAAACTCCGGCGTTAACCTATGCCGCCATCTTGGTTCTCCTCATGAAAGTAAGTCTGCTTATGCTATTTCTGAGCAGTTGAATTTAATGTCTTGATAAGAGTTTCTAGGTCTTAAGACTTAATTTCCATTTATTCACTTTCTGAAGCCAAAAACTATGGAGATGTCATTGACATTCTTTCATAACCTGCCTTGAGTTCATCAGCAGTTACTATTGGCTTTACTTTTAAAAATACACCTAGAATCCCAATGGCTCTCACTGGGGCAGCTACTTCTCTCTTAGTGAAAGCCGTCATTGTAATTTACCTGAGCTCTTGTGTTAGCCTAACCAATATTCTTAATTTTAGTCTATCACTGCACCTAAAGTTTATTTTTCACACAGCAATCAGAGGAATCCTTTTAGAATTTAACTTAAGCGATGTTAATTCCCTCTTCAAAATCCTCCAGACGTTTCCCATCACATAGAGACGACAGTTCAGTGGGTCATCATGGCCTCCAGGCCCTGCGTGGTCTGGTGCTCATCACCATTCTGATGACATCTTGTTTTGTTCTTCCCCAAAGTTCTCTCGGCTGCCATTCCATTGGCCTTTCTGATTTTGAACATTCTTAGCTTCTCTGTGGGTCACAAACAATGAAAATACATCCTGCATATCAGATATTTACATTACGATTCATAACAGTAGCAAAATTACAGTTATGAAGTAGCAATGAAAATAATTTTATGGTTGGGGGTCACCACAGCATGAGGAACTGTATTAAAGGGTCGCGGCATTAGGAAGGTTGAGAACCACTGCTGTAGGGCCTCTGTGCTTACGAATCCTTCTGCTCGAAACATTTGTGCCCTCTGTGTCATCATGGCTGTCGTCCTCCTTCCATCCAGATCGTGGCTGTAGTATCACTTCATTACAAAGGCCACCTGGAATAGCACACCCAGTTTTCTAAGGGAACTCTCTCTGCCTTCATCCTGCTTGACTTACTTTCTTAGTGCATATCACTACAAAACATTTTTATTCATGAGGGCAAGAACTTTGTCTTATTCCTTTATCCTTAATGCCTCACAAAGTCCCTGGCATGTGATATGTTGAATAAATAAAATAATAACTGAGACTTGAGTTCTGACCCATTGTCCATTATTTGTATTCAGTTTATTGTAGCTTGTAATGATATTTGAGGACAAGGGGTAATTCTTGTGATTACAGAGGGAAAGAAAAGAAAAGAGTGAATTACTGTGTAAATAAAGTCATTAAAGGGACAGGTGTGAACAAGGACTTTTTTATACTCTGGATTCCTCATTGCATCATGGCTATTTCAGAATTGCTGGGGATCTGAGATCATAGCAGAACTTTCAAATTTTGAATATCTTGAGATTGTCAAGAAGTTTGAGTGATTTCTTCCATGTAAGGAAGGGCAAAGCCAGAACCCAATCCAGGCCTTTTGACTTACACTCGGCTATGTACCTACCATTATCAGTAAAGAATTTGTCTTTAGATAGCATGTTTCTTATAAAATGCTTAAACTGTTCTAAAAATTCTTTTATTAATTCCTTTTATTTTCTAATTCCCTTTATTTATTTCTAAAGTAATTTTTTATTTTCAATCACAGGTGACATACACTATTATATTAGTCTCAGGCGTACACCCCAGCAATTAGATGTTACATACTGAATACGTGACCATCTTGATACATCCTGCACCCACGTGACACTATGCAGTTATTAGACTGTTAGTGACAGTGTCCCCTATGCTGTTCTTCACATCCCTGTGACCGTTCTGTAACAACCAGTTTGTACTTCTTCATCCCTTCACCTTTTCACCCATCCTACAGCCCCCTCCCATCTGGCAACAGTCAAAATGTTCTTGTATCTGTGGTTCTGTTTCTGTCCTGCTTGTTGTTTATTTTATTTTTTAGGTTTAATTGTTGATAGATATGTATTTATTACCATTCTACTGTTCATATTTTTTATATTCTTAAAGAAGACCCTTTAACATTCATATGATATTGGTTTAATGGTGATAAATTCCTTTAGTCTGGGAAGCTGTTTAGCTGTCCTTTGATTCTAAATGATAGCTTTGCTGGGTAGAGTAATCTTGGTTATAGGTCCTTGCTTTTCATCACTTTGAATATTTATTGCCACTCCCTTCCGGCCTGCAAGGTTTCTGTTGAGAAATCAGCTGGAAATCTTATGGGAGCTCCTCTTGTAGGTAACGGCTTCTCTCTTGCTGCTTTAAGATTCTTTCTGTCTTTAACCTTTTGCATTTTAATTATGATGTATCTTGATGCGGGCCTCTTGGGTTCCTCTTCTTTGGGACTGTGTGCTTTCTGAACTTGTATGTCTATTTATTTCCTTCACCAATAGGGAAGGTTTCTGTCATTATTTTTTCAGTGTATTTTCAATTTCTTGCTCTCTCTGTTCTCCTTCCGAAAACCCCATGATGTGAATGTTGGTAGGCTTGAAGTTGTCTCAGAAGCTCCCTACCCTGTCCTCATTTTTTCAGATTCTTTTTTCTTGTTGCTCTTCTGATTGGGTGTTTTTGCTTCCTTATATTCCAAATCATTTATTTGATTCTTGACTTCATCTACTCTACTGTTGATTCTCTGTAAATTATTCTTCATTTCAGATAGTGTATCCTTCATTTTTACCAGTCCTTTTTCATGTCTTTGAAATTATCATTAAGATTCTTGAGCAACCTTATACCAGTGATGGCGAACCTATGACACGCGTGTCAGAGGTGACACGCGAACTCATTTTTTGGTTGATTTTTATTTGTTAAATGGCATTTAAATATATCAAATAAATATCAAAAATATAAGTGGAGATTTCTTTTATTTGTGATGTGTTTCTTTGTCTCTGCATTTTGACTGCTTCCTTGTTTTTGTTTCTATGTATTGGGTAGAGCTGTTATGGCTCCTGGGATTGGTAGAGTGGCTTTTAAGAGGAATACCTGGGACTCCAACAGCCTCCATTGTCACTTAACTATAATCTGGCTGGATTTTACAGCTTGAAGATACGTGGACTTCTCTTCCCAGATCTGGAACCCTGGACTAGGGGTCTGGTGTTGGGCCGGGAACCCCTTGTTCCTTATGGGAGGCCTTGGCAGGGGAGATATCCCTTCTGATTGAAAACATGCCGTGCGTCCCATCAGTGATTCTCTCTCATCGTTGATGTTTCTTGCCCTCTCTCGCCCTCTCTCTTCCTCTCTGAAATTTAAAAAAATGCCCTAACCAGTTTGGCTCAGTGGATAGAGTGTCAACCTTTTTGATGTGGTTGAAAGAGGCAGCGAGTACTGGCATTTACCTACGCTGCCATCTCGGTTCTCCAGTAATAATGCTTCTTTGAATAGGTAACAAAAGCCCTGGATTTGAGCTAAGTTGAAAGAAACTATTAATGTAATAGCAATACTCTTAGGGAAGAAATGAGTTTCATCCTTGGTTGTATTTCGTGACATATTCAAATTGCTTTCTAAGACGTGTAATTGGTCATATTTATATAAAGTGTAAGAATTGTGACTAAATCAACAAGTAAAAAACAGCTGAGTAGCAATTAGTCCTGTCTGTAATAGAATACTTTTCTTGTTGCTAGGTTACCCCTAAGGTCTTTCAGCTTTGACTGGCAGGAATATGGGAGTATAAAATACATTGTGTTATAGATGTTTCTCTTTTTTCCGTCTCTAGATCACTAGCAAACTCCTTGAAGCAAAAATTACAGTTTTTCTTTCCTTGGGTTTTGAACGCAAATTATTTTCTATTTAAGCTTTTGTTCTTTCAATCATGCAGATATGTGTATGTTCACGGGGAACTTGGTTTTCAGCATGGAAGAGCTAGTTATTAAAGACTGGTTAGTGTCCTTCATCCGCAGCTACTTCCTGATCTTTAATTGGATTTGACTGAAGCGAGGCCCATGGACATGAATTTGGTTAAATATGTTCATGTTTTTGAGTTTCATAAGCAAAGCTAACATGTTTATGAGGAAAGAATGAAAATATCATACTGGTAAATCCATGAACATATCATCATTCAGAATTGCCTGAAATCTGGCTGAATGGAAGTCCTACAACTAGAAAGCCAAAGAAAAAGACAAAATATTTATTTGCCAACAAAACTATAAACTAGATAAAAGATAATCAATTGGCCTTTGTACATGAATATATCTAGTTTATCATTTTACTGCCAAATGCATCCTACCTAATTTTTTTTACTGAAAATTTTTATAATTTGAAAAATGTTACATATCTTTTTAAGTTGTTGGAAATGAGAAATACTTGTGCAAGTCTGATAACAAATAGACCAATGATTGTTAGGTAAGATCTGAATTGTTGCCCAGTGTAGCTACGACTAAGTGTCAACAATAAGGAACACCCAAACCCATAAGAATTTTTATAATTTTATTTGAGCCAAACTGATGACAATTGCTGGGGAGCAAAATCTCAACAGAATGAGAAAATGCTCCAGAGAATGTACCTTATTTTATACATCAGAATCAAAGAGAAAGACACGATCTTCATTGGTGGTAGATTAGGGGGGCGGGAGAAAGGAAAGTGGGGATTAGATATAAAGTGAAATAAAGAGAGACACTTCTTTTGCATTGATGGGTATAGGATAGTTAACAGTTAACAGTATAGCACATAGAGATGGTATTGGGGGAACAAGATAACAATGAGGGTTCCGTGGTCTGATGCTTTGGTGGGAGATTGTGCTCTGAGGAGTCTGGAAAAGGGATTTCTCAGGCATTCCAAAGGTATGTTATCTTAGCTGCAAAAAGACAGTTGACAGGCTCAGTTAAGGTAAAGATTGACCTTTGTCAAGGAAGATGCTAGCCTAGGATAGGACTACTCACCATGACTTGCTTTTCATTAGGAAGTTTGAATTCCAGACCATCCCATATGGCTACTCGTGGTCTCTGAGTTTGTAAGGCTGTCATGCAGGCCTCCCCTGAGCTTGTCATGTTTAGTATGTGGCCCCTTTTTCACCCACAAGAGCATTCACTTAAAAGTGAATTTATTGCCTGTTGTTTTATTAAAAAGCTAAGCATTCATTATTTTGCATAGTCTTTAAAACAATGCTGATGCCAGCCAGTTTGGGTTAGTGGATAAAGCATTGACCTGCGGACTGAAGGGTCCCAGGTTGGGTTCAGGCCCAGGGCACATGCCCAGGTTGCGGGCTCGATCCCCAGTAAGGGGTGAGCAGGAGGCAGCTGATCGGTGACTCTCATCATTGATGTTTCTGTCTCTCTCCCTCCCTTCCTCTCTGAAATAAAAACATATATTTAAAAACAATGCTGCTAATGGTTCCCAGGCCCTCCCATGCTTGTCTGTTGGACTCTGCATGTCCCAAGGTGTGGGATTCTGGTCAGTGTCTTAGGAAAGTGTTGCCGTGGTCAGGCTCAGGGATAAGCTGGTGGAAAGCTGGCCAGTGTGCTGTGCTCGGAAGACCACCTGAAGCGGCCGGGAGGTGACAGTTTCTGAGACCAGCCTAAGCTACAGCTGACAGTTTGCTTTCTCTTCTGTGTGGAAGTAAGATTGCTTTTTGACATTGTTCTCATTTAAGGTTTATGTTTGTAATGTTCTTCTCTGTTTTCAAGAGGAAAAGTCAGATAGTTCGTTAAATTTTTAAAAAAACTAGTTTTAAAGAAGGCTGCCTTACATGAGTAAAGCCAGATGGAAAAGGTTCACCTCCCCCCCAACCCCTTCTCCCCTCCCCCCTTTAAAAAACCACTGTTATATATAGTCCAGCTTTTATTTTGGAATAGGGTGCAGTTGTCCGCGTGCAGATCACACTGCAGAAGGCCGTGGGTGGGAGCTGCTGATGCAAGTTGCTGTGGGTAGATACAGCTTTCAGAGCACTGTTTGTATTGGTACCAAGA
Source organism: Myotis davidii (assembly GCF_000327345.1). NCBI lineage: Eukaryota > Metazoa > Chordata > Mammalia > Chiroptera > Vespertilionidae > Myotis > Myotis davidii. The sequence goes on from NW_006300367.1 coordinate 5,062,819, forward strand.
TCCCTGACAAACATGACTACTGGGAAAGGTAGGCTCTTCTAATACATTCTGAAATTTTGCTGTTTGGGAAATAAATACAATATGTAAATGTTTAAGTTTTTAAATATTGTGGCTGAAACTTAGGAAAATAATTGCCATGCACATTTGCATTTAGGCAGGGAAAACTGTGAAACCTACAGATACGTTCACGTTAACCTTTGAGGACCAGAGAGGAAGTAGATACAGTAAAACCAGATTGCTGAGTTTTCCTCAGCCTCTGGGTTCCATGTACTTCTAATTTCTTTCTGCTCTTGTACTCACGGTATGTGGAGTTACGTTACAATTGCAATACATCTGTCAGTAGGAATAAGCTGTCCTGAGAGGAATCTAGCGGCTAGAAATGCCAGGACTTTAGCTGTGGGAAGAGGGAGACACAGGGAATTACCGCAGTGACGGGTGCTGCCTTTCTTCTTGAGAATCAGTTTATACAATTGTCCCTTCCCTTTCAAAGACTTGCATTTTAAAAATGCAAAAGTGGAACCGAAAAACTACTAGAGAAGTGTTGTTTTCAGAAAACCTTGTTGAGTAGTCTTCAGTCTTCACAGGGACTCCCTGCGCACAGGTTTGCGTTTGAAGGAGAGTGGGCTTGGTGTGATGGGGACACCTGTTCCGCTGTCTTGCTTCCCTCTGGGTGGCCTTCCTGGCAGGCTTTGAATTTGTTGTCTCTGAAGGATATTGCCATACCCTGCAACGGAAACAAGATGTAATAACAGACTCTGCCACTATATAGGTACTGTGCTGAGTAAATTTGCTGTGTTTATTTTGTAGGGGATTGTGAAGGTGTGTATTTATCTCCTTATACTAAATTTGGTTCAGTTTGCAGAAAGTGGTCATATTGGAAGATAAGCATTTCTGCTTATTAGTTGTGTTTTCACACTGGGGATTTAAAGCATAGAATGATGGTATTTCTTTTCATTTCCTCCCTCATGACATTATTCTGTATTCAGGTTGAGCTGCTGTGGGAAATCAACACCTGGCTGGAGGGTTAAATCACTCCTGTCTGGAGTGGCCTCTTTCAGAGCCCTTCACTTGACAATTTGACAGTGTGTTGCTTATAGCATTTATCTTAAGTTGTTGTATTTGTTATTATTTTTTAAACGACAGGGCAAAATAATTATGGAAGTCAACTAATGTATTAAAAGCCATGGAGAGAGCCTGTAGATCTGAATTTAAAACGAAGACTTTTTCATTTGGTAATTCCTTCAAATTGTGTCCTTGAAATGCAAGCTTAGAAGCATTGGTAACTTTTACCTTAAGTGGCTGCAAATGTAGTAGGAAACAAGGTTTAAAAGCTGATTTTTGTGGTTGTGGCATATTTGAATTTTCCTCTATGAAGCCATGATTAACAAAGACCATTAGCAGTCTGCAGAATACAATACCAACAATTCTGCCACAATTGAGTGGAGAGTATTTTAGTATCTTCAGAGCACTTTCCTGAGTGCCTTTTGTTTGTCTTTGTTTTATGATCCGCACAGCAGCCCCTGAGGAGTAGGCAGGGCAGCTTTTAAACGTGGGCACAGAAGGCTTCAGGTTTTCTCTGTTTGTGCTGGTGCTGGACAGAGAGCGGGCCAGGGACCTTGTCGTCTTAGTCCTTTCAGGTCTTAGTCCTTTCAGCAAAACCCGTGGGCAAGCTCAGTGCTTCCTGTCTGCTGCTGGGATAAAGCGCGTCTTTGTTTCTGACGTTGCACCATTTTCAGTCGCTGCCTTGGGGAGTAATTAAGAATTGAAAGCATTCAAAGAGATACAGTGGGGCCTTGACTTACGAGTGTCCCGACTAACGTGTTTTTCCAGATACATTTTTTTGCTTTGAGTTGCGAGCTAAAGTTCGGGTTACGAACCAGCTTCAGATACCCCACCGCTAGTTGGCGCAGCAAATGTCACAGCGAACGCCACAACATCAGCCCAGCATCACGTGTCTCACTCGTTCACTTTTTTAAAATATATTTTATTGATTTTTTACAAGGAGGAAGGGAGAGGGATAGAGAGGTAGAAACATCGATGAGAGAGCATCATCGATCAGCCGCCTCCTGTACACTCCCCACTGGGGATGTGCCCGCAACCAAGGTACATGCCCTTGACTGGAATCGAACATGGGACCCTCAAGTCCGCAGGCCGATGCTCTGTCCACTGAGGGCACTCGTTCACTTTTTGATTTGACATATGAGTAATTTGAGTTACGAGCTCCGTCATGGAACGAATTAAACTCATAAGTCAAGGCCCTACTGTATTATTAAACAGGCACTAGTACTCTATAACCAAGTTTTAGACACTTTGAAGTGTGGTTTTCCTAATCAGTTGTTTGCCAGTTGATAGGGGCTCCCGGGGAGGCAGTCTGGGAGAGGAAAGTGTATTATAAACCTGGCGAGTTTGTTTTCAAAATCCGTTTGGTGTAATGCTGCAGGGCAGATGAACAGGGGCCCTGTGTGCTTTCTCAAAGTCCGCAGGCCGATGCTCTGTCCACTGAGGGCACTCGTTCACTTTTTGATTTGACATACGAGTAATTTGAGTTACGAGCTCCGTCATGGAACGAATTAAACTTGTAAGTCAAGGCCCTACTGTATTATTAAACAGGCACTAGTACTCTATAACCAAGTTTTAGACACTTTGAAGTGTGGTTTTCCTAATCAGTTGTTTGCCAGTTGATAGGGGCTCCCGGGGAGGCAGTCTGGGAGAGGAAAGTGTATTATAAACCTGGCGAGTTTGTTTTCAAAATCCGTTTGGTGTAATGCTGCAGGGCAGATGAACAGGGGCCCTGTGTGCTTTCTCAGAAACGGAGGTTTTTGTTGTAGGCCATTTTCTTCGGAGCTGAATTTTTTTTTTTTAAAGATATCTTACTGATTTTTACAGGAGGAAGGGAGAGGGATAGAGAGTTAGAAACATTGATGAGAGAGAAGCATCTATCAGCTGCCTCCAGCACACCCCCTACTGGGGATGTGCCCCCAACCAAGGTACATGCCCTTGGCCGAAATCAACCCCAGGCCCCTGGAGTCCGCAGGCCGACAATATAACAACAACAATAACAAAACAAAATCCCACCTATCTCTTGTTCTTTCATAAAACAAGGACTATTAACACCAATAAAAAATAAGAAAGATATATTTTGGAATAAAGGATAGTCCTTAAAGTGAACTAAATTTAACTCTAAGATTAATTACAGGTTTGTCCTTACAGTTCTCAGTTTGGTGCAGACTGGTGTAAATCATCCAAAAATGTCACCAGTACTTGTAAGTGGCTTTTGTGCTTAGAGGGTGGATATAAGTGGGCAAGTGACTTCAGGGCAGCGTAGATAGAATCCCTCACACTGCGGCTGCAGGAGTGGTGTGTGACCTGCTCTGATAGCTTGTCTCTCAGCTTTGCTTTTCTCCCACACAAGTTGGGGATAGTAATTCCTGCACCACTGTGAGGGGTAAATGAGAGGGTGCATGTAGCTAGCCTGGCATAAGACCTGGCCCATGAATACAGGACACCATCCACTGTGGCACCTTCACACGGTCTAATGGGAGGTGACAAGTTGGGCTGGGTGTTTAAAGCGATATAAATTGATGTTTTTGTTTAGATATGGAAAGCTCTCTGAAGAAAAACAAAAGCAGAATCGTGTGTAATAAGCCCAGATCCAGGTTTCCGACAGCAACGGGACTTCATGGGGAAATGACTGATTTTAGAGCTGGAGCAGGGAACATACCCAGTGAGTCTGGTACCTCTTGATGCCAGAAAGTAAGGACCTGCTCAAGCAAGACAGAACAAAAGGCAGTCATGGGGTGTCCGAGGGACACAGGCCTCGACTGAAAGATTCTCAGTGGTCAGAGCCGGAACAAGTTGAGCAATAAAACAAAGTAGTATTGGCTTATTACCCAAAGTATAAACTCAGTAGTGGTGAGTCCATACCAGTAAGCAAGGGAGACAGACAACTCTCCCACGCGGAGTTACTCCCGGTCAGCTTTGTAGCTCTCCAGCCTAGGAGAGGAGAGCATGACTCCCACGCTGTGTGTCATGAGCACAGCGGCTTCTCCAGAGGGCAGTGCGGCCAGCCGGACACACACTCCCGTAGGGGACCAAGGCCCATGTCAGGAGGCTAGTTGATGGCCTGTTCTGTTGATGTGATGTGATGAGATGTGATGTGATGTGATGTGATGTGATGTGATGTGATGAGATGAGATGTGAGTGGCATTTTATCTTGTAGTTTTCCTTCCCCAAACCCATAAACTCGATCTAACCGTGAAGGAAAAATCAGGTAAATATTTGCAGATTGAAGGATATCTGTGAACGCTCCTACCCGTCAGGGTTACTCCTGGAAGCTGTCAGGGAAGTCTGAGGACTCACAACCTGGAGGAGCCTAGGGAGGTGTGATGACTGCGTGTCGCTTGGTATCCTTAGTGGGATCTGGAACAGATAAAGGACAGTAGGAGAAAAGGAAGGAACTCTGAATAAACGATGGATTTTAGTTAATAATAACGTATCAAAAGCGCACTGCTAATATTAGATGTTAATAGTAGGGAGACTGTGCGTGGGGTAAATGGGAACTCTGTGCTGTCTTCACAACTGCTCTGTCACTCGAGCGCTATTCCAAAATAGAAAGTTAAAAACAAAAGTCTGGAAACTAGTAGTGGAGTGGGAGAGAAGCTATTCTCATTTTATTTTCTTGTAATATTTGAGCTATTTAATTATGTTTATACATGCATTAATTTTGTTCTTTGAGAAAGGTTCCGTAGTGGGATTATATGCTTTTATTTTTATGTTTTTTTAAATTTAAATTCTTTTTTTTTTCTTTTCTTTTTTTTTTTTAAATTTAAATTCTTTATTGTTGAAAGTATTACATATGTCTCCTTTCCCCTCCATTGACCCCTCTCCAGCCACCCCCGCCCTCCCAGCACATACCCTCTTCCCCCTACTGTCTGTGTCCATTGCTTATGCTTATAGACATACATACAGTTCCTTTGGTTGATCTCTTATCTGCCACCCCTTCCCTCTGAGGTTTGACAGTCTGTTCAATGCTTTTTAAAAAAAGTATATTTTTATTGATTTCAGAGAAGAAGGAAGAGGGAGAGAGAGATAGAAACATCAGTGATGAGAGAGAATCAATTGACTGCTTCCTGCACGTCCCACGCTGGGGATCGAGCCCACAACTTGGGCATGTGCCCTGACTGGGAATCCAGCCGTGACCTCCTGGTTCATAGGTCAACACTCAACCCCTGAGCCGTGCCGGCAGGGGATGCCAGCTGTTATCTAAAACTGCATTGACCGAACGGTCAAAAACATGCTAAATGTTTCTAGGTGGTGGCCTTACGAGAGATTGCTTTCTTCTTTATGTGTTGTCTATTTTCCAAATGGGCGGAGAGGGTCCCAGATTAGTGAGAGTGAACTGGATGGTGGGCTGCATTCTGGACTTACCTGAGGCCTGGACAGACCCTGGACAGGCACTCAGATTCCAAAAGAGGAGGCAAGCTATTCACCTCTAAGGCTAGATGTTTGAAGTTCAGGCAAAAAAGTTCTTAAAAAACACAACAAAAAAACAGTGATTTCTGTGCTCACTCTTCAGATAAAAATTTTGATGATGAAGATTCTGTGGATGGTAACAGACCTTCCTCTGCCAGTTCTACATCATCCAAAGCTCCACCAAGCTCGCGGAGAAACGCTGGAATGGGGACCACCCGGCGGTTTGGATCATCCACTCTCGGGTCTAAGTCTTCAGGTAATTCCAGCCCTGGGGGGCGTTGTGGGGTAAGCTGTGCAAGCTTTTGAGACCAGACGTGCGTGGTACTTGCCTCTGGGTCCTTCAGAAGTGAAGCAGTCTCGCTTGCAATATGTTTCTGCTGCCGTTCTTTAGCTTCTGTGCTGTCGGTGGTGAGGAGTTGGAGGGATGTAAATTTGAGATGCCGTGTTGCCACCTTTTGGTAAGCAGAGCCTGTAGGACAGTGATTCTCAACCTTCCTAATACCGCGACCCTTTAATATAGTTCCTCATGTTGTGGTGACCCCCAACCATAAAATTATTTTCGTTGCTACTTCATAATTATAATCTTGCTACTGTTATGAATCGTAATGTAAATATCTGATATGCAGGATGTATTTTCATTGTTACAAATTGAACATATATATGTGTTTTCCGGTGGTCTTAGGCGATCCTTGTGAAAGGGGTCGCGACCCACAGGTTGAGAACCGCGGCTGTAGGAGCATGAAGCCCACACCCAGGGAAGCGGAGCTAAGAGATAGAGGAAGAGCATTTGTTGATTGTTGGGATCTAGCGGTGTCTGAAATGGGGCCTTTTTAGCCAGTTTTTATTTATCAAGACAGACTATCCAGAAGTCAGATTGTATCTTCTGTCTTTAAAATGTATTTTGTTTCTCCAGGTAGCATTATTCCTTGTGAGATTAGTATAGATATTAAATTAAGTAAATAGGAGGGATTAGTTCCTTGAGGCTTGAAAATTGATTTACAAAGATTTCCTCCCTAAATCCCTCCTCCCACCCCCGAATTTGGACAGTTTGAGTCCTTATTGTCTACTTTCATTTTGATGTCACATTGTGCATTTATATGCAAATTTCCTACTTTTTACTTCTAAAATATTATGTGGCCACTGGTTTTAGACGGTGCTCCTGTTAGCATTGGGCTTTTGAGCTTGCTGATGTGCTGAGTTAAAGCTGGAGCCGGGTTAGCACCCGCCTGCCGCGTCCTACCTGTCTTGGCTGCTCTCCGAACTGGCCCTGGAGTGCCGGAGTCTGGACCGGAGCTGCGCGTGCACTGCAGGGCCACTGCCAGCAGCCCTGTCTGCTTGGAGAGCGTGAACCTCTAACTTTTTTAGGGGAGTGCATTTAAAAATTTTTATTTTTGTTACTGAGCTTAAATTCACATAGCATAAAATTAACCATTTTAAAGGTCACAATTCATTGGCAGTTAGTACATTCACAGTATTGTGCACCTACCACTTCTAGTTCCAACACAGTTTCCTCACCCCAAAAGAAAGCCCCACACTCTTTACCCATTGCTCCCCTTCCTCCCAGCCCCTGGCCACCACAGTCTGCATTTTGTTCCCGAGACTTTACCTATGCTGGCTTTTTGGAGAAATGAGATCTCTGCTCTGGCTTCTTTCACTGAGCATGTTTTTGAGGGTCATCTGCGTTGTAGCATGTATCAGTACTTCACTCCTCTTATGGCCATACAGCCTTCGACTCCTTTTTCTTGATCTATTCTTGAGTGGTGTCAATTCTACAAATAAGGTTTCAGAAAGTTCTGCATGATCAGACCACTTCATTTCCTTCCCACTCTTCACCCAGACGTTCCTTCCAAAAGTCTCAGCTGTGTAAACTAGCAGAGACACCAGCCCTGTCTCCCCTTCGGCCCTGACCTCATCTCTTCCCCATTTTGCCTAGCATCATGGCCATGAAGTTCCTTGTTGGCTCCTTCTTGTCAGATTCCTTAGGTCTTGGAGTCCTCTTCCCTTCGTGGGTACGTGGGGCAGTGCCTTACGCAGAGGAGGCACTCAGGACCTGTCTGCTCAGTGGGATCCAGTCCTAGTGCTAGAACAGGCACAGAGCACCCCAGCTCAGTGCGTGACTGTCACCTGTCCATAGTTGGCCTGTAAATGCAGTGTGAGTGAGTGTTCATCGGGGGTTGGCATGCATGTACTGCTGCCAGGAGTTGTCCATAAAGCCCTTTTCTGTGCGGATTCCAGCAGGACACCAATCACCAGAGAGATGTCTGGTAAGAAGCTCTAGAGAAGCACTCACAGGGACCAATGTGAATCAATGAGGGTTACAAGGATGACTGCAGACACCAGTTCTGAAATCTTTAGTATGAAAAACAGCAACTGTAAGATGTCATAAGATTTTATGTGTGGCGTTCATAATAGCAAAAAGAAAAAACGTGCTCCTAAATGACAGCAATTAACTTTTAAGTATACAAAGCATCTTACAACAATTTTATAGGGGAACTTACTACTGATGTATGAATGAAAAATTGACAATTATCATGAGTTCAAAGGAAATGAAAATGTTTTAAGGCTAATGCAAAGTTGAAATGAAACTGTTAAATGCGTTAGAATTTATTTTAATTGGTTGTGTATTGACCCATGAACCAGGAGGTCACAGTTTGATTCCCAATCAGGGCACATGCGAGGTTGCAGGCTCGATCCCCAAGAGAGTGTGTGTAGGAGGCAGCCGATCAAAGATTCTCATTATTGATGTTTCTATCTCTCCCTCTTCCTTCCCCTCTAAAATCAATAAAAACATATTTTTTAAAAAATCAGTAAAATATTGTGGAATCACAACACTTGATATTTTTATTAAGCTTTAAAGAAATGATAACAAATCTACCAAACTATAATGTTTATTGTATTCAGATTCTTCCAATGCACTTAATTTATATTTTAAAATAAATTTTTTATAGCTCCAAAAGAAGGAGCTGGCGCTGTTGATGAAGAGGATTTTATTAAAGCCTTTGACGACGTACCTGCAGTGCAGGTGAGTGAGGATGTTTGAGTTTGATTAAAAGCAAGGAGAGGCTTACTCTTCAAATTTCACTTTTCAAATATGTGGTATGGGAAATTCCTTACTCGGTAAGTAATTTTAAGTATCAAGACTACAGGAGATCTGAGGTTGCAGACTAGAAAGTGTTGGACCTTTTATAGCTGAAATGAGCAAAAGTCAAGGCCCAGGATGTTCTTACAGTAAGAACCAGAAGTAAGTTGCTTCCTCTAGTAGCAGGTTGGTGGGTCAGGGCACATAAAAGAGGGGGGAAGGGAATGATTAGATTATACAAAGGAACAAAGAAGCATGCTTCTTTAGGGATTTTTCTTAGAAAAATTTGTAAATTTGAAGGGTTTTGGTGTCTGAGAAGCTATGAAGAATGGTTTGATAAAAGTTTATTTATGCCATCTTGATGCTTCACTTAAGTACCTAACAGATGAAGCAAAGGTATTGATGAAAGTTGGGGTAAAGTCATACATTTTATCTGCTTTGAATGTCACAGTGTTTTTTTTATCAATGACCGGAGGTAGCAATACTTTTCTTAGCCTACATTGGCTATCCAATGCTCTGGATTCCTATAGCATTTTATGTCTATACTAGAGGCCCAGTGCATGGATTTGTGCACTGGCGGGGCCCCTCAGCCTGGCCTGTGCCTTCTCGCAATACGGGACACTTTGGAGGATATTGGACTGCCGGTTTTGGCCCAACCCCCGCAGGCCAGGCCAGGCCGAATAGGGCAGAAGCCGGCAGTCCGACATCCCCCGAGGGATGTAGTAGTGTGCAAAGCAGCAGACAGCCGGGGAGGAGCCCGAGCCTGGGCGGGCGCCACGCCACACCACTCCCACTCATCCTTGCCCCGCTGCGCCACTGCTGCTCGGGTAGCACAGCTGTGGAGGCAGGAGAAGTTTGTGCCGCTGCAGCTGCGCTTGTCAGCCATGAGCCTGGCATCTGGCACCCATCGGTCAGCTGAGTGGTGCTCCTGCTGTGAGAAGGCACTGACCAACAGCGGGCAGTCCTGTGTTGAGCGTCTGCCTCCTGGTGGTCAGCGCACATCATAGCGGCTGATCCACCGACTGTTCTGTCCTTGGTCGTTTAGGCTTTTATATATATAGATGAATTGCTTGTTAACTACTGTTTGGTTTCCATATGTGTGTAAATAAGATAACAGGCATCTTAGGCTAAGTTTCATCTTTAAGTCCTTGATCTTCCCAGCATGTCTCATTCCTGGTTGATGATTCTCCTACCTGTCTTATCAGATGTGGGAGTAAATGAAAAAGTAGATTTGAAAGTGATGGATGTGAAACGGATTGTGTAATGCCCTGCTATATGTGCTACTGGGAATCCTAAAGGACTTGTGCACCACTGACCGTTCCCAGCAGGTCGTGTTCTTTTTAAATGGCGAGCCATCTGTTAAGTTTACCATAAAGGTGTATTTGAGGCTGGGTTACCCATATATGGGCACCAGATCTAGTGGGTACATGCTCACAAGAGGGATGAAGCTCACTCTAGGACAAATCTGTCCAGATGTTATCTTATAGGCTCTTCTGGAAAATGAAATGATTTATTTTACTAAATGCTCTTTACTTCATGTAATTAAGAAATAATCTTTTTTATTCTGTACATTATCTTATGCTTATTGTAAATTAATTTTGCTTACAGATTTATTCCAGTCGAGACCTCGAGGAATCCATAAACAAGATTAGGGAAATATTATCTGATGACAAGCATGATTGGGAGCAAAGAGTAAATGCTGTAAGCCAGTGATTTTATGTGATTACATTTTCACTAGAGTTATTTATATCTTCTAAACTCTTTATTTTGAAATTGGGATACAGCTCTAATGAATTTTAAGGAGTAAATATTTTAAATAAAAATGACTGCATTAACATTTTACCTTTTGGTAGAGTACCTCACATCTATTTTTAAAGCATGCAAACTTACACCTTTATGCAGATCCTATATTTTTAACAAAGACCTAATTGTGGAATGTCTGGTGATGCCTTCCACTTTCACCTGGTAAAGACAGCGAAGCTGCTTTTCAGTGGCATTTAGTGTGATCCTCTCGTCCTTCCTCCACATTGCATGCTAGAAAGTCCTGTCTGTCTGTTTTTAAAAGTAGATTAATGAAAGCAAGTAGCTGAACGTTAAAGGGACGGTGTATCTGATCTGAGAAAGCTGTTTTTACAGTGGTTGGCTGGCAAAAAGAGGGGTGGTAAGAAAGCTATTGTATTCCCTTTCAAATTCAGACCAGCTTTTAGTAATGATACAATGGAGGATACTAAAAGAGACTGTAGGATTGCTACTTCCTTTGATTTATTAAATAAATGGCAGTTGGAGTGGGTGTGGGGGAAGGTAAGCTTAGGAAGGAAGAGCCTTTTACAAGCTAAAATGCAGGCTCTGGTGATTTTGTCATTAGGGTAGAATGTATACACTAAGGTGTTTTCAATTTAAAATGCATTTTGTAGAATTGTATTTATCATAGATACTACATTTTAAAAATTGTTCTTATTTTTACTATGTAGATTTGTTCCATATATTAGCTAACATTTAATTGGCTTAGTTCTTTTTGGAAAACTATTTCTATATCATTTAAGATTGACATTGATCTCTCATATTTGTTGGCTTCTGTTATCCCGTATGTTCTGTTTTAGGAACAGTTTTGTATATCTCCTAATTTTCTCTATCCCATTAGCTAAAAAAGATTAGATCTTTACTTTTGGCTGGTGCTGCTGAATATGATAACTTCTTTCAACATTTGAGACTTTTGGATGGAGCCTTTAAACTATCTGCTAAGGATCTGCGGTCTCAGGTAGTGCGGGAGGCTTGTATCACGTTGGGGTAAGGACTGCAAAGCTCCAGATTCTCACGTCATAACATCCTAGGCACAGACTTTGGGCAGTTCATGGCTCTGTCCGATGGGTCTTGCTAATGTTACTCCCGTCTAGTGTCCAAGACCCATTCCAGTTACACTGCTGCTAATACTTTTACAATACTTCTCACCCAATTATGTAAAGTATGACAGATTTTAAACTTTATTCCGTGACTTAGCTCTGAAGCAGTTGTTACTAATAATACTGAAAAATGAAATTTATAAACTTGTTTCTCAGCTTTTTCATTGATTCTGCTGACACGAGATAGCATGCTTATCAGAATTTTTTATTGTTTCTAGAAGAGTACTCTAGCTATAAAATTAAAGACATGCAATGTAGTCTAGTAAATGTTTATCCTACTTAAACTGAATCTGGACCAATGTTTGGAGCTGCAGCTTCTGTGTTAGGAAGTATGTCAGAATATCAGAGGAGCAGTGACATCAGATGGCATTGCGGCTGTTTAACAGCTTTGGCTGCAGTCAGATGTTGAAGCATGAATATTTTATGTTGAAAATAAAAAGGGTGAAAGAGAAAGAGTGAGGCAGCTTTTCCCTGTTTATGTTTTATTAGTGTATGATAAATTTGTCTTTCGCTATTTGAATTCTAATTTGTTGGAAATGATTTACTTTTTTTTAAAAGGAGCAATGGGCTACTGGCTATTTGCCAAGTCCTCTACATGTACATTGGAAAGATTTGAAACCCTTGTCCTTAATTTCTAAATAACTTTAAATGAAGGTTCTAAAATGTTAAGAGTTTTATATGCTTCTCTGTTTGCAAGAAATAGAACTACAGTCCAGTATTCATTTCTTATTTTAGGCATCTGTCATCAGTTCTGGGGAATAAGTTTGACCATGGAGCTGAAGCCATTATGCCAACTATCTTTAATTTAATTCCAAACAGTGCCAAAATTATGGCCACTTCTGGTGTTGTAGCTGTTAGGTTAATCATTCGGGTAAGTATTGGCCTTTTGCCCCACTTAATTATAGCACATGAGCCTTTCACATTCCATCACGTGAATTATGGATGCGGTGTATAGTCACTGAGGTGTTGATCGTGGACTCATCATTGCTTGTAAATATTGGAGCATCCCCATCTGCTTCTGAGTTTCTACTGTTATTCACATCTCCACATTACGCTCCCTTTCCTTCCTTCCTAATGCCTGGTTGCTCCACTCCAGGTATTTGTGGTTTTGTTACTCACCTGTAATTGTTATTTACTTAATAGTAGATAGCAGAGAAACAAAATATTCTCTTTAGTTCAGCTTTCTAAACGTTCATTTACATTTAAGTAATTATTTAAGTAATTTATATACAAGTTTTCAGTAAAATTCAGTTGTTCACAACAGCTTAAAATGAAAGTTCTCCATATCACCGCTCCCCACTCTCAAGTCCCTTTTCCCAGAGGCAGCCCTTGCCGCTGAGGCTTGAGGTTAACCAAAGTCTACCCAGAATATTCTGATTATTGTGGTTACTTACTTTGTATTACTTTTAGTGCTTACTATTTGCACTGCCTGCTTAATATTAAACCGAAAGCCGTTTTTGGGCATTGCCATATTAAAACAATATCAAAATAAATTGGTCTGCTGACCTCTTTTGAACTCAATCGGACCTCTGTTGCTCAGACAATTTAGATTTTATTTCAACTAGTTGTTTTAATTTTAGACATTTACATCTCATGTCGGTTTTAGCTCTGTAAATGTTGTTATGGCCTTTGGCAATCTCAATGATACCCTTTTGTCCTTTTTAAATCAGTGAAATTGTAATCTGAATATATATGTACTTTCGGTAGGTTAGTAAGGAAGTGGTTGTCCTAGTTTTGTTTTTATATTTTCAAGTGTTCGTTTTTTTGTTCTTCTCAGCACACACACATCCCTAGGCTAATACCTGTGATAACAAGCAACTGTACCTCCAAGTCTGTTGCAGTTAGAAGGTAAAATTTTAAACAGTTTCTTATTATTTTTGCAATGTTTAAAAACCAAGACAAATTTCAATAGGAAAAAGTTTGTTTGAAATGTTTAATAGTATTAAAGATTGCTGCAATAAATAACTTTATATTGAAGAATTATGATTTAAATTATCGGGAAAGTAAATTTGGACAATCTTGATTATTTGTGCGTGCATCATGCAAGAGAGAGAACGAACGAACGAATGAATGAATGTGTGTATGTGTTGGTATGTGAGTTAATTGGGGTTTGGGTGGGGGGAGGGGAAAGGATCCTCTGTACATCTTTCCCTGAGATAATCTGTCTACCTGTGTCATTGGTGTACCCTTTGAAGGAAGACAGTAACTGTGTATGTGCAAGAAAAAAATGAATAGCAGTTGTTTCATAGTAATAGGTAGGAGGAGGTGTGTGTGTTTGCATCTTCTGATAGTGATTTCTGGGATTCTGGATTCTGACCAATCACCCGCTTCTGCACAGTTATGGGAGATACACGCAGAAGGTACACACCTGCATGGCTAGGCCTTTGTTCCTAACCCCGTTTTGTCTTGGGTCCTGGTGAGCCCTAGATCACAGGTGAGGAATACAGGCTCTCTCGCTGGGATTTGTGATTCTTGACTCTTGAGTCTCAGGGTCTTTTGAGAGTCTATTCAGATCTGCGGGCCCTCTTCCCAGGCAAATGTAAATACACAGGGTGGTTTATGTAGGTTTTGTGAAGCCTCTCCAGGGACTGTGTCAGGAGCTTTATAGTGTACATAACAGGCAGCAGCCTCCTGGCTCCATCCTGCAGGGCGGTGTCTTGATTCTAGCCAGTGAAAGAGCCCTCCCCCCACAGGCTTCCACCCAGTCACGTCAGCTGCCTGCTGTTCCCGCCTTTCCTGGGGTGTCATGTTGGTCCTGCCAGGGCTCCATGGATAGGGGATCCTTTTAAGCATGAGGTGGCCCCATATCCATCTTATGGGCACAGGGTAGTCATGCAGAAGGAAAGGGCAATCATCCACCTATATAAGTCAAGAAAGAAATGTGCTCCTCCCACTGAAAAAGCTTAATTTTGAGCTGCAAGGCCACATTGCATAGAGCTGAGAAGGCAGCCTGCCCTGGACCCACTCAGCTCTCCCTGGGATCAGCGCAGAGCGGCTTCGCCTCTCCTAGAGCTCAGCGTGCAGAGGCAGCAGGGACGGGGCTGCCATTGGTCCCGAGGAGGCAGACTTGGGGAGGACATTGCCTTGTCCCACGTACGGACTATTTGGCCTGAGAGGACCCTGTGCAGAGTTGTTCTGCGGGGCCACAGTCACTTAGGTGAAAGGGTTCGGCACTTAGTAAAAGCTTAATGGATGCTAACCCGTGTTAGAATTTGCTGCTGCTGCTGCTATTGTCTTACTGTTGTAGGTTTCCTAGAGCAGTGCAGAGGTGTTTTTCCTTTGTGTAAGGCAGAGTTGCTACAGTGAGCTGACACCCATCTTTGTGGTGGACATTGCAGGGTGTTTGGTGCAGTAGCCGGCGTGGGCTGCCCTAAAAGACTGCACTGGGTGACTGACAGCAGAGATGTACTCAGTTCTGGAGCCGGCGAGCTGTGGGCAGGGTGCCTGATGGTTGGTTCCAAGGAGGGTAGCTTGCAGATGGCAGCCTTCTCTCTGTGTCTTCACAAGACGGAGGGAAAGA
>NW_006300367.1:5077841-5095950 GCF_000327345.1 Myotis davidii
CCATCCCGAGAGCCTCACTCACTGCATTACCTCCGGAAGGCTCCATCTCCAAATACCATGTTTGGGGATTAGGGCCCCAGTGTATGCATGTTGGGTTAGCACCACTCATTCCGGAGCAGTTAGCAGTTCTGGTCTCTGCTGCAAAATGTGAGTAGCAAACTACAAGCCTTTGACAGTAGGAATGCCCCCCCCCCCCCAATCAATTTCTGAGCCACTCCCAGATTGCTGTTCTGTATTCAGTCAGAGCAAGTACCGTCAGAATCACATGTCTTAGTGCTGGAAGGAATGGGACCACCTGGCTGTCGCTCTGCCTGTAGAAAGGCATAGAGGGCCAGAGGGGGCAGTGTAACCTGTACCTACCTTCGCTCTCTAGAATTGCTAAGAAATGCATTGCACCACTTCCCTGCCTTCAGAAGTTTATCATTAGAGATATTAAAACCAGTACACAAAGCAGCGTAAGAGTGAGTTACAGCACTCAGAGAGCGTGATCAAAACCAGCAGATAGCATGCTCCAGGAGCTTCGCAGGAAGTGGAAACGTGAGCTGCCTTTTTGAATGATGAGCAGGTGGAGAAGGGACAAGTTCTAACCTGATGTGTTAATTGGTGATGTGGGTAAATAATGCCAACATAGATAGACTTCCGTGTTTGCGTAAGTCTAAAAAGTTGAAAACAAAACCTAATTACAGGTGTATTTTTAATTAATACTTAAGACAAGAATTAGTACTAAAGATGGCTGTTTGCACTAAGAGATAACTCCAGTGTGTTTCCTTGGAGAAAGTTTGCTTGCAAACCCCCAAACTCCCCATGTTACCACCCCTAGGATTGGGGTGAATATCTCTCCTGTGTGCTTTAGAGCCCCTGGTGCTCTAGGCACATGGTAACCCTTTCTTGTGTGTCGAGCTCCCTGGATTGTGTCGTAGTTACCATCCTATCTCTAGCATCTAGCAGAGGGCAAGGGCTTGTTAGAGATTTACTGAGTGGTTAATTGTATGGATTATGAGGTTTTGAATTAGGAAGATCATGGGAAGGAAAGTCGGGTCATTCGAGAAAGTTCACCTTCTGACCTGTTTCCTCGAATGGGTTCCTAAAACCATTAAGATTTCTTCCCACAAAGATGGCTACCCTGGCCTTCACCCAAAGTGGTGATGTCATCCAAAGGAGAGGAGACAGGAATGTTCCAGTGCACAGATCAGACTGAGAAATATCACCGACGTGAAAAGGCTGAAGGAGAAAGGCTATTGAAAGATTGAGGAGAGGAAAATGGCTGAGTAGCTAGAAAAAAGGGATTTTAAGCACTGCCTAGAACCTTCTTAACAGGAAAATTTGTCAAACACTTTTTGTTTTTCAAAGACACTGCAGGGCGGTGTCTTGATTCTAGCCAGTGAAAGAGCCCTCCCCTCCAGGCTTCCACCCAGTCACGTCAGCTGCCTGCTGTTCCCGCCTTTCCTGGGGTGTCATGTTGGTCCTGCCAGGGCTCCATGGATAGGGGATCCTTTTAAGCATGAGGTGGCCCCATATCCATCTTATGGGCACATCTTATGGGCGTTTTTTACTTTTTTTGTGTGCAAGGCATTCTGTGAAATTAATGCAAAGACCAATTGCCTGATTCTGTAATATATGTTGCTCCTTTGTGCATGTTTGCGTCTGTATTAATGTGTTGTTTGAGGTAGAATAAACACTTGAGAACTATGACCCTGTGGGTGATGTTCCTGGGGGGAATGTTTGCATCCTGTCCCTGTTGCTAGCTCTGATTTTTCTCTTGACCACCATAGATGCTTCATTTTTTAAATTTTCTTTGACTTTGTTAATTCTGATTCCATCTTTATGTTCCATTTTTTAAATCATAAAAATTAGAAGTCACTTATCAATTATAAAAAGTAGTGTTGGGCCGAAACCGGTTTGGCTCAGTGGATGGAGCATTGGCCTGCGGACTGAAGGGTCCCAGATTCGATTCCGGTCAAGGGCATGTACCTGGGTTTCGGGCACATCCCCAGTAGGAGATGTGCAGGAGGCAGCTGATCGATGTTTCTCTCTCATCGATGTTTCTAGCTCTCTATCTCTCTCCCTTCCTCTCTGTAAAAAATCAATAAAATATAAAAAAAAAGTAGTGTTGGGTCATTTAAGAAAAAAGCTTTTATTTTTACTAACATACAAATCACTAAGTTACATATTTTTTCTTTACAATTTTCAGACGCTGTTTTGAATTTTTAGATTTACTTTTACAAGAATGGCAAACACATTCACTGGAACGGTGAGCATCCAATTTGCTGTTTTTTTTCCTCTGAATTGAATCTTGAGA
Organism: Myotis davidii; assembly: GCF_000327345.1. Classification (NCBI taxonomy): domain Eukaryota; kingdom Metazoa; phylum Chordata; class Mammalia; order Chiroptera; family Vespertilionidae; genus Myotis; species Myotis davidii. The sequence goes on from NW_006300367.1 coordinate 5,080,141, forward strand.
TTTAATGACTCAATGAGTGGTCCACTTTCTATCAGCAATGAAGGAATCTAAGCATTTGTTCTCATGACTGCATCTGTTATTTCTACTGCTCTGAGGCACATAATAGCCTGGAGTGAACTTCACTGACTGGAGGATTAGTGTGTCTAGAGGTGTGGGCAGATGTGCAGTGTGGCAGCCACACAGCCCGGCTGCCCCTTCGCTGACTGGTCCTGCAGCTGGCCTCCTGTGGCTCAGGTGTTCCGAGCAGCCTGGGTAGATCAGAAAGTCTCTTTATTCAGATTGGTGTTTGGTAAGTTTCACATCATCATAATGAAAACTGGGATTATGACAATTCCTGAAGAATAGAAGCCTGCCTCAGAATTTTGAGTCATTTTTTGTTATTTCTGAGTTAAATTTGGAGAAATAAATGCTGATTTTTGTGTCACCCATTTTTAATGACATATCGTATAATTTGTGAAGGCCTTCATAGCATATTAAACTTATTAGAGTGGGATTTTAATAAGTTGAGTGCTCCTGGGAGGCCCATTTATGCTGCAGTGGTCCCTGGGGCACATTTCACCTGGACATACTTTGCATCTAGAAGATAGTCTCACATTCTTTTTCAATACTTTCTTGGTTTTTAATCTCATAGTAGTACTAGTATATCCTCTTTATTTGGTGGCAGCTTTGGAATTTAGAGGAAAGTGGAATGAGGATTTAATGTGGGGACAAGTGAAGAGAATAGAAAAGCATGAAGACCTCAGATGTAGCCTCATGTATTCATTCACCTTCCAACTCTGTGTTTGTCACTAAATACTGAATGAATGAAGGAGTGAGGGAAAGACTGTGAATGGGCTGGTAAAATTGGTAACTGCTCTTTGTTCTGTGAAACTATTCATTCCAGCTTTTCCCTTTTTTTAAAACTTTGTTAAATGTCAATGAGACAGTTTAATGATTTCTTCTCACCTAGAGTAGAACATAACTAAAGAGAATACCTATCTATAAAATGGTTACATAATTTTAAAATTGTTCATGATACATAGTGGAACTTGAAAAAACATTCTCTTTAAATACAGAAATGTGATGCAGATAGCCTCTTTAGTAATAAGATTTTAATTATCTTGTTACAAATTTCCATAGAAACTAGGTCTGACTATGGAAAAATGGGATTATTTTGTTTTGGTTCATAAAAGATTGAGCTAAATAAGTATGGCCTGAAAAAAATCAGCTTTAACTTAAAAAAAAAAGCACACCAGAGTGTACAGTTATCAGGGTGCTTGGGTGGGGGTGGGCACTGGGGCAGACCCCGGCCCCCAGGACACTCCGATGCGGAAGCTGTATTGTGACTGGACTCGGCACAAAGGCTCTACGTCCCATGTGGCCAATTTGAAGTTACGTCTCACACTTGTTTTCATCTGCACAGCACATACGTTATTAATGGTTGCTGCTTTCTTTTCTAAATGTCCAGGCACATATCAGTATTAGCCGAAACGATAAAGAAGGGAATACATGACGCCGACTCTGAAGCCAGGATAGAAGCCAGAAAGTAAGTGTGTATTTGTACACCACCTTTTCCTGCGCTCGGGTATTCTCTGGCTCCTTCAGTGAGCCCTGCTGACGCCAGGCCAGAGTCCACAATGACTTCTCTCCCGCGGTCAGTCACAGGAGCGTCAGGTAGTGTTTGGGGGTGTGCGTCACAGTTAGGGGAGGGGTAGCGGAGGCTCAGGATTGTCCCGGTGATGACTTGCTGCTGCAAGTTTGAGGCAGTTCCTCTCCGTTCACAAGGCTATGGCCCCGGACGTCCAGTACTCCCCAGGAGTAGTTTTGCACTGTGACTGTGAACACCAGAAGTTTCATGCTAAGTCTTTCTCAGGCACAGGAGCGCATAGATGAGCACTGCCAGCCTTGCCTGTGGCAGTTTTTTCTGTGCTTTTGTGGTTGATCAGCTTTTCTCCTTGACACAGGTTAAAACCTATTCTTGCCCTAACTGGTTTGGCTCAGTAGATAGAGGATTGGCCTGCAGACTGAAGGGTCCCGGGTTCGATTCCAGGCAAGGGCACATGCCCAGGTTGTGGGCTCGATCCCCAGTGGGAGGCGTGCAGCAGGCAGCCAATCAATGATGCTCTCTCATCATTGATGTTGCTCTCTCCCTCAACCTTCCTCTCTGAAATCAATAAAAATACATTAAAAAATAGCAACAACCCTATTCTTATAAGCATGGAGTATGGTTATTTTACTTAGCTGCATTAATACGTCCTGATCAATTACTTCCTGCTCTTTGTTCTCTCAGATAAATTCTATTTCTCTGGTTTCTGAGTTTTTGGAGGACCTCACTATGACAGTGAAGTGCTCACCACAAGCTCATCTTGGTGGGTGGTTCCTACCAAAGTAACTGACATAATTAATAGCTGGTAAAAACTATTAGAAGGTATTTGTTAATGACCTACTTAAGCTCTTTTTATCCTTGTATTATTCCCCTTCCCCAATTCATTGTAGTTCTTTAGTTATCATTTTAAGTAGTTCTGAACATCTTTCCTTTTTTTGGTACACATTAGGGCAATTTTTAAATACTCCAAATCAATGAGTGTCAAATTACATTGATAAAAACTACCATTAGTCCTGGCAGTGTCTCTAAATGGTTAGAGCGCCAGCCTGTGCATCAAAGGTTTTCAGGTTCAATTCCTGGTCAAGGGCATGTACCTGGGTCACAGGTTCGATCCCTCCTGCCATTCTGGGTGCTTGCACGAGGCAACCCGTCAAAAATATGTCTCACTTCCATGTTTATTTCTCTTTCTTTCTCTCTATCTCTTACCTCTTATCTCTTATCTCTTTATCTCTATCTCTATCTCTCTACCTCTCTCTCTCTCTCTCTCTCTCCCTTCCACTCTCCAAAAATCAATGGAAAAAAAAATCCTCCAGTGAGGATTAACAAAACAACAAAAACTGCCATTTGTGACTCCCTCAGGTTCTAGGTATAGTTCTCCATGTTTCAGCTCCCTCTCCCTTAAGGCTCCCCAGTGTTCTTGCAAGTGAGCCTCTTTAATTTCCATTTTGTAATGAGACTGAGATTCAGAGAAGTTCCTGCCCAGTGTCAACACGCCAGCACGTTGTGCGGTCCGCCTCCTTTGTTCAGGGAGTCTTCCGTACCCAGGCTCCGGGGGCAGGGAACCAGGCTGCTGGTCCTGGGACGTGTCCCGTCGGGCACGATGCAGAGCTCAGCGAAGCTCCTGCGCCCCCACGGTAACGGGGAGCTGTGTTTTCCCGAGGTGCTACTGGGGGTTCCACAGTCACTTCAGCAGAGAAGCGGAGCACTTGTACCACACGCTGGAGTCCTCCTACCAGAAGGCCCTGCAGTCCCACTTGAAGAACTCGGACAGCATCGTGTCTTTGCCGCAATCCGATCGCTCGTCTTCTAGCTCTCAAGAGAGTCTGAAGTAAGGTTCATTCGTGTGAGATTTTATGTTTAAAGTCTGCTGCATGAAAACACACATTCTAGCTGTGTTTTTACATATACAGGCCTGTTATAAGTCCCCCTTCAGGTGGCTCTGGTACGAGGTAAGACGCCATGGGAAGGGTAAGAAATAGTGGCCTTGGCCTTTGCCATACGTCGATTTTAGTTACATTTATGTGATGGTTCAGTAGTAGAGTTTAGTGTCTTCTGAGAGCTCAGCAGTTATAACCGCAGGACAGGCTTGTAAAGGGAGGGCGTTCTGAACCTGAGGCTGAATGTCATGTCACCTTTACTCTGTGTTTCAGCATCTGTCTCTAGGTGGGACTGCTCTCTGTGTGTTTGCAAGATAGTCCACATTGGAATGGTAAAGCTTTCTCAAACGGGGCGTTTATAAGATTGTGGGCCAACTTGCCTGAGAAATTCTGCAGACTCCGAAATCATTCTTCATTATCATAATTTCCAGTTATTGATTGTACTTGTATTAATGAAAATAAGCAGGTGTCTACTTTATTTCCAGTCGGCCGCTCTCTGCCAAAAGAAGTTCCACTGGAAGTAGCGCCTCTAGAGGTAAGCAGATGGGCTGGGCATTGCGGAGGCTGTGACTCACCTTGGTCAGGGCCGCATGGAAAAAAAAAAACAGCCCCAGCTTCGGCCCCTGCCCTGGCCCAGCCCCTGCCTTGGCCCCAGTCCCAGCCCCTATCCCCTGCACCAGCCCTTGCCCCGGCCCCAGCCTCAGCTTCAACCCCAGCCCCAGCCTCGGCCTCGGCTGGTCTGCAGTGTGCGCTCCCCAGCAGAGCTCCCCTTCTCCAGGGCCGTGAGCTGTGAGGACAGCTTCTTCAGGCAGAAATTAAGCTCTGACCTTTCCTCACACATGTCCCCCCAGCATGTGGATCCTGCCACACGCAGTGCGGCTCCTCCACTCTGGCCACCGGGTCAGGAGCAAAGACCACGGGTGCTTAGGGCAGCGGCAGCCCCGCGGCCTTGGGCGGGCGGGAGCGGGCAGGGGTTCTCCAAGGGGGCGGGCCACTAGGTAAGAGCACACTTTTGCCACATTGTGAAGAAACTGGCCAGATGTGAACAACTTTTTGTTTCACTTCTCGTACTAAGCAGAAATGTGGTCCATCTCTGTGGGCTTTATTGTAGTCTGCGATTGCAAGAAGACAGATGCAATAGTGCATGTAGTTGCAGTCCCTTCTCTTTCCTCATCATGCACTGAACTGTCTTCAGGGACCAGGAGAAAGTGTTGGTCAGTGCTGTGTCCAGCCTTTGTTAAAACGATATTTGCTGTAAAGAAAAGCAAAATTAGTTTAACAATATCTGTGTACAAGTCTAGTGTGGTTCTTGCTAATGTTTCTTTCGTTACCACCACAGCTTCTACTGTCAGCACCAAATCTGGGTCAACGACTGGGTCCCTTCAGCGATCCCGGAGTGACATCGATGTGAATGCAGCGGCCAGTGCCAAGTCCAAAGCCTCGGCTTCCAGCTCCGCGCCCTTCAGCTCCGCGGCGGCCTTGCCTCCGGGCTCGTACGCATCCTTAGGTAACCGGATCTCCGCCACCTCCCCGTCTGCTCCTTGAGGTGACACTTGCCTCTGCTCTGGCTCACTTAGCTCATTCCAAGAGCAGTCCCTGAGGAGCTTGCCACTGTCGCAGGGCTGCTGTGTGAGATGAGTGACTGGCCCATTGCAGGTTAGCAGCTCCCTTCCGTCAGGCGTCCCCTTTCTCTGGCGCATCCTGCTTGTTAGTGATGAGCAGGTAGCTGGTGCTCACGTGGTGTGTGGCACTGAGCACGGCCTGCCTTCAGCTCCCCTTCCTCGGAGTGGCACCCACGCGGCTCCCTTCCGTATCGCCAAAGCTGGGTTTCCTCCCTTCCTGACTTTGGTGGGAGCAGAGCAGGCAGGGTCTAGTGAGGAATTCACCAAAGATAGTCACTGTACTTAGATATTTTCTAATTTGAAAATGTAGTTGGACTGGGAGTGGGAAAGGCTGGGGGTGGGGGTGGGGAGAGGGGTGACGGCGGGAGGGGGCCTTTGAGGAGTGGGGTGGACTTGTTAGCCAGTGTCACCATGCTGTGCAGAAGAGCGTTGTCTCCTGTGTCACTGTGGGAGGAGCATGCACTTACTCTAATGACAGCCCGAAAGAGTAAAAAAATAATAATTCTCCAGAGAGTGAGTGAGTGACGGAGGGGCAGTGTCTCAGCGGACACAGCACCTGCTCTCCATAGGCTGAGGGCTTCTTTAATTTTATTTTTGTGCGAGTGAAGTCATCCAGAGCCAAAATCTGGGGGCTTAGCTGATCAGTTTGATTTTGGATTCTTTGGAAATTAATACAATTTAAACTTTTTGAAACCTGGAGACTGAATTACGTGGTTTACATATTCCAAAATCAGTCCTAAAGTTAATGTCCTAAAAGTGTTGTGTACATGGGAGCACAGTGAGAGAGCACCAAGCGGAGACCCCGGGCCTGCCACTCATCGGGAACCTGGAGCAGCCATGGGGCCCGCGTCTTCCTGGGCCCTTCAATTAGCTGCAGTCATAGCCGCCCAGCTCAGTATGTGACGGAGTCATACAGAAGAGAAAGAAACTGCAGTTATGATAGGAACATGATTAGTTTGAAAGGTAGATGCGCTTGGAATGTTTGCTAAACCAGCCTTTTGCTCTCTACGGAAATGCCTATACCTGGGCGGATAGATACCTGGGTGGATATACGTTTAGACCGGGAAGAAACCCATCGGAGCGCCTCTGTCCTGCCGTGTGGCCTACTCAGGAGGCTCTGTGACAGTATGCTGACATGCAGGCACAGCGAGAGGGAAGGCAGAACTCCCTCTCCCTCTCCTGCGGTGAAGTGAAGGCGTTATGTTCAGTTCAATTCAGTGTTTGAAGTGCTTACCAGTGTTTCAAGTACATTTGTTTCATTGCTAGAAAACCTGAGTAAAAACCATTTAGAGTCCTCAGGAGCCTCTGTTTTCTGTTCACACTGGATGTTGTAACATGGACTCTATTGTAACATAGACTTCCCTCGCTGCCAGGAGAAGCTCCCTGGCCTTTTGGCTGATGATGCAGGACTGACCTTTGGAAGCACTGATAACTTTCAGCCCAGTGTTCCCTCTTCCAGCGCTAAGACTGGAGTCTTCTCATTCTCTCCCGTTTTCCTGATGCTCTCTAACTTATGTTCAAAACGACAAACACAGCCACCCTGAAAGGCAACCTACCCTTCTGAGGAGTTGTTGCCGTCACTCTTAGGCTGACAGTTACACCTGTGCAGAGTGTAGCATTGCAGCTGACGGTGCTTTTCCGAACTTCTAGAGTCCAGACGCCTGAGGGACGATGTGGAGTCCGTAGGCCTCGATTCAGGTACCATGTGCAGCCTGGCTGCTGCGAGTAGCTGGGTAGGCATTGCTAGAGCTAGCTTCTCTGAGCTTCCTCGCCTCTGCCCTTAGTTGACTCTTTAGCAGTTTAGTTTTTAGCCCCATGTCCTCCCCCAACCTCTTCTGCGGGTACCTTGTTCCTTGAAAAAGGAACTCTTAAGAACGGAAGGTTTGGCTGAAGGAAAAACAGCAGCCACTCTCCACTGAGACCTGCCCTGGGTGCCCTTTCTTGTGTTTCCAAAGGCAAAAGCACATGATCCTGACTAACGGATTTCAGGATAAGCCACTTCACTTGCTTCCGACTCTGCTTCGCTGTTGAACTTGTTTCCTTTTTAGTTTTATTTTAAATTGTACTTTTGCTTTTTTAGTAGCTAATAACATGCTGCTTTTTAAGTTTTTAAATGTTACTAACTGTTCCCTGTTACCCCTCCCCTTGTTTTTTAATTTGCTTAAAGATGGTACTGCCACTAAAGCGGAGGGTAAGCGGTTTGTTTCTGTGACGGAGGTGTGTCTCCCTTCCACGGCCCTGAGCTCACGAATGTCTCCTCCTGCCCCGTCTCACTGAGGTCCCTGCATGCAACTGCACGCTGCTCCCTGCCCTCCTCATTGTCTCCACGGGTTTCTGCCTCTCCTCTCCCTGAGTTCTCCCTTCTTGTCCGGTGGTTCTCGTGAATGAGCACTTGAGTATGCTGTTCGTGGTTTCAGCTCTGAGCGCGCACTGGGGAGGAGTTGCGTGACGTAGTGTGCTGCTGTCCCCAGCTGCCGTCTCAGAGCTTGTGATCCTGAAGCATCTCCTCACCCTTTGTTTCCTTTTGTGTCCTTCTCTTTACTTTCATGCTTTTGTGGGCCTTCAGGATTTGCTTTCCTGTTTTGAAAATAAATTTGTGTCAATTATTCAGGTTAAAGACGGGTAAAGGTTTTCTACCAGGTAATTTATAGAAATTGTTAAAAATGCATTTCTATCCCCCAGTGATGTGACGCCATGCATTTTTATTTGTATCACTGAGCGTATCCCAGTCATTCATATGTTTTCGTTCATTCACTCCCCAGGCATGTAGTAAGTGCCTCTGCGTGCTGTGTCCTCTGCTCCACACAAGGACAGAGCACGGTGGCAAGAGTGCCCGTGTCCAGATCCACTTGTTTGGTTCTGTGCTGTTCTCTAGAAGGCCTCCCCGATTTCGCATTGGCCTTTGGATGTTAGACATGGCCGTCGAGTGTGTGTGGTCTTTGACTAGCACATGCTAGACAAGATCATCCTTTTACAAAGTCTCTAGAGAGAAAGCATGATAATGTTTCACACAGTTGGAATTTAGAATTACCTCATCTGCTTAAGATAGTGGCTTAGACACACCAACCCTCAGGATAATGGTTTAACAATTAGGGGTGCTTATTTACTTTTATATATTATTTAGGACTCTAAAAGGCTAACCTGCAGAGTAAACTGGATTTTATGTTGATATGTGTAGTTCACGGTACTTTGTTTATGAAGGGAGGGAGAGATAGAAACATCAATGATGAGAGAGAATCACTGGTTTGCTGCCTCCTCTATGCCCATTTGGGATTGAGCCCACAACTCAGGCATGTGCCCCGGCCGGGAATCGAACCCTTGTTACCTCCTGGCTCATAGGATGATGCTCAACCACTGAGCCACGTGGGCCAGGCAGCTCACAGTACTTTTAATCCGTATACTACTTCCTAAGATAAACACAGTCCCAAGATCAATGTTCTTCAAACCTCTCATAAACATTACCTAAAAGAATAGAGGTCCTGTCCTTCCCCTGAACATTCTGATCAAGTTCGAAGCAGCAGGTGAATATGAACTTTCAACAAGCCCCCCCACTGGTGATTTGTGGGGCTGGAGAAATTTGTGAAATGAAAAATGGAAAAACACCTATGCCATAACGAGAGCCTCGTTTGTGACAGGAGCCTGACGCTGGGTGTAATTTTCCGTTTTTAGCTGTTAGGAGTAATTACTTATTTTCCTTTCCCATAGAAATCATCTTTAATAGTTTCTCAGCCGAGGTGGAAGGACAGTGTGGAGGGTGGAATACAGTAATGCCAATGAAATGGAAAGTGAAAGACACTGTGAGGGGAATTATATTTTTTTCCCAGAATACCTTGATTGATATGCCTGTATAACACAGTTGAAATAAGTCTGTTATTTTAGCCAGTACTGGGATTTTTTTTCCTTTTTAAAAAAAATATATTTTATTGATTTTTTTACAGAGAGGAAGGGAGAGAGGGAGAGTTAGAAACATTGATTTAGCTGCCTCCTTCACACTCCCTACTGGGGATGTGCCCGCCACGAAAGTGCATTCCCTTGACTGGAATTGAACCTGGGACCCTTCAGTCCACAGGCTGACGCTCTATCCACTGAGCCAAACCGGTTAGGGCTTTTTTACCTTTTTAATCAGTTTTCTTTTTACTAGTCAGAGCAAGTTCAGAAATTTGCCTGTTGATGGCTGTGCTGACTGACAAGAAGTTTCTTTCTGGCCCTCATTCCAGTGGGGGAGGGAGAACATGTGGGCCCTGAATTGTACCGAGTTCAGAATCAGACAGAGAGGGCTCCTCGAGTGGAGCCCCCGAGCCTTGGTCTCCGTGTCCCAGGGCTTTCCCAGGGCTGTGCGGCTGCTGCAGAGCCAACAGCAGAGCCTTGAGCCTGGGTGAGGAGGGGAGGGGCAGAGGGGGCCCTGGGAGGCCTGTAGCTCAATGTCATTCCTCTGTTTGTTGCAGCAACATGACTGGGCAGTTATGCTTAGAAAAGCCACAGACAGTTATGAGAAAAAGGCAGCAGTAAATATTACAAAGTGTCTTGTCATAAGTTTCCATGTCTGAAATTTTGGAATCATTATGGGCCTTTTTAAAAAATTATTTTTAAAAATCTCTTAATTTTTATCATCTAGCTCCTGAGATAAGAAGAAGTAGGTATTATCATTATTAGGAGGCAAAGATGATTTTGAATCAGTGCTTGGATGATCTAAATTTAAAATTCAGACAGTACATTTAAATTTTGGCAACTTCATTATTATAGTAATTGAGAAAAATATATATTCTTTGGAGGTTATTTATTATACACATCCAGTAGTCTTTCTAACATTTATGACTAATTAGAAAAATGTTTTTTGTGATGAAACAAAAGCTCAACTATTGGACAAAAGTTTATTTCCAGGATAGCCTTCAGTGTGTTGTGTTCAGTAATTTTGGGAATTTGAAAAGGAAGCATTTATGTAGTCTATTATACTGCTCAGGAGAAAGTTTATGTCTAGATGTTGAACTTGTATGGCAAATAAATACACTGTCTAATTTTTTTTAGCTACTATATTTAGAAAATTTGTTTATTCATATTTTTCCCTGAAATAAGTAATTTCAAGTGAAGAGTTACCATGTTTGAGTGACCTGTGTGGGTACTAATAACTTACGGATAGTTTCAGAGAATAGATGATCACATGTTGTTAAGTATAGTCAGAGGCCGGCATAACTATTGGCGACTTCAAGGTTACACAATAGAAACTATGGAGCCTTGTCTGCTTTTCCGAGAGAGGAACCTAGATCTTAGTTTTACTGAGAACTAAACCATTTGGTATTATTGTACTTATACCCAAGAATTCTGAAGTGTAAGTGCTTGGCTTTTTTTTACACAATGCAAAAATATGTGTATCTGCATGTAGAAGTAAAAGAGTGTTACGAGTGTTTATCTTTAAAATATGTAAGGAAAGTTACTCTTTTTGGGAGCATATTTGTAGGTAGCAGAATTTACAACTGATCAATTTCCCAAATTGTGATTCTGTCAAAAATGCTACCTGTGAGTAGAGGTTGGTTTAATTGTGCCCCTGAGCAATGAGTCGTAAAATAGATCTGTATGCAAAATGTCCCAATATGACGACAGTTGAGATTTACCTAGGAACCTTTTAATTTTTATACCCTCTAAACCAGCGGTTCTCAACCTGTGGGTCATGACCCCTTTGGTGGTCCAACAACCCTTTCACAGGGGTCACCTAAGACCATCCTGCATATCAGATATTTACATTACGATTCATAGCAGTAGCAACATTATAGTTATGAAGTAGCAACGAAAATAATTTTATGGTTGGGTCACAATATGAGGAGCTGTATTTAAAGGGCCAGAAGGTTGAGAACCACTGCTTTAAATTGAGAATTGCCTCAGACTTGAAACATGGGGGACAAAAAACAAAACACCCTGCTGTATGAAGCTAACTGGAAATTTAAAATTACCTTAAGCTAAACGGGATATGGGAAAACCACGCCTGCAAATTAAACCAGTTGCGCAGGTTCCGTTTCCTGATTTGAGGGCTTCTGTAGAAGAATGGCAGGGTGATTGGAAAACACTTCAGCTGCGCTATTAGAAAGCCAGAGACACGGACGTTCTCTCTTTACTCCATGAAAGACAAAGACTCCACTCCTCTTACAATTCTTTGTTTTCCTCTGGGTCTGCTTTTCTCTGGGTAGATGTATTTTTCGATGTGCTTGTCCCTCCCTGCAGAATATTTTTTGTTGTACAGTTGTCTAATCTCTTATTTCTATTTCTCTTACTGTGACTTTCTTTCATATCTACTTCTGTTTGTCATAATACAATACAATACGAATGAATGAATGTGAATATGTCATTAACAAGTCAATACAGAACTGAAGACTATTTTTTCTATTTGATGCATTTATTGAGTAGGCTTTGTTTTTCCTAAAGACCACAGACTGTTTTATATAGACTATAAAACGTACACAGGCACTTCACAGTAATAGCACCAAATTAATAAAATGAAAAAACAATGTCTATAAAAGAAATAAATAACTGCGTACAGTGTAGTAGAGGCCCTTTAAACTCTGCCCTGAAGAAGGATTTTAAAGATACCCTGAGGGCTCAGTTACTAATGTGAGTCCCTAGGGCAGGCAGGAAATGAGCCCTTGACTTCACCAGGTGAGTGTCATGAGTTGGCATGAAGTCAGCTTGGCCGAGGTGCTATAGACCATTGAGAAAGTGGAGGTGCTGTGGGTCCATGAGGAAGTGGACGTGTGTGGGTCCATGAGGAAGGGGAGATGCTGTGGGTCCATGAGGAAGGGGAGATGCTGTGGGTCCATGAGGAAGGGGAGATGCTGTGGGTCCATGAGGAAGGGGAGATGCTGTGGGTCCATGAGGAAGGGGAGATGCTGTGGGTCCATGAGGAAGGGGAGATGCTGTGGGTCCATGAGGAAGGGGAGATGCTGTGGGTCCATGAGGAAGGGGAGATGCTGTGGGTCCATGAGGAAGGGGAGATGCTGTGGGTCCATGAGGAAGGGGAGATGCTGTGGGTCCATGAGGAAGGGGAGATGCTGTGGGTCCATGAGGAAGGGGAGATGCTGTGGGTCCATGAGGAAGGGGAGATGCTGTGGGTCCATGAGGAAGGGGAGATGCTGTGGGTCCATGAGGAAGGGGAGATGCTGTGGGTCCATGAGGAAGTGGAGGTGTGTGGGTCCATGAGGAAGTTGAGGTGTGTGGGTCCCTGAGGAAATGGAGGTCCTGTGGGTCCATGAGGAAGTGGAGATGCTGTGGGTCCATGAGGAAATGGAGTTCCTGTGGGTCCATGAGGAAGTGGAGGTCCTGTGGGTCCATGAGGAAGTGGAGATGCTGTGGGTCCATGAGGAAATGGAGTTCCTGTGGGTCCATGAGGAAGTGGAGGTCCTGTGGGTCCATGAGGAAGTGGAGATGCTGTGGGTCCATGAGGAAATGGAGTTCCTGTGGGTCCATGAGGAAGTGGAGGTCCTGTGGGTCCATGAGGAAGTGGAGATGCTGTGGGTCCATGAGGAAATGGAGTTCCTGTGGGTCCATGAGGAAGTGGAGGTCCTGTGGGTCCATGAGGAAGTGGAGATGCTGTGGGTCCATGAGGAAATGGAGTTCCTGTGGGTCCATGAGGAAGTGGAGGTCCTGTGGGTCCATGAGGAAGTGGAGATGCTGTGGGTCCATGAGGAAATGGAGTTCCTGTGGGTCCATGAGGAAGTGGAGGTCCTGTGGGTCCATGAGGAAGTGGAGATGCTGTGGGTCCATGAGGAAATGGAGTTCCTGTGGGTCCATGAGGAAGTGGAGGTCCTGTGGGTCCATGAGGAAGTGGAGATGCTGTGGGTCCATGAGGAAATGGAGTTCCTGTGGGTCCATGAGGAAGTGGAGGTCCTGTGGGTCCATGAGGAAGTGGAGATGCTGTGGGTCCATGAGGAAATGGAGTTCCTGTGGGTCCATGAGGAAGTGGAGGTCCTGTGGGTCCATGAGGAAGTGGAGATGCTGTGGGTCCATGAGGAAATGGAGTTCCTGTGGGTCCATGAGGAAGTGGAGGTCCTGTGGGTCCATGAGGAAGTGGAGATGCTGTGGGTCCATGAGGAAATGGAGTTCCTGTGGGTCCATGAGGAAGTGGAGGTCCTGTGGGTCCATGAGGAAGTGGAGATGCTGTGGGTCCATGAGGAAATGGAGTTCCTGTGGGTCCATGAGGAAGTGGAGGTCCTGTGGGTCCATGAGGAAGTGGAGATGCTGTGGGTCCATGAGGAAATGGAGTTCCTGTGGGTCCATGAGGAAGTGGAGGTCCTGTGGGTCCATGAGGAAGTGGAGATGCTGTGGGTCCATGAGGAAATGGAGTTCCTGTGGGTCCATGAGGAAGTGGAGGTCCTGTGGGTCCATGAGGAAGTGGAGATGCTGTGGGTCCATGAGGAAATGGAGTTCCTGTGGGTCCATGAGGAAGTGGAGGTCCTGTGGGTCCATGAGGAAGTGGAGATGCTGTGGGTCCATGAGGAAGTGGAGGTGTGTGGGTCCATGAGGAATTGGAGGTGCTGTGGGTCCATGAGAAAGTGGAGATGTGTGGGTCCATGAGGAAGTAGAGGTGCGTGCTGTGGGTCCCTAAGAAAGTGGAGGTGTGTGGGTCCATGAGAAAGTAGAGGTGCGTGCTGTGGGTTCATGAGAAAGCGGAGGCGCTGTGGATCCAAGAGAAAGTGGAGGTGTGTGGGTCCATGAGGAAGTGGAGGTGTGTGGATGCATGAGGAAATAGAGGTCCTGTGTGTCCATGAGGAAGTGGAGATGTGTGGGTCCATGAGGAAGTGGAGATGCTGTGGGTCCATGAGGAAGTGGAGGGGGAAAGACCCTTCATCCTCTCTTGACCTTGTCCTAGGGCAGTGATGGCGAACGTATGACACGCGTGTCGGAGGGGACAAGCAAACTCATTTTTTTGGTTGATTTTTCCTTGTTAAATGGCATTTAAATATATAAAATAAGTATCAAAAATATAAATCTTTGTTTTACTATGGTTGCAGATATAAAAAAATTTCTATATGTGACACGGCACCAGAGTTAATTTAGGGATTTTCAAAATGCTGACACGCCGAGCTCAAAAGGTTCGCCATCACTGTCCTAGGCAGAGGAAGAGAATACCTTCCCTGACTTGTTACAAGCTCTCTTGTCATGCAAGTTGTTTCAGTCTTCCTTCCCTGTGCTGTCTGGGAAACCCCACGCTGATGAATAAAGTGATCTGGGATGATAGCCCCCAAGGGTGCCTGACAAGAACAAACATTGAACTTTTACAGAGGAAGCCACTCTCAACCTGGTTCCTTGGGATCTCCACAGATTTAATAGGGTGGGGCAAAAGTAGGGTTACAGTTGTGAGTATGCAAAACAGTTTATTAATTGTATTAATTGTATTATTTTCCATATGAACAGCTTTAGACTACTTTTGCCTGCTCTGTATGCCAAATAGGAGTTCATAGTTCAAAATTGTGTAACCGGACAACCAAGGAGTCCGGGCTGCCTGTCACTACTCGAGCCAATTCAGCAGAGACAGGCTTGAATCATATCTGAGCGTCTATTCCAGTCCTGCCGGCAGTGTGCGAGAGCAGCAGGTCCCCCACAGAAATCTGCTCTCCCCTCCCATCAGCCAGCTGCTTGTATTGGGTAGAAGGACAAGGTTATGTGCGGAAGTGGGAATTACAGGCATGGAAAGTGGGCACAGGATAATCATCACAGGTTACAAGTCATGCGGCTGGCGGGGGAAGGGGGCAGGGGCCAGATTACAGGTAATAGGGGAAGGGGCTTGTGAAGAGCAGGTGCCTCCAGGACTAGGTGTCACGAGGTTGTAAATCTTTTCATAATGATAGGGCAATTCTTGGGAGGATGACAAACTATATTCTGATGTTAGCTCCCATATCCCAGGGCATACAACTCTCAGTGTAGAATGTGCTTTCTCTAATCAGAACAGAACCATCATGGTTAACAGAGCATGATTAATATTTCTTATAATTGTAGCTGGTCCCCAATGTATTCTATTTCTGCCTCTAATATTTACATCTGTAATGAGTTAGAGGTAGCAGAGAGAAAGAAAAGCATACCCTTGTACTTGTAAGGCTCTTTTATATAATACAAAGTAGCTGTATTTAAGTGTTTAAAAGAAATAAGTAACTTGCAGTCTGCAGAATTTATTAGTGTGATTGATCCTGCCGGTTGAGAACACATCACTAATCGGAATAAAGGCAGGGGAAGTCACACATCTCCAAAGCAAAAGCAGGAACCGCAGGAGGTAAGGGGCAAAGCTGGCCGTACCTTGGGGAATATGGAGGCCTGGGCATTTGCTGTGATGACTGATGAGGATATGGAGGACAAGAAGCAGCCCGAAACCCACCCAAGACCTACCTCGTCAGTGATAAACAAGAAGTTAACTGTTAAACTGGAGCAGATGAGAGGGAATTTTGCCATTCTTAACCTTCATACGAGGGTAGAGGACTCCCTTCAGAATTTACAGCTGCCTTTGTGGTGTGAAAACCCAAATAGATAATCATTTTAAAGTAGCTGTGGATTGCTGGTGTCCATAGAACTAGCAGAAGCAAACAGATCCATGCTGGAAGAATTCAACTGCAGTCTAGATCTTGACGTGCTGTTTAGCCCAGGTTTTATAAACACTGATGCCCTCATCACACTTCGGAGAAGGATCCTCTTATTCTCAGAAGATGCAGGCAAAGCATTGAAAATTCAACACACGTTTTTGACAGCAGCC
>NW_006300367.1:5097587-5103180 GCF_000327345.1 Myotis davidii
CTGGAACCAGATTACAGGTAATAGGGGAAGGGGCTTGTGAAGAGCAGGTGCCTCCAGGACTAGGTGTCACGAGGTTGTAAATCTTTTCATAATGATAGGGCAATTCTTGGGAGGATGACAAACTATATTCTGATGTTAGCTCCCATATCCCAGGGGGTACAACTCTCAGTGTAGAATGTGCTTTCTCTAATCAGAACAGAACCATCATGGTTAACAGAGCATGATTAATATTTCTTATAATTGTAGCTGGTCCCCAATGTATTCTATTTCTGCCTCTAATATTTACATCTGTAATGAGTTAGAGGTAGCAGAGAGAAAGAAAAGCATACCCTTGTACTTGTAAGGCTCTTTTATATAATACAAAGTAGCTGTATTTAAGTGTTTAAAAGAAATAAGTAACTTGCAGTCTGCAGAATTTATTAGTGTGATTGATCCTGCCGGTTGAGAACACATCACTAATCGGAATAAAGGCAGGGGAAGTCACACATCTCCAAAGCAAAAGCAGGAACCGCAGGAGGTAAGGGGCAAAGCTGGCCGTACCTTGGGGAATATGGAGGCCTGGGCATTTGCTGTGATGACTGATGAGGATATGGAGGACAAGAAGCAGCCCGAAACCCACCCAAGACCTACCTCGTCAGTGATAAACAAGAAGTTAACTGTTAAACTGGAGCAGATGAGAGGGAATTTTGCCATTCTTAACCTTCATACGAGGATAGAGGACTCCCTTCAGAATTTACAGCTGCCTTTGTGGTGTGAAAACCCAAATAGATAATCATTTTAAAGTAGCTGTGGATTGCTGGTGTCCATAGAACTAGCAGAAGCAAACAGATCCATGCTGGAAGAATTCAACTGCAGTCTAGATCTTGACGTGCTGTTTAGCCCAGGTTTTATAAACACTGATGCCCTCATCACACTTCGGAGAAGGATCCTCTTATTCTCAGAAGATGCAGGCAAAGCATTGAAAATTCAACACACGTTTTTGACAGCAATCCTTAGCAATTAGGAATAGAAGTGGTTTTCTTCAACCTGTTGAAATATCAAACTTTTTGTGAAATTTCAGAATTATTCTCTTTTTTAAATGTGGCTCGAGGCGATGGAGCCCGCTGCCATGCTTTTCTTGTGTTGCAGCCCATGTCCAGGACAGCAGGGTAAGAGCAGAGAAACGAAAGGGCAGTTGTTTGAAGCGAAAAACCTGAAGTCTTATTGTAGATGGCATTCTATTTAGATAGCCCCAGATAATCGTGTAAATTAATAGAATTAATAAGAGTTTAGCAAGGTTCCTGTTTAAGACCAAATATAAATAATAATTATGAACTTATTTGTCAACAAGTTTAAGTATAATAACTTTAGGCACCTTTTAATAAGTCTATAAAAATTTAGTAAGATATTTTGGGGAAAATATAAAACTTTATTGAAAGATATTGAAGAGAGTGAAATTCAGAAAACATTAGTGAGTGGGAAGATCATTGTCAGAAAGCTGTCCTTTCCTCCCGCCCCCAAATTAACCCAAAATGCCACATAATGCCAATCAATATTTCAATAGTTTGCTTTTTTTTTCTCACCTAAAGGTGTGTTTTTGTTGATTTTAGAGAGAGAGGCAGGGAGAGAGGCAGAGAAAACATGGATGTGAGAGAGAAATAGCTATTGGTTGTTTCCCGTATGCACTCTAACTGGGGGGTCAAACCCACAGCTTTTTGGTGTATGGGATGACGCTCCAACTAGCAGAGCCACCCGGCCAGGGCTAGGCCTTCTCATTGTATCTTCATATGCATAATGAGGAGAGCAGAGGGCCTTAGGGAAAAGCGGGTTTACTTCCCCTACCAATGAGCAAGGCTTTCGTTAAAAGCTCATCACAACGTGGTGATCTTGCGTGCTTTGGACACATGGACTGTTGGGACAGAATGGACAGCTGAGGAACAGACACATCTGCATATACTGTAAGTATTGGTAGATGTTGGAGATGGCTTTGTAGATCAGTAAGAAAGGGGTTGAGTAAATTGATTTGGACGTAGGTTAGTCATATGGAAAAAATGAAATGGATCTCTCCTTTACCTTCTACAGAAAAATCAGTTCCATAAGTGACCTCACCAAAAAAATATTGAGCAAAACACTAAGTTTTGGGAAAATATATACCCTATGGTATAATTAAAACTATTTAAAATATAAAAAATAATGCCATATAATTTTTCAGTTATGCAACTGAGAAAATATTATTGAAAATATTATTGAGAAGAAAATATTGAAAGGATAAAGAAATACAAGAGAATGGCGAACACTGGATTTAGGATCCTATTACCAAATGTAGAGGATATAGGGACATAAGCAAAGAAGATTTCTGTTTATAAGTTGAATGGGTATGGCTGTTTATTTAAAAAATCTGTGACTTAAATCTTTTATGATAAAGTAAAAAATTAAATTCCGTCGTTTTCATGTTGATGTTGCCTTGGTGACTGCCTTGATTTAGCTCGGTGATTTCCATGGGAAAGTAAAAACTCCTCACTCATAGGCCAGCAAGGCAGGCAGGCACAGGTATCCAAACTAACAGTGTGATCTTGGACAAATTAATTATTCCCCATTTCTCTGTTCCCTCATCTGTAAACTGGGTTCACACATGTACACTCTTAGTATAATATATGGTATAGCTCTTAATTTTACTGTAGGTCCTAGAATTCGTGTAAGTCTTTCCTTAAACTGCTATGAAGTCATTTTAGTTTTAATTTTTTTAATGCAGTGCTTTCTTTTATTGCTCCTTACCTCCCTTTTTTGAAACTTTTTCAAGCCTTATGATTTGTTTTTCTGTGTACTTTTCTGCAGGTTTTCTCAGATGATGAAGTATAAATTATTTTTTAAAATATATTTTTATTGATTTCAGAGTGGAAGGGAGAGAGAGAGAGAGATAGAAACATCAATGATGAGACAGAATCATTGATCGGCTGCCTCCCACATGCCCCCTACTGGGGATCAAACCGCAAACCTGGCATATGCTGTGACCTGATTCCATAGGTCAGCACTCAGCCATTGAGTCATGTCAGCTGGATTACAACATTATATTATTTTTAGGTCATTGTTTTTCTAGGACCTAGGTACTCCTAAGATTTATTCTTTCTTAAAAATTATTTTTAAATTACAGTTTAATTTAATTTGTAAATTAAATAAATGCAATATTTGTTTGTATTACTTTCAGGTGCTAATTTTAATCATTTGCAACCTAGAAATTTATGGGCATACATGCTTTAAATTAGAAGTTTAATGCTACATATCAAAACACATTTATTCCCCAGGGTGTTGTAGTTTTTGTTGATTGCTGAATATTTTGCATTTGTTCCTTTTTTCTATTGTATTTTTCTTAAGACAACAGCTAATATTTTCTGATTCTGGACATTTGACAGATTTCTAGCCAAGAAAAAATAGTTTAACTGAAAATTTTTTGATAAAAAAATTCTCCAATAAATATCACCTCCTCATCTGAAAATATAATATGCTAAAATAATTGAAACAGAGGTACCTGATAGGTTCATGACTCACTCTCAGGAGTTCCTAACTTTTTTAAAAAATTGATTTGAGAGACAGACATTGTTGTTCCACTTATTGATGCATTCATTGGGTATGTCTTGTATGTGCCCCCACCAGGGATCAAACCCACAACCTTGGCGTATCAGGCAATACTCTAACCAACCGAGCAACCCAGCCAGGGTCCTTTACGTATTTTTAGAAGTTGTGTGTACAGACCATAGGCTTGTGTGTGCTGCTAGGAAAACATGTCAGGACCCCGGGTGGGGAAGACCTGCTCCCCGTCGGTGGCCCAGTCGGTGCCCTTGGTCATGTGTGGTTGTTTGCTTGTGTAGGTTGCACTGACTGAAAACCTATGGAAACACTGTTTTTGCTGTATTCTCCAGGCCGGATTCGTACGAGAAGACAGAACTCCGGGAGTACCACCAATGTCGCCTCTATACCTTCTGATAATCGAGGCCGCAGTCGCGCTAAAGTGGTTTCACAGTCCCAGCGTAAGAAATCCATTTTATGCTCTCTGTTAACTAGGTTTTCTTCAACAGCCCATTCTCATTGACTTCAGGGGAATAAGTACTGTGAGTAATCTTGCTGTTTCTTGGGTCAGCTTACAACATGGGAGTATTCAAGTGTACTTTTGTCTCCTGTCCAGGTGATTTAAATTTTTTATCATTCCTCATTAAACATTAAAATGTGCTTTCTCTTCCTCTCCTCAAGTCTCTCCAGTTGAAACATGCCCCCTTGTTCTTTTGGTAGGCAGTCCTCCTGTCATATCTAGGAGCCGTACCTGGAGAGAGGCCGGGTACTGCGAGGTCCTCTTTCCAGTGCTCATAAGTAACCCCATTGAAAGCTCTGCCCTTTAACCTTCTGTTCTAACACCGCCACCCGCTCCTGTCTCCTCACCAGCGTGGGCTCTGGCTTGCACGGCTGCCTGCCTCCATGCTTGCTTCTCTGTATATGTTGAGTCACTTAGTGTGTTAGCCTGACACGTGAAAGCAGCCGTAGAAGGAATGAATGCATCCCTGGGATCACCCCTGGTGTCTCACTTTGAGTCGCCTGCTCCCTCTCTGCATGTGGAGCGGAGCTGGGTGTCGGTCTCCTGGGTCCGGGGAGCTGAGAGGCCCTCCCATCCCCCAGGAGCTGCCTGCTCTCCACACAGCGCTCTGCAGCGTCTCCTGTGCAGAGAGCACTGGCTCTGTGGCCGGACCCTCGGTTCTCTCCTCGTATTTAGGATGCCTTCTCGGCAGTTTCTGACTTCAGGTGCTTCTCCATATCCCTCTGATACTGTGGTCATTACGTTAAGCTGGCTTACACTTATTGATACTATGGTCCTTACGTTAAGCCAGCTTATACTTATTGATACTATGGTCCTTACGTTAAGCCAGCTTATACTCTTCTGGAAAGAAAGCACAAGGTTGTATTGCTGCCTTTGGAGAGTTGACAGAACCCAGGCTTGTCCGGCACAGAAATCCCTTTTCCTACTAGATACCACACCGCACCACACACACCACACACCACACCACACACACCACACACACCACACACACACACCACACACCACAGTTTGTAAAGTGTAGCCCAGAAGCTTCTGAAGCCTCAGGGACAGTACCCCGGCTCTGTTCTGTTGAGCCCTAGTGTTGCCTGGAGCCACAAGCAGATCTAAAACTCCGGTCATGGTCTCTCTCAGCTTCAGTATGTTGACATTGAGTTGAATAAAAAATGTCTGACCCTTCAGCTGTGTAGCACTAGTTCCTTTCTTAGAGAGTGAGGGTCGAACAGAGTTTTACGTTTCTTCCTTCATGTCTAGCGTGTATTGGCATTGGCCTCTGCCGGGTCCCTGCCCCTCGCTGGTCCTCCGCTTAGAGGTGGTGAGGATGAAAGTCCCTCCGGAGTGGTGTTGAGGGGGGTAGCTGAGCCTTAACTCATTCTTACAAAAACACTGCACTCTCCCTGCCTTCGGCTCCACCTTAAAAACTTCGTTTTACTCCACCCACTGCAGGAGGACAGCAACAAGTGATCAAGCCTAGGTCTTAAACTCATAAATAGAAATTAAATATTTTTTAAAAATAATTTTGATAGGAAGAAA
>NW_006300367.1:5103403-5109589 GCF_000327345.1 Myotis davidii
TATATTACAAGCAGATATACTAGCATTCAGAGTCCTGGTTTAATAGTATGTCAGTTTTATTGATATTAGATTTGGGGCTCTTAACAGTTCACATATTTTAAATATTTGAAGATTTAAATATTGAGGCTTTAAATCTTAGAGGATTACTATCACATATTTGAGGATTTGGCATCAGGCACTCTGGTGAACTGTTAGTCGCTCTTTTTAATTCATTGCTGCTGATTGAGCACTCGTGGTGGTGAGCCCTGTGCCAGGTGGTAGTGATGCGGAGGTAAGTCACTTCCCTCAGGTTGCTGGGAGCCAGAGAGCAGATGTACTCCCAGAGGGTCATCGCTTTCTTACTCTTCTCCGCATCCCTCACGTGGGGCACTGTGCCTGGCATACTGTGGGTTTGTAAGTGTTCCATGTACAGACAAGAAATAAATGCTAAATAGTGTGACATATAAAATCAACGTGAGTACAAAGTAGACTAGGAGGATTAAGAACTAGAAAAAGATAGTTTGTGAACAAAGACATGTGTTTGCATGCTGACCTCTGTATTGTGTTATTGTCTTTTAATCCACTTCTTGCCTGTTCTTTGGTCTGCTCTCATAATCAAGGATCCAGATCTGCTAATCCTGCTGGTGGTAAGCCATTTCTCTTCTTGTTTGTTTGTTGTTTTGTTCCTTCTCTCTCACCCATGTTCCTTGCACAATATTAATTTTTATATTATGAGCTTAATTAATCTTTCTGCATTTTTCTGTATGTTAAAATCCAAAATTTGAAATAGATTTTCTTTTTCCTTTTACATACATAGCTTAATGGTTTATGTGTATGCTCAAATTTTATGGGCAAAATTAATGGATCATGAGGTGGGTTCTTCATGGTAATGTGTACTTGTGATTTTTGCAATAAATTTCACTTGAAATTATAGTTAAATCATTATAGAGTACTAATTTTTGTGAGTATGCACCTTAATGATTCATTTGAATGGTGTGTGGGTGTGTGTGTGTGTGTGTGTGTAATTTCCAGTTAAGTGTTATTTCGAAGGTTCTACCTTTGGCTCATCCTTACTCTGGTAAATAATAATGTGCACTTTGTTTTAGAATTTCATTGTCTTCTGTACTTAAGCAGATGATCTAAGTAAATTACTGCCATTTGGGTGTGTTGATAATTTTGACCCTAAGAAATGGTTATTTAGGCATCTAGTCACTTAGCCATAATAAAAATTACTAAGCATATAATTTGTTTTTATTTTATAATTTAGTGAATACATCTCAGAGAATGTGATCTGTATGGCTGCTACTTTTGTAGGTTTTTGAGATTTCCTTTGAGGCTTAGTATACAGTTGGTTTTTGTAGTACATGTGTAAAGGTGAAAAACGTGTATTCCGTTTGTTGAGTTACACTTGTGTCTGTGGAGAGTGTTTATACATGTCTGTATAATTTTGACTACTCTGTCAACTTCTGCGAGGTATGTTATTTTTTTAGTGGTTAGTCTTTCTGAGTGGTATATTAATAATTAGGACTTTTTCAATTTCTTCCTGTATTTTTAGTTTTATGTTTTATATTTCAAAGCTATGTTATTTGGAGCATAAAGGTTCATGATTATTATATCTTCATGGACAATTTGTTTATCAATATAATATATCATTTGTTCTTTTTTTAATGCTGTGTTTTACTCTATTTTGTTGTTTTAGGTATGTTGTTTCTTATAAACAACATATATTTAACTTTTATTTTTTTAAAGCCAATCCAAACATCTTTGTCTTTTAATAGGTGAATTTAATCTAGCCACATTTATTTTTTTAAGATTTTTAAAAAATATATTTTTATTGATTTCAGAAAGGAAGAGGGAGGGAGAGAGAGAGAGAAACATCAATGATGAGAGAGAATCATTGATTAGCTGCCTCCTGTCTCCCCTCCTCCACTGGGTATGGAGACCGCAACCCAGGCATGTGCCCTTGACCGGAATTGAACCTGGGACCCTTCACTCCGCTCTACCCACTAAGCCAAACCAGCTAGGACATAGCCACATTTATTATGATTACTGATATATTTGAGCTTAGGCCAACCATCTTATTTTGTGATTTTTATCATGTTTCTATTTATTTCTTCCCCTTATCCCTTTTCTTCAAATTGTTAAATTATAGAGTTCTCTTGAATCCATTTTCTATAACGACTGTTTAAAAATTTTTTGTTAACATTTATACGTTTCCAGCAGTTATACTTAAAAATTATGACATACCAACTGTTACAGAAAAAAGGAACAAAACACTAAATAAATGCCATTGAGATTATTTCTAGAAATTTCCTGTGGAACAGGGAGGCTATTTGTACTCATCCTGCTTTTTGAATCAGAAGTTTTGCAGTTATTTTTGTAGCACAGCACCAGTAACTGTCCATGTATTCTTGATACTTTAATATTCTTTCATGCTCCTAATGTTTAAAAAAATTAGTACTAACACCAACTACAAAGCTATTTTTATATTTGATCCAAATGAATGTATAAACTGGTTTCTGAAATACTATCACTTATTCCCTGATTACATCCATTATTCAATTTTGTTTTGCTTCATTTTTAGCTGGCAGCCGGTCGAGTTCTCCAGGGAAATTGTTGGGAAGTGGTTATAGTGGCCTTGCTGGGGGATCCTCAAGAGGCCCGCCGGTGACACTCCCTTCAGAAAAACGAAGCAAGATTCCCAGAAGTCAGGGATGTAGCCGAGAAACAAGTCCAAACCGAATAGGATTAGGTAAGGATTCTCCAAGACCCTGGAGCACCATTTCCAACGTGGTCAGAATTTTTATCATAATCCAATGCCTTTTTCTAATGTGGCAAATAGAGCTTTGTTTTTGAATTGAGGATGCCATTTTGCCTGTGTTAAAAAGACATCTTGATTTGTGCTTTTTATAGATTATGGCATGTTCAGGTTTCAGTTATAACTAAAAAGTGTGTGGGGCTTACCATTTCAGATTGATGAGGAAGAATTGTGTCGTTGTGGGTTTTCGTTTTTTAAAGTCATTTTGCAAAATATTAGAATTGGGGGAATGGGCAGGGTTTTCTACTGTACACGTAGAAGCAATGTTGCTTTTCACTATTCTTTCACTGATTAGCACTAAGTAGCTATTAACCTAAATTTTCGAAAGCAATTTGTAGGGTCCACATTTATTTTGATTCTGATCTTCTCTAACCTAATTGGTGAAAATAGTCGAAAATATATATACTTACTTTTGCCATAGTTTTGTTCAAACATAAAATCCAGACTAGATGGAAATGAAGTATGTAGTTTTTGTGTTGTAGTATCAAGTTTCATTGTAATAGTGTATAGACCTTTTACCTCTATTAAAATCTAATTGTACACTGCTTTTTAATATAAAAGGTAGTAGTCTGTTGTAATATATTATGCAAAATGTATGTTCAAACTCTGTCTTTACCTGCTTTCTAAGAGTAAAAATCTATTAATGTGAAATTAGTGCTGAACTTCTGACTACAAATAGCTTGCGGTCTTAGAGGTGAAAATGTGTAGAGTGTAACAAATACGATGACTTGGCCCTCTGGGATCCTTTGGCTCGCTCCCCGTGGGGTGGAAGTCCTCAGAATTCCATAGTACCACTGCACCAAGATGTCTGGGACTTTCTGCTCAGTCATAGTTTTACTTGAAAGCAAGAATTGTCCTAGAAAAGGAGTGTCTACCCCATTTCTTCCTTAGTTCCTGCTAGGAGAGGTTCCCCAGAGTAGAACCTGCTGTGGTGAAGTATAAGGTGGGGAGATGAGGAGAAAGGTGCTGTAGGGCAGAGAGGAGCATGTGCAGCAGCAGTCAGACAAGCGGGAGCATAGTGCATCCTGGGTAACACAAGTAATTCATCCTTGGCTACAATAAAGGAAGTTGGTTAGGGTGGGGTGGGAGATGAGGGCAGAGGGGCTCTTAGCATCCAGCTCATGAAAGTCCTTGAAAGCTGCCTGAGCTAAGAGAAGGCAGAGGCAGAGATGTAAGAAGTAGAATGCATAGGATTTGGTTTGACTAACATTTCCAAAGCAGGTGAGAAATGTAACCAAGCAGTGGTTAGTTAATTAGTTAATTCTACATAATGTCAACATAAAGTGACATTACATAGCATGCTGCCTAAGCTGACAAGTTATTTGGATCCAGTAATAACAAGTAATTTGGATAAAATTAGAGAAAATAATCATGGCTGGAATATATAAATTTCAGAGTTGATTAACATGTGTGTTTGGATCTGGTTTTGTTTGGAAAATGCATTTGATTTCAAATCTGGGTGTGAGGATTTAAGCTGTTTTTTTTCCAGAGTTAATTAAATTCATAGGATGTTTTGGCAATCCAGATTAGAGTCATACTTTTAAATTAGGGGTGGGGGAGATTTTACTTTATTTATTAAGGACGCCATTTTTACCTTCTTGAAATTGGAAAATAAATCAACTTTATTCTTCTAACATAACTTTAGGACCTGATATTCCATGTTCTTAACTATGAAGTTTGTATTATGGATAGTTGAAAAGACCACATTTAATAAGCTTTTAAAAGAGGTACTGTGAAACATCATCCATCAGTAAGAACTAAATAGGAGCCCACTTCCTTCTTAAGAGTTTTTATTTAAAACATTATTTTGAAGCAAATTATTTCCTTGATGCTCCCTCCTGTGGATCATCATGGGGATCAGTTAGTTATATGTCAAGTTTTGAGGTCATACATATAATTCTGAATAAAATAGGTATTTTATTTAAATATCTGCCCATTGGGAGAATAAGAACATACACACAGATATAAAGATTCATATATGAATAAAATGTACCTTCCCATTTCTGCCTGTGATAATCTTAGAGATTCCAGTTCATAGGATGTCAGATATATTAGCATTTTTTTCAGTAATAGATTGTATATTTCTGTGATCATTTAGTATATACTGGGTATATGCCTGTGTATCTAAATATTTTGTTTATTGCATAGCAACTTTGAATATAAATATTCAAAATAAGAGGGATCATCTTTTAAGAATATTTTGTATAATTCCCAGACTAATTAGTAATTTTAATTATAGCTAAGGTAGGTTTATAATTTGCATTGAGAATAGCTTTTAGTTATCTACAAATTATGTTTGGTTCAGCTATATTTTTTTTGCTTGAAATAATATTTCTTAAGTAAATTTTCTTTTCTCATCTGTGATAAAAATGATACCCAAGCTCTTTTTCATTAGTATTTACTTAAGCAAAATAGGATGCAATTCCAGTAAAATAGCAAAGAAACCAAATAAAACCCTGATACCATGTCTTTTCTTGGCAGTTTATTCCTTCATAAACTATTCAACCAAAATATAAGACTATACTATTTGTTAATTATTTCATTTTTGTCTTTTATTCTATTTTTGATTAATAATAAAGTCACATAAGTAGCTGACATTCATAGCAATTCTATTTTAGAAGTTTGCCTTTGTTTTTTTTCTTCTCCTGCTCATCTATTAAAAAGGCTAAAAGAAAGATTTGAATTTTTGCAGTTTACATTCTGTGGGTATATGTTTAAAATGCTTTTACATTCTCTTCTTTAAAATAGTTTGAAAGAATTAAAAATTAATAATTAACTTCCAGCAGTTAAATTAGACTACTGTGAGCAAGAAAGACTAAAACATAATAATATCTAGACTAGGGAGATAGTTTATGTCTTAATTTCTGGTACTTTTTATTATTCCTCTTGTACTCCTTAAGTTCTGGTAGAATTCTTCCTTAAAAGGCAAAGGTCAAGATTACCCTTAAAACACTATAAAGGTGGAATAAAGCATCGTTCAGGAAATGAAAACCAATCAAATAGTTTCTCAAGGCTTCCCAGCGATTCGTGTGAGCACAGGACGCCGGAGCTGCCTAAGAACGCCGCTTCAGAGCGTTCAGATAGCAAGTATGTTGGTCACTTCTTCCTCTGCGGGCCTTCTCCTCCCTGTGCTCCCATGGAATGTCCCCTTTGGGCCCTCGATACAGAGGCAAGTTGATTTGGTGTATTGTTTTTGGTTTTTACCACCTAATTAATTAGTCCTCGTAAAATGATTTATTTATGTACTTATTTTAATTCCTTCTTATAGATTGGTCTCTGGAGGAGGTATTATAAGTGTTTTATTTTTTTAAAAATATATTTTATTGATTTTTTACAGAGAGGAAGGGAGAGAGATAGAGAGTTAGAAACATCGATGAGAGAGAAACATA
>NW_006300367.1:5109607-5125335 GCF_000327345.1 Myotis davidii
GTGTTTTAAATTATCCAAC
This sequence comes from Myotis davidii, assembly GCF_000327345.1. Taxonomy (NCBI): domain Eukaryota; kingdom Metazoa; phylum Chordata; class Mammalia; order Chiroptera; family Vespertilionidae; genus Myotis; species Myotis davidii. The sequence goes on from NW_006300367.1 coordinate 5,109,627, forward strand.
ATTTAAACTGTTGATGTCACCACTAAAGGTGCTTTAATCTTCCACCATATGGGAAGATTTTTACAAAATCGTAAACGGGATTCTTCTGTGTTACTACTAGCCACATGTTAAAGGAGCCAGGCAATATGGATGCGTGAAGGAACTTTCTCTTGGTGAAGTACTAGGAGGCTAAACCTTACTAAGAATTGTGCATATTGTTCCAGATCATATCTATCCCCTTATTGTCTTCACGAAGCAGGGAAAGCAGATTTCCCATTGCTGCAGCATGTATGTTAGTTTAAGGGAGGGAGTGAGAGCTGGGTAGAACTTCAGAAGTAATTGGGCAAGAACTCTTAAGAAAATGCTGAGCTAAGCATGACATATGTTAAAAACTATCGGGACTGTTTTTATTACTTTTGACTATGAGTTTTGGAGTAGGCAGTGCAGCAGACAAGATGTTCATGTGTGCCTTTCCTCAGGGAGCCAGAAGTATTACCATGTGTGCCTCACCTCACAGTACCGTGCTCTTTAAATGCCGACTTTCTCCCTAGCCTTCCTCAGGGGACCGCAGTGGCCGGGCCAGTGAGTGAGCGGGGCACTGTGAGGTCGCTGCATGAATGGATGCGGTGTCGACCTCTGAGCGTAAGCAGTGCTTCTTTGTAGGTTCCATACAACTTGTGTCAGCGGATACTCCCTAGTTGTTGTTTTTTAAGAGTTTAGCACCTGCTGGTTTTGCCCTCATTGTAGGAGCTATTCAGAATGTTTTCAAACATTGCTGATTACATACTGCTACTTAGAGTGGAAACTCAGTGCGCCATGTCACTGGCAAGATGAAGGAGAATTTAGGAATTACTAGAGACTTCCAGATGCAGCTCTTTTTTTGACTGTTGCTTAGATTGCATTCCTGTGCTCACCGCTGCAGCCCTGAGCTGTTGGACACCACTCGCTCAGCGTTCGGGTCTAATGGAACTCTAGCCCCGAGGAAGACCACAGTCGGAAGTTGGTTGCTTTTCTACCTTTGTAGTCTTTACCGAGGGCTTCACAGTTCTGGTTTGTAAGGTATTCTTGTTGCGGTTTGGCCATCCAGTAAACATACCTTTGCTTTAAAATAAATAGGTTATGCTCATTGATGCATTGATCTGAAAATAGCCATGTTTTTATATCAGTGGATCAAGTTTATTTTTTTCAAAATTTCTAAAGAAGGCATTTCTACCCAGTCCAGAAGAATAGACCCTCTCAAGATGGAGATCTTTGTTGTCCCCATCTACTGTGACATTGGTGGTTATACACCTGCAATATGTCAGGGTGTTTCCAAATACTTTTTCCAGTACTGTATTTCTGTTTTCTCAAAATAAAATGAAAAATAAGAGCATAATGATCTTTTCTGTGATTTTATAGCCCAGTTATATTAGAAACCTTACGCTGTTTATGTGATTGTGTTTTCAGTGTTTTATAATGTGAGTATAATAACATTATCTGTAGATAATCATAAAGTAATTGGCCGTTTTCAGGTCAGTGGAGGGATCTCATGGTGCAGAGACGGGTTATCAGTCCATCACTCTCAGACTGCGTAAGGCTGGAGAGGTGAAGGTGCTTGAGTAAGGACCGCAGGCCGGGTTTTGATTCCCACAGAAAAAGCAGGAATTAAGGTCGGGGCCAGTGAAAAGGGACAGCAGTCCTGGCTCTTTCTCTCTGTTGGTTTCGATAGTGAAGTGTGTTTGAACGTCTCCACACTCACTCGAGTGCACAGGCTCTCTAGCGGTCAGGCCAGGGGCTTCTCTTTGTAAAGAAGGCCCGGCTGGGAGAGGTGGGCTCTCAGTTAGTTAAGTTCACGGATGGCAGTGCCCAGGACCCTTGTTCTGTTTTGTCACCTAAATTGAGAACCCAGTGCACATGGAAATGGCTTTGGTCCTGTACCCTCCAGTGGAGAAAGAAGTTTGCCAAAGCCATAAAAATGATCATTTCTAAAAGACGGAGCTTTTATTTTCTGATGCCGGTTTGCTCTTTGGAAGCTTTCTTTTCATTTTTTACACTGAGGTGCTATTTTCCCTTAACACCAAAATTCACAGCTTTCTGAGGCATTGAGCAGAGTCGAGTTTTTGTCCAAACCTCCTGCTGTTGGCACGGCCGTCAGGAGACGTCGCAGGGGCACATGCTCAGTCATCAGGACAGTGTCGTGATTACGTTAATGGAATGTGACTGACATTTTGTGAGTTTTTCTGTCTTCATTAAACTTGTTCACCTTCTCTGAAACCCCTCATGCTGCACACTAGCACGGAGCAGCCGTATCCCTCGACCCAGCATGAGTCAGGGGTGCAGCCGCGATACCAGCCGTGAGAGCAGCCGAGATACAAGCCCTGCTCGGGGCTTCCCTCCACTGGGTGAGTACACGGAGGCGCTGGCTCTCGGAGCATCCTGCCCCTGCTCCAGATGCTGTCCCGGACACTGCCAGGGAATGACCTGCTTTCCCTCCTGCTGTCCTGTGGCCCTTTCTTCTTCCTTTCCTCTTCCTTAGCCCCCCTTTGTTGTCCCCCTCTGCATGCTTACCTTTGGAGCCTTTCCAGTTTTTCAGTATTAGAGGAACAGCATCACTTCAGTCTGTGCTGTTACTTATGGCCACTTAGCCGGGCAAGCTCATCCGTGTGTTCATTTCTAACATAAGATGAAGCTTAGCCCAAGTTCATTGCTGCTTGAAAGTAGAGCTAATGCAGAGTTTATTCTTACTCATTGAATTTCTACAATTTGTGTTTAATTTTGCCAGAGATTGGGCCATACGTGGTTTAATTCCAAGAAGGAAAAAAATATAAAAACACGATCATGTTTAGGACAGTAAATGAGCTCAGTTTCGGGATGATGACAGTAATTTAAAAAGCAGCATGAATGAAGATACTAGCCATGCTTTTGTTAACGGGGTCATTTCAAAGCTTTCATCCAAGCAATCTGAAAGTAGCTTTTTGACAAATTGCTCAGGTATATAGCTCAGTGCAAAACTTCCTGATGTTTCTTGTTCATTAGCTAGTTTCATGCTTCCTGGGCACAAGAGGCGGTTTAATGTCTGTGACCTGATGCCATCCCAGGACAAAAAATGACAATATTTGGTCATGAGGTGGGTAAGCACCATGCCCAGGTCACCAGCCAGGCCCAGCTGGGGCTCTTCGTTACACATCCCGCCCTCAGTTTTTCTCATATCCAGAATTTGTATTTGAACAGTTTCTAGGCTTCAGGAAAACATGGGGGAAAATGTATCCATTATAGGATATTTTATTTACCTTTTCTTTCTAGCTTTAATAGTTCTGCCTTTCTGTAATATGGACATATAAATTACTTTTTTATGTAGTGCAAATTATTAATCCCCAAAGTCGTCTGTCAGCACATAAAAGAAATGTTTGTATTCTTCAGTAATTGTGTCTCAGTCCTTTGTCATGTGAAGTGCTGTACAACTGCATGTTTTCCTTTTGATAAGCCGGCAGAAATCGCTTATAACGAAGGGCCCGAGTGTTACATGGAACTGGGGACGGCAGGGGTCTGTTATTTTCACTCGGAGTAACTGGTCTTTTAAATATAAAAATGTCAAAAGCATCAGGTCTTAGTAGTTTTAGTGCCTTCTAATGTCATACACTGCTTCCCAATATCTTTTCCCCCCAGTCGGTATCAATAATCAAATATATTCCTTTACGACCTCTTGTCCTTTATGAAGTTCTGAGGAAGAGCAAGTAACAGATGCAGACGCCCTGCTGAATGGCCCTCGTGACTGGTGAGGTGCCTGGGCGGAATGCAGTTTGCCTGGTGCGATCAGCCCTTCCCAGCAATCTGAGGGACAGATCAGATTTCCCAACCAGTCAAGCGACTGGTGAGGTGCCTGAGGGACAGATCAGATTTCCCAACCAGTCAAGGGCAGCAGTGGTGGGGTTTTTTTCTGAGTGAACTGGTGATTTTTCCTTTTAAGTTAAGAATTCATTTCTGTATATCCTGCTCACTACTTGACCTTCTAGAACAACGGTTGCCAACCGGTGGTCTGCAGACCACTGGTGGTCCATGAGGTCCAAAAGGTTGGCGGCCGCTGTTCTAGAAAACCGGTTGCATAAGTGAACAAGTCAGTCTGTTTATTGGCCACTTTGTCTCTTAGAGGCAATTCAGTCTTTTTATTCCATACACATCCTGGCATTTTTGTTCTTGTCCATGGACGCAGCCTGTGTAACATCTTGTGGTCTTTGGACCAGGCAGGTTGCGCTGCTCTCTTGAGGTCCCAGGCAAACCCCGAGGAGCTGAGTGAGCTAGTCTGTCTTCACTTTCTTTGGCAAAGGGATCTGCTCTGTGCCTGGTGACAGCCCAGGGGGCTTAATGCATGTTGCTCCCACTGAGGCAGACGACGTGGCTGCAGCTGTTTCCCTTCCGAATGGGCTCCGGCATCGGCATGTGTCTTCGGTGGTGTCAGGCAGTAGTACCATCTTTTCAGATGAACTTTCATGCCATGCCCGTTGCTCCCCTCCATGGGTTAAATTTGTTTATGAAACTTTGGTTACACAGGAACAGCAGCGCTCACGGGTAGCTGGCACCATGCTGGGCCAGTCCCTCCTGGTTCCTGGGATAGGTATCCCCCTCTGTTATGGAGGGCAAACAGGCTCAATCAAGATAAGCCACTTTCTCAAGTCTCACAGCTATGCAGTGGTCTGGGTTTGAATCCAGGTCTGATTTCAAAGCGTGGTTGTTACCCTGCCTCAGTTGAAAGCAGCACATGTTTCATTTATTCTCTGAAATGTATTAAATGCTCTCTGTGAGGCTTCTGCAGGCTTAGGCAAGGGAAGAGCTCAGCGGGCTCTGAAGATTTCCAGGCTTGGGGCTAGGACCTGGGGATTCGTAGATAAGTCCCAGGATGTTGCTGTCCCCAGGGGAACTTACTACGCCCTTCAAGGAATGTGAAGGGTTCTTTTTCTTACCCACTTAAACAATCATTTCCCACCCCCTTTATAAATAAGCGAGATTGTGTGTTAGTGCCCCTTTGTATCAACTCACATGGTCAATTTTCACGTTCCAAAAAGGGTGTCGGGTGAAGGTAATTATGTGACTATATTTACTATAAAATATTTTATTGAAATAGAACCAAACGACACTTCATAAGAAACATTTAGATCATGTATTCCTAAAAAGCTACTTTTAGTTTAAACTATTAAGTGATTCTGATCAACCTGTATAATGAAATGATTATTTGGCTTCAGACTAAAAAAAACATTTTGTCATCTTCCTTATTTGAGTAAAGGGACTATTTTATAATACCTGTTTTAGAGATTGCTGATTTATTTTTGTGCTTCTTAAAGAATTAGGCATTCTTAAGTTTTCTTTTTGTAAGATGATAAAAATGTGTCCTCATTGGCCAGGTAGGTAGCCTTTGCTGTTTAATACCACACACACCACCAATATGTGCGTTTCATCAAGTGACATGGTCTTTAATGCATAAATTGTACTGGAGATGTTTTGATACTTGATGACAGTGAATGCTGACGTGTGCAGGACACTGCACCCCAGTGTGTGTGAGAAGTAGCTCTGCTCAGTATCACTGTTAAACTGAGGGGCTTTCTGGGGTGCAGTCATCGTGTTCTTTTCAGAGTAATGGATAGAAGCATATTATCTTGTTTGGTTTTTCTGAGGTAAAGAAAAGCCACATATTGGATGACACTCTGGTAAAAAAATTCATGTTTGAATCAAGTCTGTATTTCATAATTAATTGTAAAAGTCATTATCTCCACAAGGACTTAATATAGCATGCATTTCCTCCGATTGATGACTTAAGATGCGTATTATGAATACTTGCTAATGAAACAATATTTAATGTATAGATGTGCATTAGAATTCACTCTTCACTATTACTGCCACGACCAGCACCGCTACAGTGACTTTTAACCACTGTTTGTTCTGTGCCTGGCATTGTGTTTAGTGCTGTATGTATGAGCTCTTAATTCTCTTAACTCCCAAGAGGTAGGTACCGTTATCAGCACCATTTTACAGATGAGGAAACGGAGACACAGAGATGTTAAGTACTTTGTGCGAGGTCTTACAGATCAAACCAGGATTTTGCCCCCAGTTGTATTACAGAGGCAGTGTTCATACCGTGGTCCTGCAAATGCCTCTCCCAGAGGCCATTTAAACTGAAAACTAAATTTTCAATAATTAAAAAGTAAATTCATTAATTAGGATAGCCATGCAACAGAACAACAAATGTTTGACTGGGGAGGATGGAAGTCCAGTTGTTGAGCCCTCTTCTTGTGATTCATTCTGTTTGTGTTCAGATGACATTATAAATTCTCTTTTGTTTTTGGTGCATGGTTACATGTGCATCACATACTGATGAGACATCTTGTGGGCTGAGTGAATCCATCCTGCTGTTCGACCCGGATTCAGACGGTGCTGGTGACTCCTGATGTTCTTCATGTTGCATATTTCATAATGGCTGGTAGAGGCTTCATGGAATAAAGATCCACCTGGAGTCTGAATTCGTTGATGCATAAGGAATGCCTTACAGAGGGCCTTTGAGTGCCTATGTATTTAAGAGCTGCCTGAGAGCCAGCAGCCATGGAATTTAGGGATGGGCCCTTGCTATCCATTCATATGTAGCACCATTTCTTTCCATGAGAAAACGTGGCCCGTGGCGGCAGTCGCTGCATTTCCCTTGGACTGTGGCATTCTGTCTCGGTACCTCTGTGTTAATCCTTTGGGTGTCACCATTCCTTTTACCTGCAGCCTCTCGACGGCATTCCAGGTCCACTAGCGCTCTCTCCACTGCTGACTCTGTCGGGCAGTCAGGTGAACAAGTGCTAACTGCATGCCTCGGCTTCTCCATCTCTTCTAGTTCCACACTCATTTTACATTCGTTTTCATCAGTGTTGGCTAGCACTTGGCATGTATGCACTTCACCACCCCCCCACCCCATGTGCTTGAATTTTTTTAAGTTGTTGAATGTTTATGGTTCTGTTAATAGGCTGTAGATGCTTTATAGCTTGTTTGACAACATTATTTCTCCAGTGTTCGTATTTATGTTAAAACGAAGCAGAGCAAAGGCGGGGGGGAGGGCACTTCTCACCCTCTTTTGCTCCCTCCCCCAGGAAAGCACCCAGACTTTAGGTATCAGAAGGGTCCCTGTGGGGAGTGGAGTATGAATATTATCCAACAGAGTCTTTCATCTCCCAAGTCTTTACTCCCAATAAAGTGATGATTATTAATGTTAGTTATTGTCAAGTTCTAATTTAGAGGCACTATTTAGTTACCAAAGTAGGTCATACATAAAATTATAGGTATAAAAATAAATGGATTGTCCTAACACTTTTGTGGAAAAAGAAGATAATGATTCAGATAACATAGGCCAGGGGTGGCTTTTGCAGCCTTTGGTCCCCAAGCTTTTTCCATCTCGGCCCCTTTTTGACAATACCAAAAATTCACTGGTTAGCCATTGGGGCAAAAGTAAGCGTAAAATAATGTATATATATTAGTTTGCCAGATTTAATTGGCATCATTTTCAGATACTAGAAACCTTATTGACTACAGTATCGAGTAAGACACAATCTTATTAAGTCACAAGTGATAACTGTGACCAATTCACTGAGTTAGATATTTTCTTTGTTCCTCCTCTAAATGAAACCAGGTATGCATTTTTAAAATATATGCTCTCCCATTCCCCTGAAGGTTATGGGCCAGACTGGGTACAGTCATCTGTATCCATCGCTTAGAAATGGAGCTTCATAATAGTATCAGAGCAGCGAGAATGCAGAACAGAGTTTTCTCTGGTTGAAATAAAAGGCTTACAGTTCTGCTTACATCCAAACATTTCCTCTTAAGACTTGGAATTCAATGATCTCTGATACATATAGAATGAGCTGCAGACACTGTGACAAAGCTGTGTGCAGTTGGGAAGCAAGATTAATTAATTGCATTGTTCTTTTAGTTTTAATTTTGTGTCTGAAAAATCAGTATTATCCCTTGAGCAAGAACTGCTGGCATGAGATCTAATTCCTTATTTTATTTTATGTAGACTTCGTTTTTAAGTTCATGCTGGTAATTTTTAAATGGCTTTTAACTGAATTACTTTCATTCTGTTATTCATAAATCCCTTACTATCTACCCTTTTTTAATGGGGGAAAAATGAACGAAGATCATTTATGAAACTGTGCAAAATAAATCTCAAATTTATACTTGTTTCATATTTCAACTGGTAATTTATATCTATATAATTATGTAGATATAATTGTTTTGTGGTTTCTCTATAGTTTATATGGCACATTAAATTGCCTTAAATGACTAAGGTGACTTTCAGTATGATCAGCAAGTGCATTAAAAAAGGGGATAGTATAACATACAATTTTTGTTTCTTTATAAAAATTCATGACTGTATAACTTTTTTGATTAGCACTGTTTACATTTTTTTTCTTTCTGTGGCGATGGAAGATGTAATGTTTTGAAACTGGCATTTTAAAAGCGTTAAATAACACTTCACTTTTAAATTTCACCCGCTTTGTAGGTGATGTTTGATATATATCTAAAATCTTATTTGTAAGATTTTACATATCACTTCATAGGAAAGATCAATTTATTTAAAACAAATACTAGTTTTCCTTTTATTGTACATGCTTTATATGGCTAGTAACAGAGATTTTCCTTGTCCAGTAGATGTTAATAAAAAGAAAGCATTTTTTATCTTAACATTTCTTCCAAAGCTTTTTTAAAAAATAAAACTTAGCATTTTAAATAAGAAACTAGTGTGATATACCTATGAAGTATAATTTACATGGACCTTCTATTATAGTTTAAATCTCAGTACTTCTTAAGGAAGGCTGGTCAAATGTAATGTAAAGGACTTTAAAAAGCTAGTTTTCATTGTCCATGATCATTAGCAAGCTTAGAATAGTTGTTTGAACTGTAAAATTTGTTTTAAATCTTGTGGATTCTATCCATTTTGTCCACATGTATAAAGACTATCATTTAAAAATCCTTTGAGGGACTCAGGAAAAATGTATACAATATTATCTTAATTATTAATATTTTGCAGTTGCAATGCTAGCTTTTGTGGTGATTATTAAAGAATTTTAATAAATTTATTTAAATAACCTTTGGTGATACAGGAATTATGATGAACATATGCCTAAAATTAATTGAGTTAATTAATAATAGTTAAATAGTATTAACACTGATGAAAATTTGCACAGTGATCAACTGAATACATTTGTTTTAAATTTTGACTATTGCACATTGCATTAGAACTCATTGACCTGCAGCCACAGTAACCTTGAAGCGTCCTACTTAGTTTGACCAAACCTCAGGGCCACTTGACTCTAGAGCAGCGGTTCTCAGCCTCTGGGTCACAACCCCTTTGGGGGTCAAACGACCCTTTCACAGGGGTCGCCTAAGATCATCAGAAAACACATATGTAATTACATATTGTTTTTGTGATTAATCACTATGCTTTAATTATGTTCAATTTATAGCAATGAAATTGGGTGCCACCACAATTTGAGGAACTGTATTGAGGAACAAACTCAAAGGCTAACATGGGCCAAATAAACAAGGTTTAAGTTTATGTGGCCTCAAAAAAATAAAAACTTCAATTTCATAGAAACGTAGGTTTATTTCGATAGGGACATGCTGAATACAAAGGGCTGAAATAAATGAGTAATCGTTAACATAAAATATAATGAATACAAAGGGCTGAAATAAATGGGTAATCGTTAACATAAAATAATAGAACATTTTAATAAAAATTAATACTTTTTCTCAAACAGTAACTTACCAGACACTGAATAACTGCACAAATTAATAAGCGTAACACAAACAAACCTTTTTTTTAATTCTCCAAAAGTGAAATATTTCCTGTTGTTCACACCAAATAAGCAGTCCAAGACTAATGATGTGGCAATCGGCTGCTGAAATATTCGCTGCTGGTATTGGTGGAGATACATGGTGTGCCTGTGCATAAAGCATGTAAGGGAAATGAAAACAACACGATTAAAATAATCAGTCATTAGTGAACGTTGCAGTTCGTTATTAATAATTATGTAAAACAGGATATTGTAAAAATTAAGTTACAAAATTTTTATTAAAACGTTTCTTACATATGTTTATATTGGCTGGGCCACAAAAATATTCGCTGTGGGCCACATGTGGCTCATAGGCCGCGAGTTTGACATGCTTGCTCTAGAGCAGTGGTTCTCAACCTTCCTAATGCCCCGACCCTTTAATACAGTTCCTCATGTTGTGGTGACCCCCAACCATAAAATTATTTTTGTTGCTACTTCATAACTCTAATTTTGCTACTGTTATGAATCCTAATGTAAATATCTGATATGCAGGATGTATTTTCATTGTTACAAATGGAACATAATTAAAGCATAGTGATTAATCACAAAAACAATATGTAATTATATGTGTTTTCCGAGGGTCTTAGGCGACCCCTGTGAAAGGGTTGTTCAACCCCTAAAGGGGTCGCGACCCACAGGTTGAGAACCGCTGCTCTAGAGGGAATGCTAAACAGATTGAAAGGCTCAACCCATAGCTTTGCTCCCTTCTATAGTAAGTTGCTCTCTCCTATATCTCAGCACTTTTCAAAAATAAAATATCATTAAAGAACCATTTCAATTGTCAGGATGCTTTGTGGCACGATGGTACTAACTGCGAACATTCTACCCTCTGTCACTGGGAAACAAGTGTAGCTAAAACTCCAAGTCCAATGTATTTAAATGGGCTGGGCAGTTTCCACAGCCTCTGTTCTGTAGGTGGGAAGAGGGAGGGATCCTTGCAAAGAAATGGAGAAAATGTGAATTAAAGTGACATATCTTTTGCTTTTGTTTTTTAAATAGACCGGTTTGGGCTTGGCCAGGCAGGAAGAATACCTGGTTCTGTGAATGCCATGCGCGTGTTAAGCACAAGTACAGATCTTGAAGCTGCTGTTGCTGACGCTTTGGTAAGTCACAGTGCCTGTCCGTCTCTTTGACTTACTCATCCGAATTATTCTGTCGTAATGGAAAAGTGCCTCCAAATCAGGTTACCTTGACACTCTTTAAGTTGGGTGAATTTATATTACTGGTTTAAGTGAAAGGTAGCCTTACAGAAATTATTAGCATCAAGTATTTCTTCTGTGCTCCTCAGTATTGAGGAAGTTATGATGACATCGGGCTTCTCTGATGTCATTGGGTGTCTTTTTTCTTTTTTTCAGCATCTTTTCCCCCATTCTATTGCTTCTATTGCTTTATAAGCTTTGATGGCATAACCTTAAAAAAGTTATTATACTAGGTCATAGAGTTTGTGGTTTGAAAATCTGCATTTATTCCATTGCCTCACTAGTTGTTCCATATCACTTTGCTTTTTTGTTTGTTTTTAGAAATGAGTTTGTAAGTCATTATATATGGAAACTTCCCCAAGTTTAAGATGAGCCCTTGGAGGCTGTCAAGCATGGGTGGAGTATGTTTTTGCATCCTTATAATGTAATATCTAAAAAACAATAGGAAGTGCTCAGAGGCCCTTACATTTATGGTTATAGCAAAAAGGTCCTTAACATTAGAAAGACTGAAATTTAGTATATACCTATATTGCCCAAAAGCCGTCAAATTGACTGCATTGTGAAAGAATAACTAATGTGTAAAGAAATTTGTTTAAAATTAATTTTTAATTTTTATATTATTTACAGTTATATAACAAGTTATCCGACATTTCTTTCATGAATTTAGGGCAAAAAAGAAATAAAATAAAAAACTTATTAGAACAAGTATCACTGCATAAAGATTCGAATAACAAGTACTAGTTTAAAAAGAAATAGCTGTATATGTACACTTTTAGAGATATGAAATAAGTGCAGGAAATAAGTAATCAACAAAACTGAAAGTGATTGCCTTTGGGAGCCAAATAGTGATTCTGGTGCTTTTGTTATAGGTTTTTATATGGTATTTTATTGATCTAGTTGCCTGTAATATCTAAGCAAAAAACAAAACAAAACAAAAACAAACAAACAAACAAACAAAAAAACCACAACAAATTTGAAACCAAGGCAAACTTATTTGTTTGTAGGTGCCTACTTCTTTCGGTTCTTTTGTCAAAACGAATAAATCGTAGGATTTGCTTGAACTTTTCTCTGGCCATAGTTTTTCTAAAAAATTCGGGACCCTACTTTGCTGACCATAAATAACTGAGTTTTAAATTTTTTGCCTCGTAGGCTCCACGAGCATATAAAATCCCAATAAATGCACGTATTTCCGGTAATGTTGTTGTCCAATCGTTCCTCAAAATTCAGCGGCCTTCTTCTTCTGTGCACTTTTTAAAAAATTTCCCCAAGCTGTCAAAATGACTGCTTTCAGGCAATATAGGTATAACACACATATATATACCGGAAATGAAGGAGGGGGAGGTAACTACAATTATTAATAAACGCATTTATATGTTGTATAAAAAGTCACAAAATTCTAAGAAATTCTGTCATTATATACATCATTGTTTTTCTAATTGAAATTAAAAAGCAGTCAAAATGACTTCCTTGGCAATCTAGTGTTAATAGAGTCTGCTAGTGGTCAAGGTGCTTTCTAAAGATCCATTTCAGCGAGTAGGGGCACAGCCGCGGGGGTATTTTGGTCGGTGCGCTCAGCATTAAACTAGGCTCTCTTCAGAACTGTCTGACCTCTGGTTGTACCTTTGCTGTTGGAAGATTTATTCTCCTCTAAGGAAGCATCCACCTTTCAGACCCTGAAGTTTTAATTCAGCCATGTTTTGTGTGATCAAAATGTATGGTTTGTGGCTACAAGTGATTCTGACTTTCTCCTTTCTCTCTCTCTCTCTCTCTCTCTCTCTCTCTCTCTCTCTCTCGTTCGTTCTTGCTCAGATTTTTTGGCAAGCGGCTGTGAGCAGGCAGCTTGCTGCTCTCATAATGCTTTGCTTTCTGCAGGGCTGCCTGGCCAGGAGCCATGAGCTGCCCTGCAGGTGGGCCTTTTCTGGCACATGCAGGAATTGAGGGAGATTGCTCTGTCCGGGGTTTTAACTTAAGAGTCAGGAGCTGGAACAGAATTCTGTGACGCTGTTTTTCCTTCCAAGTTGCAATGTTTAGATTCTGTTTCTTTTTTATTCAGACACCCTAGGCAGTGGAGGTCAGAGGTTGGGAAAAGAGAGATGTGCCAAATCCTTAGTTAAATGGGACTTCTAAGGCGGGGGGTTCTTAGTTCTCTGACGAACTACGGAGGGACTGCACAAAGTTCTAGGAGTCAGAGCAGGCCTGGAGAGCGAATCTCGGCTCTCTGACTTGGGCTTTTCTCTGAGCTCTAGCTCCATTGACACTCCCGTTGCCCTCATTAGTTTTGTTTGCACTGCTTGGTTTCTCCGGTGGTCCTGCTTCGGAAGAGAAAGCGCAAAATGGTCCACAATTCTTGCCTCACAGGATAGAAGCCCGGAGCAGACAGAATGTACCACAGCGACAGACCACAGAATTCATGGTGACGGGAGATGTCCCTCGGTGTGGGAGAGCGTTAGCAGAGAATTACAGCAAGCATAGGAAGGTCTTGTAGGAAGGCCAGAGGGTTTAGGAAATGCCATTGTGAAAGCATTCTTTATTATTACTCACTTGATCTCATGTGATATGAATTGCTCGCTACTCTGTATTTTTGGTTTGCTAAGATATGTTTTGCTGTACACTTTTGTTGCAAGAATGATCCCCACATATGCTTCTGACATAATTCTCTATGCTTTTTCCCCATCCTTCAATATTTTCCTGCCTACAGCTGTTAGGAGACTCCAGGAGCAAGGTACCAGTGCTTTAACATTTGTTTTACAACTCCATTTTTTCTGTTGCAAGTATATTTCCTTTAGGAGCTAGTGAAAGCAACAAAAACAATAGTGCAATATAGAAACCCTGGTCTGAATTATGATATTGTTGAATCTGGTGACACTTTTATTAGTGGTGGAGTCAGGCAACTCTATTTGTTCTAGTATTTATTTTTAATGGAAAGCTGTGCCTTCTCCCAATAGCGTTTAATTTTATTTATAAACCCCAGTTATAACTACTCTTATGTCATTATTTCATGATTAGATATATTCAATATTTTTCTTATTTGAGGGATCTAGTGTCTGGATAAGTAAGGTGGCCATACTTTTGAGAGTGAAAGGGGCTTACTAATGAGGCATAGAGCAGCACTGTCCTGAGCAATTTGGGATGGACTAAAAACCACCTCATTAGGAAATTACATCTGTACAGTTTAAGCAGATAACTGTGTTTTTCTCTTAAATTGTATTTTATCAATTTTATTCAGCTGTTGCTGTATTATTTATGGGTTTAGCTTGTGTTCAGGGTAAGGGAAATGCTAATCTACAGGAAGCCTGTTTGTGCTGTAAAACTTTGTCCTTGATAAAAGTGGCTCAGATAATTTAGAAATCCTTGTACATAGATGACTCTGCCACTGTCATTTCTGTTTGAGACTTTAAGGAAGTTTGAGTATTCACACAAATTTACTCATAGACCATGCTCAAGAGATAGTACTTTTGGTTGGGAGGAGGCTGTGGGTGCACAGCTTGCACTGTGTCCGGTGGCTAAGGCAGGTTATTTAACATACAATTCTATTTATTTATTTATTATTTTTTAATGTTTTTATTTCACAGAGAGGAAGGGAGAGGGAGAAAGAGAGATAGAAATATCAATGATGAGTGAGAATCATTAATTGGCTGCCTCCTGCACTGGGGATCTAGCCTGCAACCTGGGTATGTGCCCTGACCGGGAATCGAACCTCCTGGTTCATGGGTCGATGCTCAATTCCTGAGCCAAACCAGCCAGGCAACATTTAATCTTTAGAAGAAGCCTGTAAGGGGGGTAATTATTATCTCAAAGATGGGGAAACTAAAGCAGAAAGGGCCGGAGGCTTTCTGCAGTCCCACAGCCGGCCAGTGGTGGCAGCAGGATTATCACCCAAGAAGCCCATACAGTGTGCTAGAGACCATGCTCTTTTTCTCTGCTACAGGTGCTCTGCTTATTACTCGCTATGTCTTCCAGAAATCTGCCTTCCTGTTTCACTCCCTAATCTGTAAACACAGGCAGGCGTGGTGCCCCCGCATCTGCGTGTGCATCTTTTGACATGCAACTCTTTGTTGGTGGTGGATTTGTTTGGGAAGACTCACGGTCATTTCATCTTTCCACTTCTTTCTCCATCACCCGTCCCTCTTCGGACCTGGCAGAAGAAGCCTGTGAGGAGGAGATATGAGCCCTATGGGATGTATTCTGACGATGATGCCAACAGTGATGCCTCGAGTGTTTGCTCTGAGCGCTCGTATGGTTCCAGGAACGGCGGCATTCCCCATTACCTGCGGCAGACCGAGGATGTGGCAGAAGTTCTCAACCACTGCGCCAGCTCAAACTGGTCAGAGAGGAAAGAAGGGCTTCTGGGCTTGCAGAACTTACTGAAGAGCCAGAGAACACTGAGGTGAGGGCAGTGGCTCGGTGAGCTGCTTCGAGTCCATACTGTCCTCATCAGGGGTGGGGTGGGGGGGTTCTGACATTTGTGGAGCCCCGATGGAGGTCCAGCACCAAAGGTGCTGAGGTGACCGAGACCCAGTCTTTGCCTTCGAGAGATTTTGAAATATCTGGCAAGTTCTCTGTAGTTTAATAGATTTATAAAAACATCTGGTTCCCTGGCGGCTCACATTTGGCTGGTAGCTATTATTTGAGAAATCGTGGTGCAGGTTGCAATTTAGGTGAAAAACAAAACTGGGAACTGTCACTCATAGT
>NW_006300367.1:5125354-5147095 GCF_000327345.1 Myotis davidii
AAATGGCACAGCTGCTTTGGAAAAAGAAAAGAAAAGAAAACTCTTCAGGTTGGTGTGGTTCATTACACTTTAGGGTTGTGGGTAAGATGATAGCAGCCTCAATCTAAAAAATTTTAATACACATGCATATCTGTAGCTTATAAATACTAAAGTGATCCTGAATTGATTTACTAAATTGGACTACTAATAGTAACAGTATTTAATATTTTTGCTTTTTTCTTTATGTTCCTGTATTTTATAAATTTTCTAACATGAGCAGGTATTACACACATACCAAAAAAGTATGTTTTTATACCATATTTTACCAAATCTAAGGCACCATAGACAAACCATCCTATTTAATAAAAGAGCAATATGCAAATTAACCATCACTCCATCACAAAGATGGCAGCGGCCATGGAGCTGGAGTGAGCAGGAGGCTTGGGTTGCCCCCTAGTGATGGAGGAAGCCAAGCTTCCTGCCTGCCCTGGCCGACCTGGGCTCCACTCAAGGCTACTAAGTTTCAATTATAGAAGATAAATAAATCCCAGATACCTGCTTCCAGGCCGTCATGGAAAAAAGAAAAAAAAGGAGAGGCTGGGAGTTTGGGTCGTCGGGGGGAATGGCCAGCCTGAAAACGGCCCTCAGCCCTCAACCCAGGCTGGCCAGGCACCCCAGCAGACCCCCCACCCTGATCCAGGACATGCTTCAAGGCAAACCAGCCGGCCTCCACCCGTGCACCAGGCCTCTATCCTATATAATAAAAGGGTAATATGCAAACTGACCCTAACAGCAGAAAGACTGGGAATGACTGGTCACTATGACACACACTGACCACCAGGCGGCAGATGCTCAATGCAGGAGCTGCTCTCTGGTGGTCAGTGTGCTCCCACAGGGGGAGCTCTGCTCAGCCACAAGCCAGGCTGCCAGCTGCCAGTACAGTGGTGTTGGTGGGAGCCTTTTCTGCCTGTTCAGCTGTGCTAAGGATGTCCAGCTTAGGCCTGCTCCCCGCTGGCAAGTGGACATCCCCCGAGGGCTCCCGAGCTGCCAGAGGGATGTCTGACTGCCAGCTTAGGCCCAATCCCCCCTGGGGAGCGGGCCTAAACCAGCAGGTGGACATCCCCCGAGGGGTCCTAGACTGCGAGAGGGCACAGGCTGGGCTGAGGGATTACCCCCCGCCCCCCACACAAATTTTTGTGCACCAGGCCTCTAGTTATTTTATATCCCTTTTAAGAAGAAATGCTGCTTATTAAACCTGACGTTAATATGTCATAGATTATAAGATGAATCTCACATTTACAGAGATGTTAAAATGTGAAAAAGTGGGCAACGTAGAATCCATGACAGTTTATTATATTCTTTAGATAATTTTTTAAAGATAAATTATGACACCGGATACTTTTGTGGTCCTAGATGGGTTCTGCAAAGTTAAGTGAGCACTGATCCAGAAATCCCTATGCGGTGTGGCTCCCAAGTCAGCCTGACTCTACCCTGCTACCCCGCACCCCCCTGCCCCATTCTCCAAATTCTATTCCGTTCATGAAGACGTCCTGAGAACTTCTGTCATATGCTTTCTGAAAGGCAGGTCGCTTCTGAACTCTAGTGGTCTGTCAAAGAACAAAATGAGGGTTATTTGTTGTGATTGTTGCTTCAAGAATCTAGTTAATTCTGCTGGTCTCAGTTTCTTACATCTCGGTGTTCACCAAGTATCCACTGAATAGCCTCTCGAAATCTTTGATTAGCTTTGGTCTAATCTAGATTGTGTTGTGTGTATAAGGGGGGTTTACTCAGGCATGATTTGGGAAAAATACGTCCCTTCTAATCAGCCTTGAGGTAAAAATTGGGACTTGGTAGTACAGTTAAGGATAAGAAAGGCAGAGGGGCCCTAAAACGAAACGCGGTTGCTGTGTCTTAGGCACAGTTGTAGGAAGGAGGTGTCATCTCCTCTCATCCTTGCAGCAGCCAGGGAGCTCTTACCCTGTGTGACTCATACTTTCT
Source organism: Myotis davidii (assembly GCF_000327345.1). NCBI lineage: Eukaryota > Metazoa > Chordata > Mammalia > Chiroptera > Vespertilionidae > Myotis > Myotis davidii. The sequence goes on from NW_006300367.1 coordinate 5,127,332, forward strand.
CTGGCAGAACTGAGATTAAGATGCAGGTCCATATGACCCCAGAGTACACGCTTTCCTAGTTTATCCCACTGCCCTCCATCTGTGGCAGGTGGAAAACAGACCTGGATGAAATGAACAGGATTTGTCTCATGGCTTTGCCACTTCCATGCCAGCGAACTTAGGCACTCTCTGAGATTTAGTTTCCTCATTTTAAAATAAAAACAAAACTATTATAGTTTCATATTCCCGTTTGATTTCATCATGAGTTAAATAATATAAAGTTTTTTGTGTGAAAAAACTTTAATAAAAATTATATAAAGCTTACATAGTTGACTGAAATAAAAGGATTTTTAAACCAAAGCTGTAACTAATTTTAGTGTTGACTTAATAAAGGGAATTTATTTCCATTTTATTTTTTTTTAGTCGAGTAGAATTGAAAAGATTGTGTGAGATCTTCACACGAATGTTTGCTGACCCACATAGCAAGGTAAGTCTGGGAATCATGCCTTACTTACCTTTCTCTCTGCATGTCTGTGAGCTGTGTCATATACTTTTAAAGAATGAGAGATAATTCCCTGTAGTGAAGTTAAGACCTTACAGATTAGCCCTGGTTTGTGGCTCAGCTGGCTGGAGCATCGTCTTGTACACCAAAAGGTTGCAGGTTTGTTTCCAGGTCAGGGCACATACCTAGGTTGCAGGTTCTATCACTGGTCCATCCATGTTTTTCTCTTTCCCCCTTTCCTAACCCCTCTCCTTCCCTTTTTCCCTCTCCTTCTCTCTCCCTTCCACTAAACATATCCTTGGGGGAGGATTAAAAAAACACACAAAAAAGATCTCACAGATGTAACACTAATTTCAGCAATAGCTTATGTCACATCTTTTAAAAATGGAATTTTTGGAAGCTTCAAATGTCTATGAAACTTCAAGTTATATATAAAGTGCATTTCAAGTACGAGCTATTATGGAGGGAATCAGTTGTCTGTCAGCAGGTATTTTTGAGTGGCTCCTATTAGCCAACAGTGGGCTAGATGCTAGAATGTAACATTGTATTATATAATATAGTGACTTTTAAAAAAAATTTCAGTAGTGAAGAAAATAATCAAGTATATAATAATTTTTTTGCATCCCAGGTAGAATATTTCTATATAAGACAAGATAGAAAAGTGGAAGCATTTATGTAATAGATTTATTAGAGAACCAGGTTAAGTTATTTTTACAAATAGAATTTGCCAGCCCCAAGAACTTACTGACTGGTGGCCACTTAGCTGGTGCCTCCCCCTCCTGGGAGCCCAGGAGAGCACTGAGCCCGAGGCCTGCCTTTCTGACAAGGGCATCCCTGCCCAAGGAGCACACCACAAGGAGGGGTCCGGGCCCTCTCAGGAGTGGTGCCCAGAGGGCCCTTTAGAACCGCTTACTCGGAGTCCAGGTTCTACATAATTGGCATTGTTTGGGGATGACGATATTGGGAAAGATAAAGGGTGGATAAAGGACAGAAACTAAAGTACAGCAATTGAGAAAATCTCAGTCACCATAACAAATCTTAAATGCTTTACATGCAGGACTTCACTATCTTATACTGCAGTTTCCTAGTGAAATGGTCTGTCCTAAGTTTTTCTGGACGCATGGAGCCGGGATGGCCCAGAGAGAAGCTGTTTTGTGATGTCCCCTTTTCCGAGCCTTTCCTCTTCATGGGACTTGTCCCTTAAGCTGCCACCTCTGTTCCATCATTCAGCATTCCTGGCACCCACTCTGGGCAAGGGGTGTACGAAGCAGCATGTGACCCCAGCCTTTTGAGATGCTCACACAGCATAGGGGAATGAGTGTAGGCATTCTCCCCCTTTTTTGGACAGCACTTCTCAGTCGATCTTGAAGTGTGGTTTAAAATCCTGGTTAGGACCCCGACCCTCACAGCAAGGCTAACATTAACTATTAGTAAGATCCAAGAAGGGTTGAGTTTAAGGGCCAAATAGATATAATTATCAAGATTTCTTCTCTAAAATAATGTTAAAAACACTAAGATTTAAATCATAAGCATAAGATTTATAGAATTCATAGCATAAAGGATTAGATGGTTTGGGACATTGACGAAATTTCTGTTACCTGTCACCTCTAGATTGCTGATTCAGAACCAGAATGTGAGGATAAAGAAGGAAATTTGTTTCCATCAGAAGGCTCTTGTACAGTGAGTTTGGAGGTCTCAGTCTAGTTACTATTTGCAAGCTGCCTTAAGCTAAGCTAGGAACCCCACAGCTGGGCTCATGGACTTTCTCTGAGCCACTTGACACCCTGGTGGTTAATAGTTGCTGCACTATTTGGTATATGATGACTGGGTTGTCTCTGTAGAGCGATGCTCATAACCAAGTAGAGGGAGATAGGTGCCACTTACCTCTCTGAGATTGGTCCACTGTGACTGTCTCACCTTAGACAGCAATAATAAGTATATAGCAGCATGATAATAATGTGAGGTTTTAAGCCATAACCTTTTATAAAGCTTTTTATGGCTTTTGTAATATCCTATCTAATAATAGAAAAACATGATCATTGACCATACCTTTGCTACACCTCCCATTGGCTAATCAGCATGATATGCAAATTAACTGCCAACAAAGATGGCAGCTAATTTGCGTACTGCAGGCAGGGTGGGACAGCATGAGCTGCCAGCGTGCCTCCATCCAGGGCAGGCCCGTCCCCACCCCGGAAGCCCCAGGATCCAGCCCCGCCTTGCCCCAGAAGCACCAGGAGCCGGCCACTCCTTGCCCCAGGAGCTGGCCCCGCCCCAGAAGCCCCTGATATGGTAGTAACTCTATCAGTAAGCACTCTGAAAGTCAGTGGCATAAATGCACCAATTAAAAGACAGATTATGAGGATGAATCAAAAACAAAACTCACTTTAAACATAAAGACACATATAGATTAAAAGTAAATGAATTAAGCTGCAGCCTGTTTTTCTCAGTGGATTGAGCATTAGCCCGTGGACTGAGGGTCCCGGGTTCGATTCCATTCAGGGCATGTACCTCAGTTGCTAGCTTGATCCCCAGTCCCTATCAAAGCATGTGCAGGAGGCAACCAATTAATGTCTCTCCCTTTCCCTTCACTCTCTCTAAAATTCAATGGAAAAATATCCTTGGGTGAAGATTAACAAAAACAAAGTAAATGGATTAGGTAACACTAAAGAGATTATAAGAAAAATATATTCCAAATTTTGTTGTATGTATAATGGTTATGTTTAAATTACTAACACCTAAGAAATTGGGTGAAGGGTACATATAATATGCTGTAGTATTTTATAGGGTTTTTTTTACATGTATGAGATTATTTGAAATTAAAATATTAAAACAATAAAAATATTAATTGAAATGTGTCTGCATTACATGAAAAATCTCCTAATTGCTTCTAGCATAATTTATTAAATTGTGCTAAAATTTACAAGGCTTCAATTAAAAAATATCTTAATTCTAAATGATATAATAGAAAATATATAATAGTGCAGTTATAAGCACTTATCTGAAAATAAAAATTTAAAGAAGTGAGTTTAAAGAAGGGATTAGCCAAAGAAAATATATGCACAACCCATGGACACAGACAACAGTATGGTGATGGCCAGAGAGAAGTGGGGGCCAAGAGCTGGGTAGAGGGGGCAAAAGGGGGGAAATAGGGACATCCTATACAATAATAATAAAAGGCTAATATGCCCATTGACTGAACAGCAGAATGACCAGTTGCTATGATGTGCACTGGCCACCAGGGGGCAGATGCTCAATGCAGGAGCTGCCCCCTGGTGGTCTGTGCACTTCCATATGGGGAGTGCCACTCAGCCAGAAGCTGGCTCATGGCAACTTATATTTTTATACTTTTTAACCTCTCCCACCTCCGTGGCAGCATGAAAAATGTCCACCTAACGGTTTAGACCCGATCCCTTGGGGGCCTAAGCCTTTAGTCGGACATCCCCTGAGGGCTCCCTGGCTGCCAGAAGGATGTCTGACTGCAAGCTTAGGCCTGATCCCCTGGGGAGTGGCCTAAGTTAACAGGTGGACATCCCCCAAGGGGTCCTGGATTGTGAGTGGGCACAGGCCGGGCTGAGGGACCTCCTGCCCCTGAGTGCACAAATTTTTGTGCACTGGGCTTCTAGTCATTTTATAAAGATATTACTTGACAATATCTGAATTTTGGTATGCATTAAAACAGATGACTAGAATGAAAAAAAATACACAAGTTTTTTCCCCCTCATCCTATAACTATTTTTTTTTGTATAGGTGTCACATGGTAATCTTTATTTAAAAATTTAAAAATTTTTTCAGTTATACTTAGCATACAACTGTGGTCAACAAACTCATTAGTCAACAGAGCCAAATATCAACAGTACAACGATTGAAATTTCTTTTGAGAGCCAAATTTTTTAAATTTAAACAATATAGGTAGGTACATTGTTATTAACTTAATTAGGGTACTCCTAAGGCTTAGGAAGAGCCACACTCAAGGGGCCAAAGAGCCGCATGTGGCTGGCGAGCTGCAGTTTGCTGACCAGGGGCATACAACATTACGTTAGTTTAACTTATACATCATAGTGATGAGACATTTATGTAACTTACTAAGTGATCACCCAAGTCTAGTACCCACCCAATACCTTAAACAGTTATTACAGTATTATTGACTATACTAGAGGTCTGGTGCACAAAATTTGTATGGGGGGGGGGGAATCCCCTTAGCCCGGCCTGCAACCTCTCTAATCCAGGACTCCTTGGGATCAGGCCTAAACCAGCAGTCGGACTTCCCTCTCTCAATTCAGGACCGCTAGCTCCTAACTGCTTGCCTGCCTGCCTACCTGATTGCCTCTAACTGCCTCTGCCTGCCGGCCTGATGCCCCTAACTGCTCCCCTGCTGGCCTGAATGCCCCTAACCGCCTCTGCCTACCGGCCTGATTGCCCCCTAACTGCTCCCCTCCCATCCTGATCGCCCCTAATTGCCTTCCCCTGCCGGCCTGATCGCCCCTAACTGCTCTCCTCTGCCAACCTGATCGTCCCTAATCGCCTCTGCCTTGGTCCCCGCCACCATGGCTTTGTCTGGAAAGATGTCAGTCTAATTAGCATATTATCCTTTTATTAGTATAGATTCCTATGATGTACTTTAATCTCAATGACTGTTTTTATAATTGGCAATTTATACATTTTAATCCCTTCACCTGAATAATATTCCATTGCATATATGTACTTCCTCTTCTATTGTCTGTTGATGGTGACTTACTTTGCCTCCATATCGTGGCTCTTATAAATAATGCTGCAATGAACATGGGATGCATGTGTCATTTCCAATTAGTGTTTTGGATTTCTTTGGATGAATACCCAGAAGCGGACTTGCTGAGTCATATGGTAGTTCTGTTTTTAATTTTTTGAGGAATCTCCATGGTCTTTTCCATGGTGGCTGTACCAGTTTGCAATCTCGAGAACAGTGCACAAGGGTTTTCTTTTCTCTGCATCCTCATCAAAACTTGTTTGTTGATTTATTGATGATAGCCATTCTGACATGTGTGAAGTGATATCTCGTGATTTTAATTTGCATTTCTCTGTTGATTAGTTACATTGAGCATTTTTTCATATGTTTGTTGCCCATCTTTATGTCCTCTTTGGAAAAATATCTATTCAGATCCTCTGCCCATTTCTTAATTTCTTTGGTATTAGGTTGTATGAGTTTCTTATATATTTTGGGTATTAACTCCTTATCTGGCATATCATTGACGATATCGTCACCAATGTAATAGGTTGTCATTTTGTTTTGTTCATGATTTCTTCCCTCTGGAAAAACTTTTTAATTAGATGAAGTCCCATGTATTTATTTATTTATTCATTTATTTATGTATTTATTTATTTTATTACCCTTCCCCGAGGGCATATATGAATATATATATATATATGAATGACTAAGAAGCGATGTCAGAGGGTTTACTGCCTATGTTTTCTTATAGGAGTTTTGTGATTTTGGGTCTTAAATTTAATTCTTTAATCGGTTTTGAGTTTATTCTTGTATATGGTGTAGGTTGGTGATCTAGTTTTATCTTTTTGCATGTGTCTGTCCAGTTTTCCCATTTATTGAAGGGACTGTCTTTACTCCATTGTATATTCTTGCCTCCTCTGTCATATATATTAATTGACCATATATTCATAGCTTTATTTCTGGATTCTCTCTTCTATTCCATTGATTTATGTGTTTTTATGCCAGTATAATGTTATTTTGATTACTATAGCCTTGTAGTATAGTTTGTTACCAGATAGTTTGAAGTCTCCATCTTTGTTCTTTCTCAAGATTGCTTTGGCTATTGGGGGCTTTTACAGTCTCATATAATTTTTAGGACTATTCTAATTTCATTGGTATTTTGATAGGGGTTGCATTGAATCTTTAGATTGCTTTGGAAAGTATACACATTTTGATGATGTTACTTATTCCTGTCCATGGGCATGGTATTTGTTTCCATTTATTTGTATCTTCCATTTTCTTTGGTACCTTATAGTTTTTCAGAGTATGGGTCTTTCACCTTTTGGCTTAAATTTATTTCTGTATGTTTTATTATTTTTCATGCAATCATAAATGGGATTATTTTCTTAATTTATCTGATAGTTCATTTTTTTCTTTATAAAAATGCAATCAATTTGTGAATATTAATTTTGTATCCTGCTACTTGACTGAATTCATAGTTTTTTGGTGAAATCTCTGTGTATAGTATCATGTTATCTGAAAATAATTACAGTTTTATACTTTCTTTCCAGTTTGGTTGCCTTTTATTTCTTTTCCTTGTCTAATTACTGTGGCTAGGGCTTCCACTACTATGTTGAAGAAATCATATAGTATTTGTCTTTCTGTGGTTAAAAGTAGACATCCTTGCCTTGTTCCTTATCTTAAAAAAAATGCTTTTAGCTTCTCACCATGGAGTTTGATGTTAGCTGTGGATTTGTCATGTATGGCCTTTATTATGTTGAGGTTTATTTCCTCTCTTCCCACTTTGCTAAAAGTTATTATTATAAATAGATGTTGCATTTTGTCAAATGCTTTTTCTGCATCTACTGATATGATTTTTATTATTCATTTTATGTAGTGTATCATGTTAATTGATTTGCGAGTATTGAACCAAACTTGCATCCTAGGAATAAATCCCACTTCATCTTTTGATTGTATTGCTGAATTTGGTTTGCTTATATCTTGTTGAGGATTTTTACATCTATGTTCATCAGGGAAATTGACTTATAAATTTTTCTTTTTGTAGTGTTTTTTATCTGGTTTTGTTATCAGGGTTATGCTGCCTCATAAAATAAGCTTGGGATCCTTCCATCCTCTTAAAAGTTTTTGAAATAATTTGGAAAGGATAGCTATTAATTCACCTGTGGAGCCATCTGGTGCAGGACTTTTGTTTGTTGGGTGCCAGGGCTGATCAGCAGATCCTGAGTGATGGATGAATGATTACTCTGACACATGTTTCTGTGAGAGAGAGGGCTAAGGGACTGCTTGGCTTGAGAAACCTAGCAGCTCCATTCCCCTGCCTCCTAAGGCTTTTATTGTAACAACAGCTTGAACTAAAATGAACTATTAGATACTATCAGTAGGGTAAGCATTCTTGAGAAGACACATGCATCTGTTGTGTCCTCTAAGCAAGGATGTCTAAAGAATAGACATAAAGATTCCAGTAAACACCTGGAAGCTCAAACTTGTTTGGAAAAGTCAAGGCAGGGGCTGCCACTTTGGCAAGGTCCCCTAGAGGCCTCCATCCTTTTGGAGAATCCTCCTTAACAAACTTTGCAACCAAGTCCCATGCTTCCCACATTTGGGAGTTTTTTAATTACTGATTTGATTTTGTTGTAGTTACCCATCTTCACATGTTCTGTTTATTCTTGATTCAGTCTTGGAAGATTGTATGCTTCTAGGAATTTGTCCATTTCTTCCAAATTGTCCAATTTGTTGGCATATAATTGTTCGTAGCATTTTCTTATAACCTTTGTATATCCGTCATGTCAGTTGTAATTTCTCTTTTATTTATGATTTTATTTATTTGGGTCCTCTGTCTTTTTTTGTTGATGTGTCTGGTTAAAGGTTTATCAGTTTTGTCTATTTTTTCGAAAGAGCAGCTCATGGTTTTATTGATCTTTTCTAGTCTTGTTATTTCTGCTCTGATCTTTATTATTTCCTTCTACTCGTACTTTGGGTTTTGTTTGTTCTTTTTTAGTCCATTTAGGTGTAAGGTTAGATTGTTTATTTGAGATTTTTCTTTTTCTTGAGGTTAGCCTATTTGCTATGAATTTCCCTTTTAGGACTGCTTTCGCTGTGTCCCATAGGTTTTGGGTTGTTGTGTTTTCATTTGTCTCTAGATGTCTTGATTTTTTAAAATCACATTATTAACCCCATTTATTTTTTAGTAGCATGTTATTTAGCCTCCATGTGTCTGTGTGTTTTTTGTAATTGATTTCTAGTTTCCTACCATTATGGTCAGAGAATATGCTTGTTATGATTTTAGTCTTTTAAATTTTATTGATACTTGTTTTGTGGCCTAATATTTCATCTGTACTGGGAAATGGTCCTTGTGCACTTGAAAAAAATGTATAGTCTCTTGCTTTTGGGTGAAATGTCCTAAAAATATGGTTTATTAGATAATCTGATGGATTGTGTCATTTAAGTCAGTCCAAGATATCAATGGGTGTTAAAGTCCCCTGCAATAATTGTATTACTTGTTGATCGCTCCCTTTAGTTCTATCAATATTTGCTTCACATACTTAGGTGCTCAGCACCTATGATGGGTACCTAAAATGTTTAAAAGTTATATCCTCCTATTGAATTGGTTCCTTTAGCATTATGAAATGTCCTTTTTTTGGTCTCTTGTTATAACCTTTGTTTGAAACTTTATTTTGAAAGTGTCTTTTTCCATTCCTTTACTTACAGGCTGTGTGTTTTTTTATCTGAAAAAGGTCTCTTATAGGCATCATATATAAGATACATAGGTCACAAAAACACATAGGTCTTGTGTTTTGTTCTTTGTTTTTATCCCTTTACTCACCCTATATCTTTTGATTGGAGCATTTAGTACATTTACATTTAAAGTAATTAATTACTTACATTTAAAGTAAGCATGTGGTTATTGGCATTTTATTATTGTTTTTATATCTCTCTATTGCTGCCTTATTCTCTTACTCTCTTCTCTTGTATGTTGATGACTTTGTGTAGTGTTGTTTTAGATTCCTTTCTCTTTACTTTTTGTATAAATCTTTGTAGATTTTTGGTTTTTGGTTACTGTGTGCTTCATATATACTAGTTTGTAACAGTCTGTTTTAAATTGATGGTCACTTAAGTTTGAAAACATTCAAAAAAAATCCCTATCATTTTTATTCTCTTCCCCCATATTTATGTTTTTGTCATAGTTTTAATATTTCTTTTGTGTGTGTTTTTTAAGTGTATCCCTTAATTTATTGTTGTAATTATACACAATTGCCTTTTAACCTTTGTGTTAGCTTTATAGTTGGTTGATCTGCTTTTATTATGTTTGCCTTTGTTAGTGAGAATTTTTTCTTTACTTATTTTCATGTTCATATATTTCATATTGTTTTTCTCTTGAAGTCCCTTTTAATATTTCCTATAATGCTGGTTTGGTGGTGATGGATTTTTTTAGGTTTATTTTAGCTGGGAAACTCTTTTTTTTTTTTTTTTAAATATATTTTATTGATTTTTTACAGAGAGGAAAGGAGAGAGATAGAGAGTCAGAAACATCGATGAGAGAGAAACATCGATCAGCTGCCTCCTGCACATATCCTACTGGGGATGTGCCCGCAACCCAGGTACATGCCCTTGACTGGAATCGAACCTGGGACCTTTCAGTCCGCAGGCCGACGCTCTATCCACTGAGCCAAACCGGTTTTGGCAGCTGGGAAACTCTTTAGCTCACCCTCAATTCTAGATGATAACCTTGCTCTGGGTAGAGTAACCTCGGTTGTAGGTTCTTGCTTTTCATCACTGAATATTTCCTAGTGTAATCTTGGTTGTAGGTCCTTGCTTTTCACCCTTTTGAATATTTCATGCCAGTCCTTTCTGGCCTGCAAAGTTTCTGTTGAGTAATCAGCTGACATCTTACAGGAGTTCCTTTATAAGTCGCTGTCTTTCTCTTGTTGCTTTTAAGATTGTCTTTAAACTTTGCCATTTTAATTATGATATCTTCATATGGGCCTCTTTTGCCTGATCTTGTTTTGGAGTCTCTGCACTTTCTGGCCTTTTATAACTACCTTATTTTTGCCAGGTTAGTGGAGTTTTCAGTCATTATTTATTCAAATAGGCTTTCCATCTCTTGATCTCTCTCTTCTCCTTCTGGCACCCCCATAATGTGAATGTTAACATGCTTGACTTTGTCCAAGAGGTCCTTTAAACCAGTAGTCACCAACTTTTCGGACCTCATGGATCACCAGTGGTCTGTGGACCACCAGTTGGTGACCGCTGCTCCAAAGGTTTCCTTAAACCTGTGGTCGCTAACCTTTTGGACCTCACAGACCACCAGTGGTCCACGGACCACCAGTTGGTGACTACTGGCTTCAACTATCCTTAATTTTTTTTTCTTCTTTTTGCTATTCTAATGGGTTGTTTTCCACAACTTTTTCTTCCATGTTGCTGATTCAGTCCTCCGGTTTTTCTAATCTGCTGTTGATTCTGTGTAATGTACTTTTCATTTCAGTTATGGTATTCTTTATTTCTGACTGGTTCTTTTTTTATTTTTTAACTCTTTTTTTATGTTTCCTATCTCTTTGTTGAAGTTCACACTGAGATTATCTATTCTTCCTATAAATTCATGGAGCATTCTTATTAGCAGTGTTTTGAACTCAATCTGGTACATTGCTGGCCTTCATTTCATTTAATTATTTTTCTGGAGTTTTGTCCAGTTCTTTCATTTGGAACATGTTTCTTTTTCTCCTTATTTTGGCTGCTTCCCTCTGTTTGTTTGTATGTATTAGGTGGAGCTGCTACATCTCCCAGTTGACAGAGTGGCCTTAAGTAGTAGGTGTCCTTTCAGGTCCTGTGATGTAGACTTCCTGGTCACCTGAGCAGGGTGCTCCCTTGTGCGGGTTTTGTGTATCATTTCCTAATGTGGTTTAGCCTTGATGGTTGTTGGCACATCAGTGTGTAAGATTGACCCCCAGGATAACTGGCTATGAGGACTGGCCATGACTACGGTGGGCCAGCTGTTGTGCAGTGGTTGACCCCACAGAGCAGTATTTGCTTTAGCAGGGTTCTGCTGCCTGCTGAGTCTTCTCCTTGTGTGTGTTGTTTATGGAGGTAGTTCGGTGGTGCTCTGATGTGGTCTGAACCTGGCCACCAGGTGTGTTGGTTCTTGGGACTCTTAGGAAGGACTCTAGTGCAGGCCCATGTCAACTTCTGCCTGTGTCTGCCTAGGGGCTACCTATTAGGAGCTAAAAACTGGCCTGCATTTGGTAGCCTCCTGTGGTAGGCTTGGGGCTCCCTGGGAAGAAGTATGGAGAATGCTGAGACCAGCTGCTGCTTGTTTGGGGTTTGTGGATTTTTGAGAGACCTTAGAAAATTCCACAGTGCATGCCATTTTAGCTGCTTGTGTGGAATAGCCCCTGAAAGGGGTTCTGGCCAGGGTCATAACTTGGGTGGGGCAGGGTCTTGGGGAATCATCAGAGTGCAGTGAAGAGCGTTAGCCAGATTAATGGAGAGTTCAGACTTGGCACTTGACCGCACCTGCCACTTGGGTGGGGTGAGGATCAACAAAGGAACAGTGGCCAGCACTTTTGTCCAGGGGAGAGCTATCCCAGCTACTACTGCTGCACTGCAATTCTGAGTTAAGTGAGTCCTGTGTGGGCCCCTTTAAGACCTGCAGCACCTTCATTCTAGCAGTCTCTTGTCTTTCTCAGACACAATTAGTGCTGGTTTTCACAGCCAGATGTAAGGGACTTCCTTTCAGGCTCTGATGCCCTGGGCTGGGGAACTTGGTGTGGGGCTGGGACCTCTTGCTTCTTAGGAGGTCCTCCATGGCCTAGTTATCCCTCCCAATTCTTTTTTTTTAGAAACTGTTTTTTTTCCCATCAACCTTATTTCCGTTCTGTTAAGAATTTGTGGAAGAACAGCTTAGGACCACTCAGTGGTTGTTCCTACCCATTCAGTAGTCTGAGCAGTGGGGGCTGCAGACCAGTCTTCAGTGGCAGGCTGAGCACTCCAGTCTTCAGTAGGAAACTGCTGAATGGGTACAGAGGGCACCTGCACGCCTTCAGACTAGCCCGTAACTTCAGGCTGGGCAGCAGTGAACTCGGGAGCAGGGGCAGTCCATTCACCCTGAAATTCCTCCTTGGCCACAGCCTTTTCAGCAGCAGCCTGCTCTTCCTTTCCATCTCTTCAGGATCTCTGTACAAGTAAAGATCAGGCATGACTTCCCACGGGTGTGCACGGGAGATAGTGTCACGCATGTGGAGTACTTCCGGGCCAGCATCCACCACATCAGACCCACTGAGTGAGACCCCTTGTTGCAAGGGATGGAAATGTCCACAGAGCGCAGAGGAGAATCTGTTACACAGAGCGATGGTGGGCAGGGTAACATAAGACGCCTCTGTGAGAGGCTGGTGGTCAGCCCTGGGGCCAGTAGCCACCAGAAGTCTTGGCTCCCGGAAGGCTGCCCGGATCTGGTTGGTGAAGGTTCCAGGAGTGAAGCGGCCGGCAATAGGAGTGGCTCCAGTGGCAGCAGCGAACTTCAGCACAGCTCGCTGGCCAGTATTCCTGGACCATGTGACACTGACGTCAGCTGGGTTTTCAATGGCAACAATGGCAACAATGGCACGAGCTGCCAGCAGACGCTTCTCCCAAGTTCTCTTCAGATTGATGATGTAGATGCCATCACTGTTCCTTTTGTAGATGGGCTGTTCCATTTGGAAGTCAAGGTGGTGCCACCTAAGTGGGTTCCTGCTGCAAGGAACTTGAGGACATCCTCCTCCTTCATTTGCAGGACACCAAGGGCTCCGGTCATTGTGAGAAGTTTCCCTTTAAGTTACGTGGGAACCGAGCACAACACCGTATGGAGCCCGCCCTGGGTAGCACGGAAAGCTCCCTCCCAATTCTTAACCTTCACTCAGGGATGTTGGACAAGCCTTTTCTGGGTCTCCACCCCTCCTACCAGTCTCACTGGCTTTTCTTTGTCGCCTTCATTAAAGGACTCCTGATCAGCTAGTCTTCAGGTGGTTTTCGGTGATGGTTGTTCTATAAATTAGTTGTAGTTTTGATGTGGCCACGGAGGAGGCAAGCACAGTATCTACACCTACTTTTTCTTCTTGATGGAAAGTCTTCCTATCATAGTATTTTTTTAATGATAGATAATGAAAAATAATAGTATATAATTATGATGATTTAAATGTGTGTTTTTCTTTTAAGAAAGAAAAACGCCACCCTGGCCAGAATGGCTCTGTGGTTAAAGCATCAGCCAGCAGACTTAAAGGTCATGGGTTCGATTCTGTTCAAGAGCACATACCTCAATTGCAGGCTTGATCTCTGACCCCAGTTGGGGCATGTGCGGGAAGCAACCAATTGATGTGTGTATCTCACATCGATGTTTCTCTCTCTGTCTCTGCCCCTCCCTTACACTCTCTCTAGGGATCAATGAAAAACATATCCTGGGGTGAGGCTTAACCAAAAAGAAAGAAAGAAAGATGACTCTAGATCAGTGGTTCTCATCCTTCCTAATGCCGCGATCCTTTAATACAGTTCCTCATGTTGTGGTGACCCCCAATTTCATTGTTACAAATTGAATATAAGTAAAGCATAGTGATTAATCACAAAAACAATATGTAATTATATGTGTTTTCTGATGGTTTTGGTGACCCCTGTGAAAGGGTTGTTCAAACCCCAAAGGGATCGCGACCCACAGGTTGAGAACCGCTGCTCTAGATTAATCATTAAAGATAAATAAATCAACAAACAAACTAATACTTTTCAGCAAAGTTATTTCTCTCTGTGTATGGATTTTAAAGGCATATTGAGGGAGGAGAGAGTGTGGTATCAATTTGTAGCCATTTCAGGTCTTTGAGTAAACTGCATGGAAATTGTATTAATTCACTCTGGACTAACAAAGGCATTTGTTTTGTTGCATGGCCTGGTTTGCGGTGGAAATCACATCAGAGAGTAAGTTCCAATTCTTTTTCCCTAATTTTCTTTAATACATTTGTCTTCTGTGGTATGATCAGTTGTTAACAGTGTTAACCTAGCTTGTAAGAGATTGGGCCAAGCCAGTATAGGCATTTTTTATGGTTTGGGGACTTTGGAAGGAATTCTGAATTAAATATGTGAAATGTTCTGTTTTTATTTGTGTCTAGGTTTTCAGTATGTTTTTGGAGACTCTTGTTGATTTTATAATAATTCATAAGGATGATTTGCAAGACTGGCTTTTTGTTCTTCTCACACAATTACTTAAGAAAATGGGGGCAGATTTACTTGGATCTGTGCAAGCGAAAGTTCAGAAAGCTCTAGATGTCACAAGGTAAGTGTTTCAGAAGTAGACCATTTCCCCCAGCTTTGAGATGTAGTTGCATAGAACATGGTGTAAGTTTAAAGTGTACAGTGTGATGATTTTGTTTCATGTATAATCACATAATTATCATCTTTTTGTTGTGGTGTTGGTGAGAACATCTCAGCTCTATTGTCTTTAGGACCTTCCAGGTGTATAATACAGTATTGTTAACTATAATTATCACACTGTACGTTAGATCCCAGAACTTGCTCATGTTATAACTGAAAGTTTGTACCCTTTGACCAACATCTCATTTCCTCCTCCTCCTAACCACTGACAACCACCATTCGACTCTCTGTTTCTATGGGTTTGGCTTGTTCTTTTTTAAGATTCCACATATAGGCCAGAATTAGGGAACCTCCCTATACATCAGTTTAGCAATGGATTTATAAAGCATTGACTACAAGCGCTAGGCTGATCCAGGTGATAAAAATGAGTGAAGTAGGTAAGAGGGGAGGATTATGGGTAATGTGGAGAAGTGTGATCAGTGGTGGCCGTGTTGGAACCTGGTCCCAGGGGTTCCAGACTTTTCAAGGAAGGTCAGCAATGTGGATTAATGCATCATATTCAAGAATTTATTTTTTTATGAAAAAGAAAAGGGATGCAGGTTCAAAACTACAAAAATTACAGGACAGATGTGAAATTTAAATGAAATGCTACAAGAAAAATGTAAAGTGCGTGCCACATACTAGGTATTGTGAAAGCCAAATAAAACATTGTGAGCCCGACTTGGCCTACAGGTCACTTGCTAAATTTAAGGAAATTTATGAATGACAAGATTTGTTTCAGATTTTTAGGGGATGGCAGGAATATTATGATCATATTCCCATCCTTTGGTGATTAAGAAAAACAATTATTCCCTTCTGTTAACTTTTTTGGATGTCTCTTTCCTTTAGAATCTTGTTCTCCTTATATTTGGTCTTGGTCTCTAAAGCATGTTTGTCATTCCTGTCTCAGCAGCTGAGTTGAGTAGCTGCTTAAGGTTATCTGGGCTCAGTGTGTATCCAGGGGCTCAGTGTTGGCTGCGAGCTCTTCCTCGGGTAATAGACCTGATTGCAAATCTGCCTCAGCTTCCGGTCCTTCGGCTGTGCTAACAGGGCACATTTCCCGGTTAAACACATCCATTATTTGCTTCAGAAGAAAGGAGAGACATTTTGTGTGTGGTTTGTTGACCTCGTTTCTTTAATTTACAGCCATGTGAGTCACTTAAATCATGTATTCTAACGTGTATTTTGCTCCCAGAAGTGGTCCTCACAGTTTCCTGGATGCAGATAGATATGGTAGAAAAGGATGTGCTGTTGGGTCAAGTTTACTTCTTATTAATAATTATAATGCTAGTACTAGTACCTAGTATGTGCCATGCACTTTACATTTTTTTGTATTATTTCATTTAAATGTCACATCGGTCCTGTGATTTTCATGGTTTTGAACCTGCATCCTTTTTTTTTTTTTTTACTACTACTGTAGATTGAGAAAAGTCTCTAAGAGAGTCCCAGGACAGCGGTGCCATTGCTCAGCCTCAATTGTAACAGATGTTTGCATTGCAGTATCGTTCCTGTTAGTCCACATGGGCTCCATTATGCAGCTTTACACTGAGCTAGTAACGGCAGCATTTTCAGGGGGATAGAGCACTGACTTCACTAGGCGAGAGCCCTCAGCGTCACTCAGTTGGACTAAAGGTGTGAGATGACTAAAGGAAAGGGATTGGCACCAAGTAAGAAATGGAGCAGGGGGGGCCTGCAGGGGCCCCGGTTCCTGTATCTGTTCGGTAGTTGCACGTGGGGGTTTTTGCTGAGCGCCCCACAGGCGCTGTTCTCGTGATTATGCCAAGTGGCGATGATAAGCCCTCACAAGAAGGACAGTGCAGTTAGCTTAAGCGAGGTCAGCTATAAGCTGCCTAATCAGGGTGTGAAACTAAGATTTGGAAATAGGCAGTGTTTTCCGATAAGCATTATTTAGAAAGCTGGAGAGAAGTTGAGCAGACCCCTAGAAGGCAAGTACGAATCTTTTCCTTATTGCTTCATATTTATTTTTAAACTAGCATACTCAAAGTAAGTTTAGTATGTGTTGTGAGATGTTTAACAAGACTTCCTTTTTAAAAATGTTTTCTGTAATGCGTATTACTTTAGTATTTAATATAAAATGAAAAGTACTGTTTACAGAATGTGAACAGGCTTGCGTTTACATATGTTAATCTATAACAGTTTATTTTTTGTTTTTATATGGTTTTACATTATTTTTTGTTACAAATTTTTCTTAAAGAACAGCACTTTTTTCTTTTTTACCCAGGGACTCCTTTCCATTTGATCAACAATTTAACATCTTGATGAGATTTATTGTGGATCAAACTCAGACTCCTAACCTCAAGGTTGGTAATGATTTGTCCTTACAATTCAGCCGCTAGATGTGGCATCGGTTCCCTTGTATTTGCCGGTTCCGCATATGCCTGCTGGGGGCATTCTTGTCCACCTCTTTGTGGACTTGCTTTCATTTCTTTTGGTTCAGTACTCAATAGAGAAATTGCTGATTTATTGGGTAGGCATATGTTCAACTTTATTTTAAACTTTTCAGATGGTTGTATTATATACCGACCAGCAATTTTATGAGAGTTCTAGTTGTTCCACATCCCTGCCAACATTTGGGAATTATTACTCTGTCACAATATTTAAACTAGAAAATTCTGATTTGTTGAGATACATGTATCTTATTGGAATTTTAAAAAATATTTACATTCTAACATATGATTAACTTGTTACATGTTGTTGTAAAATCATACCTGTAATAACAAGACTAAATTGGAGGCAAAATATGTGTTCATGTGAGTTAAGTCATGTACGGCACCTGTTCTTTGATCATTGGGGTTTAGGACAGGCCCTGTCAGTAGCAGCCCTTTTCTCCTGAGGTCAGAACCCATTGGGACATCAGGGGAGAGGTTAGGGCGGAGTACCAGCTTGGTTACTGAACGTGCTGCCTTGCAACACATGGCCTAGGCCAGTGATGGCAAACCTATGACACGCGTGTCAGAGGTGACACGCGAACTCATTTTTTTGGTTGATTTTTCTTTGTGAAATGGCATTTAAATATATAAAATAAATATCAAAAATATAAGTCTTTGTTTTACTTTTACTATGGTTGCAAATATTTTTTAAAAAAATGAATATTTCTATATGTGACACGGCACCAGAGTTAAGTTAGGGTTTTTCAAAATGCTGACACGCCGAGCTCAAAAGGTTCGCCATCACTGGCCTAGGCTGTCTAAGAAGCAAATCTAGCTGCAGCCTTGTACTTGCCATCCCAGTCCCTGGCAGAGCTCAAAATCCCTTGGCCTCCCCACAAGGGCTCCGCCCTCTGCGTGTCCTGCAGCGAGGCGAGGAGCGGGGCACGCCTTCCCTGCCGGCTCTGGAACCAAGGAGCATCAGGCTGCATGCACTCCTGTGCCACACTCACTCTGTCATCCCACACTTCCTGTTCTGATGGATGCTGGCTCCATGTGGAACCACAAACCCAGCAGAAAGGTGGTGTCGCTTCAGTAGGGTTTACTTTTCTCTGATGACCAGTTAAGAATTCTACTCAAAGACTCACAAAGTGTACTTAATGTTCGTAATGATTGGATCTTTCAGGTCAAAGTTGCAATCCTGAAGTACATTGAGTCTCTCGCCAGACAGATGGATCCAATTGACTTTATAAACTCTAGTGAGACCAGGCTTGCTGTTTCTAGAATTATAACCTGGACAACAGAACCAAAGAGTTCCGACGTGAGAAAGGTACGTCCAAGGCGCTGCAGCGCAGCCTTATGACAGGCTGTCCTACCGTCAGAGAAAGGGCCTTATCCTGAGACTGCAGACCCCGCCCTTCCCCCACTCCCCGCCCCCCAAACAGGCAGACTCTGGCATGCCTCTGGGAAAGCGGAGATTTGTCTCCTGCCCCTTCTCTCCTCTCTCCAGCTCTCCCTCGCTCCAATTTGTGAATATTAAAGATCCCACATTTTGTATGAGGGGCTCATGGTTGTCTTAGGCATCTATTTATATTTTTAATATGAAAGCAGGTTAGTGTCTCTTACAAGGAATTGGTTTCCCTTAAGTTAGTTTTATGTCATGTACTTTGAAGATGGACTTAGGTCTAAGGCAGGGGTGGGCAACCTTTTTGTGAGTGCGTGCCAAAACCAGCAAAATCTCTGACTCAAAATTCTTCTGCGTGCCAACCCTATTTTTTTTTCAACCCTAAATTTTTTGAGAATTATGTTACGCCTACTTGATATCTCTTATGGTGTATGTATGTGGAGAACCTTGAAGATATAATAAAATTCATTCAAGGGACAAAAACACAGTATATGATGATGAAAAATACATTTATTTTTTAATGTATACATGTACACTGATAGTCCGACAGAGGACTTTATGACTCGGTTTGATATTATCAGTGGGACTTCTGCGGCTGCATCACTGATGACAGAGGTTTTACATCAGGTTTATATCTTGTGACCGTCAGAGATATGCACGAGCTACTACTTTCATCCGTCAGGCTACTCCTATTCTGAGACTTAACAGAATTCATCACTGAAAACAAAGATTCAGTAGCATATGTGGTTGAAACCAAAACACTGGTCGGATCTAGGAAGGCAGGGAGAGTTAAGGCAAAGGCATAGAAATTGCTCTTCCGCTCTCTCGTCAATCCATGTCTGTGGTCTTTAAGATAAGTTGTTATGTAAAATTATTTATTTATCTAAGATGCACCTACACTGAATTTATCTGAAAAATAAAAAAGTCAATATTAAGAAAAAAATTGTAAATGGAAGATTATAAGAGAGGGTTTCATGTGCCAGCAAAAGTTACTGGCCTGCCATGTTTGGCACGCGTGCCAAGGGTTGCCCACCCTTGGTCTAAGGCCACCTGGCTATATGGGGCCTAATAGGAAAATGCGGGTGAAATATAATGAATGCTTGAATTTAAAAAGAGCGCAAACCTTCCTGTTCTGTGCCACATATGGAACACACTCTTTGATTTGGGGAGTGAGGTAGGGAGGGGGAATTCGTATATTTGAGACACCCTGATACCAAGGTGGTGTTTTGTTGTATTTTAAGCCCCCAAAGAGAAACATGTGCTACTTTCTTCTGAAATGACATGTTAAGTAGAAAATAGAGGATATTATTATTTCTATTACTAGGCAGTATTCTGCCTCAGGACTATTATGAAGATTAATTAATATGTGTAGAGCATTCAACCAATTCCTGACCCATCGTACGCCAAAGTAAATATGAGGCAT
>NW_006300367.1:5147125-5179233 GCF_000327345.1 Myotis davidii
TTTCTACTGTTCTCTTCCTGTCAGTGTCATGGTCTTCTAAGCTTAAATCCCACATGTGGCTACTGTTCTTTTACTCAATATATAAACTAACTAGCCTTTATATATATGTAGTGCTTTTAAAAGCCAGACTTCTGCTTTCAGACTAAAAGTACTTGATGGTGGTTATTTGTGTATAATTACGAAGGTGGCATTTTTTTTTCTTCTGTATCATCCTCCTTCCACAGCCACCCTGCCAGCCATCCTTTGGGCTTGGGCAGAGGTGATCATGTGGACCACTTGGGTCCTGGCAGGGATAACGGGAAGGATGATTCCAAGGAATACTTAACATATTTTCAAATGCAAACACGCACTCAGCTCCTTCTCTAAAGGAGCCCAAGGCGCCCTGGCTGGTGCGGCTCGGTTGGTTGGAGCGTCATCCTGTGAACCAAAGTGTCGCGGGTTCAAATCCCTGTCAGGGCACATACCCAGGTTGCGGGTTTGAAGAAGAATCGGAGAATTCTCTGAAAGGTTTCTTTGGAAGGGTCACAGTTCGTGTACTTCTCCAATTCATAGTATAGTAATAAACTAAGTTGTTCAAGGTCAAAGCAACAAAGGCAGGTCTTATTAAAGCACTTATTTAAAATTGTTTTTCTGACATTAATATTTTTGATTGATGATCCTTTTGTAAAATTTCTCAACATGTATCCAAAAGAGCATTTCACTGGCAACCTTTATTTTAAGCATTAAGCCAGCTTTGGATTAGAGAGGTACAATGGGAGGTGGTTAAATGATTTGGTGGATTTGTAAGTAAAAAACTGGTATTTCTTTTTTAAAAAATATATTTTTATTTATTTCAGAGAGGAAGGGAGAAGGAAAGAGAGATAGAAACATCAGTGATCAGAGAGAATCATTGATTAGTTGCCTCCTGCAAGCCCCCTACTGGGGATTGAGCCCGTAACCTGGGCAAGTGCCCTTGACCAGAATCGAACCTGGGATCCTTCAGACTGCAGGCTGACAGCTCTATCCACTGAGCCAAACAGGATAGGGCTCAAAAACCAATATTTCTGTTGTAGTTTTCAAAATCACAGATCAGCCAGTAAATACAGAACCCTCAAGTACAGCCTTCTATCTTTAGTAATAGCATGTAAGTATATGTGCATCTATGTGAGAGTGTGCTTTTGTAATTGAGTTATTGAAGTATTCCCTCCTGAAACATCCTTTAGACTTCCCATTACCATAATAAGGCCTGAATGGAAGCAGCTAACTCTGAACATACTCTCCATTTTCTCTGGACATGCACATTAAAACTGTGAACTAGGATTTATCATCCTAACTTTTCTAATCACGACATTACAGGAAGTTTTTCCTTGGTTTATCTGGCCTGGTGCTGCAAAACATTCAACTTATTTTAATACTAACTTAAGTCAAGTATGGTCAGGATATTAAATTTATTGCCAGTAATCACAGAGTTCATTTACTGTTTGATCTTCAGCACTTCATTTCAGTTATTTTGGGTCATGCAGTGCTTTTCACAAAGCCTCATCTCGCTGGCATCTGCTGCTGGTGCCCTCACTCCCGTCTCCATCGGGAGGACAAAATACCTCACCTTTAGACCGGGTTCAAACCCAGGTTCTGGGACAATAATTTTGATGTTCAGAGGAGTTTGAAAAGCTTTACATTAAGGTTCTAATCCTTAATTACATTAAGGTTCTAATCCTGGTTACAGTTAAAATCAACCTGAATACCTGGATTCTACCTGGGTAATTTGACTTAATTGGTACGGTGGAGAGCGGGAACATTGTTTTGTGTCTAATTGGATTCCCTCCATTCTTGGCTGATTTTTAATATACAGAATTGAGACCCATTGTTTTAGAATTTTACCCTGGGTCTGAACCTCAAGACATACAGGTTGCAGATGTCGTCCTGACCTGGCACCCAATCTTGACTAGTCGGCAATCTGTATCTTCAAGACGAGGCCAGGCCCTGCTGTCCCCTGTGCCTTCCCTGCCTACCTGCTCTCGCTCACCTTGTGTGCTCAGCACCCAGCACAATACCTACAGGAACAAAGTAGGCATTTAATAACCACTGTGAATGAATTAATGAATGCTAAACACCCCTAGAGAAATTAGCTGAATTCAAGTAACATTTTGAAGCTATCATTTTCAAAACCACGTCTTGGAAGTTCCCCTCTTTGACTGCTTTATTAGTTTTCTCTTACATAACTACCACAAACTTAACAGCTCGAAACTACACACATTTATTATCTTGTAGTTTTGCGGCATGTGTCCTCTGGGTCCTCTGCCCGAGTCCTTACCAGGCTGAAGTCAACGTGTGGTCTGGGTCTTCCACCTCTTCTAGGCCACACTCCCCTTCCAGCTTCCTGGTGCTTGGTCAGATCCAGTTCCTTCCAGGCATAGGGCTGACGGGCCTGCTTTCTTGCTGTCAACAGGGGGCGTTTTCAGCTCGTAGAGTAGGGGTTCTCAACCTGTGGGTCACGGCCCCTTTGGTGGTCGAATGACCCTTTCACAGGGGTCGCCTAAGACCATCCTGCATATCAGATATTTACATTACGATTCATAACAGTAGCAACATTACAGTTATGAAGTAGCAACGAAAATAACTTTATGGTTGGGTCACAACCTGAGGAGCTGTATTTAAAGGGCCAGAAGGTTGAGAACCACTGTCGTAGAGGCTATTTGCCATCTCCTGTCACCTGATTGTCTCCACAACATGGCAACAGCCTTCTTTAAAGCCAGCAGGAGAGTATTTGAAGAAATAATGTCCCAAATTTGTTGAAACGATCTATACAGCTAAGCAGCTCAGGAAACTCCAAGTAGGATTTCAAAGGAGCCGCACCAGACACATCACAATAAAACCGTTGAGAAGTGAAGACAGAGAATCTTTAAAACAGCCAGAGGGAGCAGCTCGGCACACCCCAGTGGTCCTCAGGGCGACCCAGCCGGGTTCAGTTACATCTGCAGAGTCGCTTCTGCCCTCTACAGCTCGGGCCATGCTCCGTCTTAGTCATGAGCGCCCTTCTCTGCAGGAGGGGACTGTGCAGGCTTGTGCAGCAGGAGACAGGAACCGCGGGCCTTCTCAGTGTTTGGCTTACCAAGTGGGTTGGCAGGAATCTTTCATAGTTACCTGGTTAAGTAGGGAGCTTTATAAACTACCTGCCAGTCGTGATAAGGTTCAACTTAGCAGATGCACCTTCGCTTTCTGGGAGCCGTCTGTGAAGGCTTTCCGTTGTGCCTGCCCAGCACCAATGAGTAAGCGCTGCAACCTGATTCAAATAGGTGTCCTCTGCCCCAAACTACTTGCCCACACATCAGGGCACTGCAGGGTAAGTCGTCCCAGAGTCGCTTTATACGAATGCTGTGTTTTCATGTACCATCATTTTACATTATGTAATATAGATACTGTTGTAGGTGATGCAGCTGCCTTACCCAGCATTGGAGATGTATTTGAAAGACTGTCTACAGCAGTGGTTCTCAACCTGTGGGTTGCGACCCCTTTGAGGTTGAACAACCCTTTCACAGGGGTCACCTAAGACCATCGGAAAACACATATATAATTACATATTGTTTTTGTGATTAATCACTATGCTTTAATTATGTTCAATTTGTAACAATGAAATTGGGGGTCACCACAACATGAGGAACTGTATTAAAGGGCCGCAGTGTTAGGAAGGTTGAGAACCACTGGTCTACATGAATGTAGTAGCTAAATAAAAAATAGTTAGAAATTGTGATTATTTATTACTCTGCTCTAAGATCTAAAATTGTCATTATCATTTTAAAGCTATAAAAGATAAAACAGGTTATTTTCTTGTTAATCCTCACCCAAGGATATTTTTATTTTTCCATTGATTTTTTTTAGAGAGAGTGGAAGGGAGGGAACGGGAGAGGGAACAAGAGAGGAAGAAAGAGCCCTGGCCAATTTGGCTCAGTGGATAGAGTGTCGGCCTGCGGACTGAAGGGTCCCGGGTTCGATTCCATTCAAGGGCACATGCCCAGATTGCGGGCTTGATCCTCAGTAGGGGGTGTGCAGGAGGCAGCCAATCAATGATTCTCTCTCATCGTTGATGTTTCTATCTTTCTCCCTCTCCTTTTCTCTCTGAAGTCAATAAAAATATTTTTTTTAAAAAGACAGAGGAAGAAAGAAAAACATTGATGTGAGAGAGACACATTGATTGGCTGCCTCCTGCACATGCCCCGACCGGGGCCAGGGATCAGACCTGCAACCCAGGTACTTACCCTTGACCAGGACTCCAACCTGTAACCTTTCAGTGCACAGGCTGACACTGTTCCCACTGAGCCACCAGGCCAGGGCTGCCTCTGTCACTCTTTAGTGACATGAGAAGTAATTTAACCTCTGAATTCCTTTTACTTATTTGTAAAATGAGAATAACAACACTTGCTTTAGACATTATTGGGAGGATAGAAAGAGCTGAAGGTGCTTCGTTTGCTGTTGTAGCTCTTGCTGCTACTGCTTGAGGATTGTTTTGGTTTTGTTGTTGCTGTTAGTGGAACAAATTGAAAACCAATTTTTTTTCTGGCATTAGGAAGATTTCTCATCAGTTAAAGGGAGGGTGGTAATGACAGTAGAATTTGAACAACATGTTTATATTTTACGATTCAGACTTTCTTTGCTTTATCATATGTGATTCTCTAACATATAGCATCTGCTTTGTCAGAGGAAATAACAGATTAGCCCTCAAATGTTGTGAGAGATGTGGGAAATGATGATGGCAAAGAAAAGAGGCTGTTCCTGGAGCAGGAAAAGCATAATAACAGCCTTTAAAAGTTGAAATTTCAAAAATTGAAAAAATGTTAAAACCAATTATAGATTGGCAGTGTGGCCTACTGAAAGCTAAGGATTTTACCATTGATTCATCTCAGCTTAGCTGTGACTGCCCTTTCCGGTCTCACTTTGACCTCTGACCTGTTTCCGCACTAGGGCAAGAAGACTGCTCCTTCTAGGAAGGATCTCGGTTGCCAAGGGCCTAGCCAACGATCGAGGTTTAAAACTGGGAGTTGTACGTTATCCTTAATCTTAGCTTTTGTCCTATGTGTAGGACATTTTCTAAAGGGAGCCGAATGCTTTTCCAGCTCCGGTAACCATGCTTTATGTAAGCACTTCTGCTTCTCTGACGCATCCCCCTGCCTTTCCTGTTGTAGTCCCCGCTGCAGCGTAGTCGCGTAGGTGAGGATTTCCCCACTAGGTCAGCTTCAGCCTGCTCTGGGCGCGGAGAAGGAAACTTGGAAGAAAATTGTAAACAGGTAGATTTAAAACTGTGCTGATTTGAAAAGATATTTTGCTGTTTGCACTTTAGAATATTAATACTGATTACCCTTGTGGAGACAGGAGATTTTGAAGAAATCTAAAATTAATATAATTCTATGTGAGTGTGTGTGAAGCTGCGGAAATGTTTGTGTTTGGTATGTTTTTATGATTAACTCCCTTTCCAAAGAAAGAGCCACGTCCAGTGCTACCCTATGTTCATGCACCAGTAAGGGACAGTTTCTAAGTAAGAAATGCCTGGCAGTTTTCCAGTACCATCTCTTTGTGATTTTCTAAAGTAATTTTAATGACAATCTGAAGGGCATAGTAATAGTTGCTTAAACAGCAAACTCCTCTTCCTCCCCAATTTTAAGTTTCCCCTGAAGCGTTTGCCAGAGCTCCGTGACCCCGTGTCCAGAAGGGTTATTTTCTGCTGTGAGGTGCACAGCGGGTAACCGGGGGGCTCTCACACAGCAGTGACACTGGAAGAACCATTCACCCTCACCCCCCCGAATTCTGTGTAGGGGCGTGAATGGGAATCGTTTCTTCTTACAGTTGTTACTGAATCGTTAAAATAAATTGTCCCAGCTGTTCATTAGAAGAAGCCAGCGGCTCTCTGGAGGTGGTGTGGCTACTTAGTGCCTCTGCAGAAGGCACGAGTTCAGAGGTGGGACAAGAACCTGCTCCTCCTGATTCGTTACTGAACGGGAGCCATGCCCAGGCTTTTTCCAATGCGTCTCTCCAACTCATCCCCATATTTGGAATTATTTCTTTAGTGAGAGGATATTGATGGTAATGACAAATACAGGTCAGTTTTCTTCTTGGACTCTACTATTCTAACTTCTCACTGACACAGAGGGTTGTAGTTAAAATATCTTAGGACCATATACTTTGATTCCTTTTGAAACTATGATTTAAAATATTTTTAAAATAATATATTTAAATTTCACTTTTTATCCATTTCTGGAGCTTGAATCTCATTAGAAAAATATTTTATTTTGAAAATAGCTTTAACCTAAGGCATAACTTTTGTGAACTGTATAAAATCATATGCATTTTATATTTTGGAAAATGTAAAAATAAATTGTATTTATTTCTATATGTAAATCACACACATATACCATCTGTCCATCGAGTTATGTTTTCAAAATTCCCTGTCTTTTTATTTGATTTCTTGAAGAAATTCAACTTATTATTGAGAGAAAGTTCATTGGTGGGTCAAAGTTAAATCTGCACTTTTTTCCCCCCACATGACGGAAAGTTACTAATGTTAAGTAGCCATGAATCAGCACACTTTCTAGGCCCATCATCTTCAGCCTTCATGGTCCTGAAAGATCCCACTCATTTTGTACTCTACTTGATGTAAAACCTCAAGTAAGTTTGTGGCATTGGATATCGTGTCTGGGAAGCTTGTACTATTTCCATTTTATAATTTTCAAATGTCATTTTCAGTCAACAAAAAAGTAGTTGCCTAAACTTTCTTATTAGATTTTGGCCAGCATTGATTTCCTGCCCTGCTAAATTAAGTCTGCTTCTTCCTTTCTCTTTGAAGTCCAGTTTTTTCTGCATGCACTTTTCCTTAACATCTAATCCAATGTGTTTTAAAATGCACAGGTTGCTTTGCATGTTTGTTTTTTTGGAATTTGCTCTTACATAAACATTGAAATCATGTTACCAATATATTAAATGGGTGGTGAAATGGATTCTTCCAGATAATGATTTATTAAGAAAGATAGAGTAATGAAATAGAGAACTGTATATTTTAGTACAGTTATGATGACATTTTGGTCCTGTCATGAAAGCAACTGGCCTGTTGTGATTTAATTGGAATGGAAAGGTTACTAACGCCTGTGTTTGCAGGTCAAGGGAAAAAGTAAGATACTTTTGCCAAATACTATGTGTAGTGAATCATTATAGGTATGTTTGACATATTGAAAAGTAATTTTTGATTATTCTGTAAAGAACATCCTACTGATGTTTTAACATTCATAATTTTATTTTTGGTTAAATAAATACATTTGGATCTTTGGACTTTTTTTCTTTGTCCAGGCATAAACATCAATTTTGTCTTTACTGTACCAAAAATTTTCACATTGTAAAAGCATTGAAATATTTTGTAATGCTTATTTCCAAAGAATTTCTCAGCAGATTTTTTTTTTTGGGGGGGGGGTAATATTATATATCATGGGGAAAATATTTACAATAATTACTGCAATCCTAAAAGTTACAGTCTTAGGAAAAATAAATTTATGCTTTTAGTCAAAAGATTTTCATAATGTTCTTTCTTTTGACTCTTAGAAATTTGTAAGAAATGCCAGTTAGTACTCAGTAAAATGTTCTTCGGCATAGTTTTTCTAAGTCAAACCTATGCAACCAATTCCTTAGGCGTTGTGTTTAGGCTAAGAGTGCCGGCTGCCTCCCCAGCACCAGAGCTTGCTGGAGGAGTTCGAGCCTCGCGTGGCTGCTATGGCTTCGGCTGATGGCTTTTTCCCACCTGCCGCTGCAGTGGTGCAGGCAGCCCTGCAGTATGTTGTCCCACTAGCATGCAAAGGTAGAACGTTGTCTGAAAGGCAGGAGAATACATTTTTCATTTGTATCATGTAATTCTGCTTTGCTTCACAAAGACTCTCTCCTCAGTTCAGAGGTGTGAACGTGGGAGTTTTCAGATGCACTTGAGCTGCCTTTTTCTAGTATTTCTCAGTCACTAGGAGTGAGGTTGAGGGGACTCGGGAGCTTGCTTAGAAGCGTGTTGTATGTCTTTACCAGCTTCATTCCTAGTGCTCGACAGCACAGGGAAGCTTTCGGAGTTTATTGTGAATGTGCTACGGAGGTCCAAGGCCGGGGCGTTAAATGCACCCAGGACTTCTTTTCCAGGTTGAAGTAACACTATTTAGAGTTGATGATATAATTTTTTATCAGGTACATTTTATTTTTTTATTTTTTTTAAATATATTTTATTGATTTTTTACAGAGAGAAAGGGAGAGAGATAGAGAGTTAGAAACATTGATGAGAGAGAGACATCGATCAGCTGCCTCCTGCACATCTCCTACTGGGGATGTGCCCACAACCCAGGTACATGCCCTTGACCGGAATCGAACCTGGGACCTTTCAGTCCGTAGGCCGACGCTCTATCCACTGAGCCAAACCGGTTTCGGCTATTTTTGTTTTTTTATAGCAAAAATGTCTTTTTATTATTTATTTTATTCAAATAAAAATGTTTTCTTTTAAAAACAATTTTCATGAACATTTTGACCAAGATATGCTGTTGGACACTCCATAAATTCATCATGTCTTCTTTTCCTAGGCTGCACAGATTGTGCTAATATCGCTGTTTGAATTGAACACTCCTGAATTCACTATGTTACTTGGTGCCTTGCCCAAAACATTCCAGGATGGTGCCACCAAACTCCTGCATAACCACCTCAAGAATTCCAGTAACACCAGTGTGGTGAGTGCTTCGGCCATGTTAGTGCCTTTGTGTACTGGCCATGGCCTCTGTGTCCCTCGTCTACAGCTTGCTCTAACAGCCAGCTTGCTTACTCTCTTTTAATAGACTGTGCTTGTCTCAAGAGTGGGAGACCAGTTTTAATCATGCCATATTCCCAATGAATGAACCTGGTATTTAAATATGGCCATTTTCACCCTGGCCTGTGTGCTAAATGGTTAGAGCGTCAGCCTGCAGACCAAGGGTTGGGGCTTTGATTCTGGGTCACAGGCTCAATCCCTAGCCCAATTGGGGTGCATGCAGGAGGCAACCAATTGATAGTCTCGCTTACATCAATGCTTCTCCCCCCCCCCCTCATCTCTCCCTTCCTTCCTCCCCTACTTTCTCTCCAAAAAAATAAAGTCAATGTAAAAAATATCCTTGAGTGAGGATTTTTTTAAAAAAAGTAAATGTAGCCATTTTCTTTTTCTGAAAGATTTTTCAATTGATTTTTAGAGAGAGGGGACTGGAGGGAGGGGTTGAGAGAGAGACATTGATGTAAGAGCGAAACATTGATCGGCTGCCTCCTGCACATCTCCTACTGGGGATTGAGCCCGAAACCCAGGCATGTGCCCTGACCAGTAATCACACCGGCCCTTTCAATGCTCAGGATGATGTTCAACCAACAGCCACATCGGCCAGGACAATATGGCCATTTTCTTAAGTTTGGTTATTCAGTCAGTTACATACTTGTTTATACTGTAGAGATGTAAATGCTCAATTGTGTCTGTTACCCTAGCACAGCTGGCATCAGTTATTCCGTTTCAGAAATGCCTATATGAAAGTCATCCATTTTTTGTTTAATGTGCACTTAAAATTGGCCCCAAGGATTCGGAAAAAGAATCATCCTGATTGTACAGATTGTGCCCGTGTAGACACATGTGGGTGAAAAGCCAAGGGAAAAGTGGGCCATGTTCTCTGTGTAGCCCTGGAGTAATGATGCTTCTTCTGCCTTCACCCAGAGCTCTCCGAGCAACACAATTGGCCGGACTCCCTCCCGACACAACAGCAGCCGGACCAGCCCCCTGACCTCACCCACCAACTGTTCCCACGGGGGCCTGTCTCCAAGGTAATGGGATCCGACAGAAGTGAAGACACGGAAGTGTAGCCTATTTTTATAGTTTTTACCAAGCTTAATACCAGAAAGTGTATGGGTAACAGGAGATCATGGATTCCATTCCTCAGCCAAATCTTAACTAAATAATTTTGGGCAACATCTACAGTGAAACGCGTGATTTGTACTGAATGTTCTCTGAGTTTCTTCTAACCCTGAGCACGGTCCAGTACCTGAAGGGTTTTGAAGCTAAGAAGTTACATTTAGCACTGCTACACATAGAAATCGTTAGAAACCCATCGCCAGTCCTCGAAGTGGTGGGAGCCCTTGAAGAGGGTGTTTAGTCATCTATACAAGCCCTCCGAGCCCACCCACACATAGTCTGGGGTAGTTTTCCAGCCCAGTGCCCGTTGCAAGCATAGTTGCTGTCATTCTGGGCTCATGTTTGCAGCAGGCTGCTGCTCTGGAGGAGGGAATAACAACCCGAGAACTGAACTTGAGCAGCATCTCAGACCCGGTGAACACTGGCTTTTCAGAGTCTAAGGCAGTGTCTCTGCCTCGGGACTGGTGGTTAACACTGCTCCTCCCGGCCAGGGTCGCAGCAGTCTCAGGTGGCTCTGGGGACCTGGCATGTGCTGGAGGCCCCCAGGACCCCCACCTGGACCTGCCAGCGCCGTACATGCTGTGCTGTCTACAAGAAGTCCAGGTCTTTGGGATCACTGACAGGAAGAATTAAGGGGCTGTGTCTCAAGGGTTGCTGACATCAAGATCTTAAAATTATAAGAAAATGCTGCAAGTATGCCATTTTCCTTTTAAGGATTACCTCTCTAGTAGGAAGATAATCAAAACATAAGAGCCTTTCAAGGCATAAGAGCCTTTAAATTTTTATTTTTAAATAATCAAGAGTCTCCCTTACTCCTCTGTTCTTACCAGTGAATTTCTCTTCAGTTCCTCGGGTTATCGTATAAATATTTTGGGATATATCAAACTTGTACTTTTCTCTTAGTGAAACAAAGTGTTCTATCCGCTTATAGTAATAGTGCCCTACTGTTGATATTGCCTTAAGTTTATTCATCCCGAAGTCCCCCCTCCCAGCACTCTAAGTAGATTAAAGTCTGCTGTTCTGACTCCAAGTCTGGGCTGTTGTCTTGATTCAGCAGCAAGCCACTCTAATGAGACATTGGAGACCAGGAACTCAGGGGAATGTGTCTGCCTTTCCGCAGGTGTGGCTGAGGCTCGCCGGCCACTTGTTTTTCATGCTAACATCTCTGTGTGTGTCACAGTGTGTGATTGTCTTCAGTGGCCCAGGGTCAGTGCTAGCAGCAAAGTCACAGAGTTCTCTGGCTATAAACTGTTGCTTCTGGAAGTGATACTTGCACCATCAATGGGAAATCTGTTCTTTCGTAATACACAGATCATACTTCTTATGTTTTAACTATTTCATTATCAGGGTGGTACACTCTCTAGGTAATAAGCAAAAGGTAAAACAAATTATTTTATTAATTGTGCTAATAGTTTAAAAGATTGTTGGGAGCTGCTAGCATAATTTATTAGAGCTAAGTATTAATCTCATGGATCCCTAAATTAATAAAAATTTTATTTTTTCCAGATCGTCATTCATTCTTAATTGGCTTAACTTTAATGTTTACTGCTAGGGTTACAGGTCAGTAGAAGAAATGAAGAGATTTATTTTCTATATTAAAACCTCCAAGTGTGGCCTAAAATTTTTTTGGTTGAAAAATTCTTTAGGGAATTACTTAGTTATGTAGTTTCTTTTTTTCTTTCTTAAATATATTTTTATTGATTTCAGAGAGGAAGGGAGAGGGAGAGAGAGATAGAAACATCAATGATGAGAGAGAATCCTTGATCGGCTGCCTCCTACATGCCCCGCACTGGAGATCGAGCCTGAAACCCAGGCACGTGCCCTGATCATGACCTCCTGGTTCACAGGGTGACACTCACCACTGAGCCACGCCCACTGGGCCTTTCTTTCTTCTTTAAAAGCCTGTGCCCTAGTCAGTGCCTAACTAGCCAGATGGGCTGAGCCAAGTTTGTACTCATTTAGAGAAATGTTTTTCTCAACTAAAACTGCCCCAAGTAGGAAAAACGGCCTCACGGCATCACATCACTGGAAATATTCAAATAGGCAATATACTTCCTACCAGGTAAACTCTAAGAGATAGGAACTCTTGCACTCACTGGGAGATGGACCTGTGGCCGACTCCCGAGAAGGCGGTCTCTCAGGCTCTGGAAGCGCCCGTTTTCTGGGCCTGCGCGCTTGCGGGCGCCATGACGGTGGCTTCCACACTGAAGGGGAGAAGTCGGCGCTGTTACTTTTTAATCTAATATTGAGTATCAAAATGAACTACTGTTAGTTTTTTCTCCAAAACTTCTATCCTTGAATCATGATGGTAATAAGGAAATATTCTAAAAAGATGGGGGGGGGATCTAATTTGGTAGTTGTTTTTTTTAATCACTAGTGAAGAAGTCGCTTTTATTAAGCCAGTATAGTATTAGATAAGCCATAGCTAACACGCCACACTTTTGTGGCACATTCCATTCCTTGTGTCTGTGTGAGGGAGGAACTACTGCTTATTCTCATCTAGTAAACAAATACGCTGGGTACTTGGAGATGAGAGTTCTGACCTGCAGTTGTCACCATTGAACACACTACCCTGTGTGGTTTATGTTGAATGGAAGCAGAGTTGCAAGGACTTCAGAAATCCATTGCCTTGAAGATAAAAAAGTACGTGCCGTCCTCACTCCGGTGCTGGCAGACCTGCCGCAGAGCGAGTGGCACTGTGAGGTGACCTCTGCCACCCCTGGCAGTCCCAGGTCGCTCGGGGGTTTACATTCACCACCAGAGGATCAGGACCGTCCGTAGAATCAAAATGGGTGGGCCCGGCCTTCCGTAGGAGGGAGCAGAGTTCTGGCCTGAGAGGGTTGCCCCCCGGCAACCCAGTGTGTGACGTAGAGACAGTTCTCAGCCCCTTTAAGGCACAGGGACTCGCAGCTCCACACTCCATTTGTCTACGAAATGGGGCCATGACTGTCCTCAGGTGGAGATAAGCTTGGTGCTCCTGCTTGTAGCACTGCGAGGAGCCGGCAGGGGGCGGTGTGTGCGGGAGCGCTGTCCTTGCGCCCGGCCTCCCCCAGCCTCCTGTCCCCTGTCCAGCCGGGCTGCCCCAGCCTTTCCCAGGCCCCTGGTTCTCTTGCATTGCAGCCGTTGTAAGAACTGCCCACAGGGTGCCTGCAAGCCTGTGCGCGGGAAGAGGAATACTTGTGTTCGCAGGCGATTTCAGTCTTCACATTAGATGGCAGGAGTGGAGGACTGGATCTGGGGCGCCCTCTGAGCTGGCTAGCTGAGCATTGGCACCTAGCCTTCCAGTGGTGACGTTACTGTTTCAAGAGGAAATGGCTTGTGGCAGCCTCAGAATTCCCGTCTGATTGGATCCCAGCCTCTGGCCACAAGGACACGTCCTCTGAGTCTTCCTGCTATAGTTCCTTTGGTCCCATTTGAATTAAGGCCTGTAGTTCTTTCTTGGGTTCTTTCTAAAACAAATGATTATGTGATCTGACACAGAATATCCATGTATTTTTTTTAAGTGCCTATAATGTCCTTCCCAATGTGTGCACACGCTTCACTCAGAATCTCCTATGATTTAAAAATGTAAATGCATGACCGAGGGGGAAAGGATTGCAGTCTTATCGAAGCCAAATTGTAACCAAAGACAGTGTTCTTTTTCCCTGTGTGGTGAAGTATTAACTTTGCTCCAATGAATTTCGATAGAACTTGGTCAAGGAAAGAGCAGACTCCAAGACACTAGAACATAGCATCTTCCTCCTCCCTTCCCCTTTGCCTTTTTTTGCTTCTCTTTCTGATTTTCCTCTTCTGATCACTGCAGTCGGTTATGGGGTTGGAGTGCCGATGGGCTATCGAAGCACCCCCCTCCCCTTTCTCAGCCCAACTCCATTCCCACCGCTCCCTCCCACAAGACTCTCAGGCGCTCTTACTCTCCCAGGTAACAAGCTACCTGTCAGCTCGTCTGAGGTGTCACAATATTATTGCATCCCCAAGGTCGCCTCAGTCTCCGAAAGCCTCTCAGCTGCCTCCAGTGGCCCTGCTTTGGCTTCGACTAGCAGGAGGAGGGCCTTGGTGAGAAGTGTGAGCAGGTGCGTGATCCTTGTTGGACCTCGTGAGTGCGGTTCCTCCCGTGTCACAAGGACTGAGGACCCCGTTATCAGCATCTCCCGGCCGAGCCTCGCCTGGTGCGGTGCTCAGCCCCCAGGAGGTGCCAGGCAGGCACAGCAGTTTCCTTAGCCTTCTTCTCAGGGTCCAAGGCATTCCTACCAAGAGCAAGTCAGACCTGCTCTTCCCGAACTCCACCTGCCGCTCTGGGGCCTGCTGGCGAGAGTGTGGACTGACAGCTGGGTAATGGCCGGTCACCTGGTGATCGTCTCAGGACACAGACCCAGAAAGGAAGCCCCGCAAAGGCAAGGGCGTGTAGGTATATCTCCGAGGAGGCCGGCCTCCAGCAGGAGGGCTGTTGGTGTCCTCACCAGCCCCTGCTTCAATGGCACAGTGCAGCTGAGTCTGGGGAAGGGGAGGGGCCTGCTCCAGATGGTAAGTCCGGGGCACAGGGCAGGGGCCAGGTGTTCCTACAGACAGCAGCAGGCCTCTCCGCGTAAGGTTCTAAGACCAAAGAGCCCGGCCCTGAAGGCTGCGGTTGGCAGGGCAGGCAGCTCCGGTGGCGGTGCTGTGTCCATCCGATGGGCTTGAGCCCTCGCTGGGGCGGCGAGTGTGACGATCACTTCTGAGCGCTGCAGAGAAGATGGCGGCGAGGCTGTACGCGGCCAACAGTCAGCTGAGCGTTTTAACGTCTTTCTTTTGAAACATGCTGTCTAACGTCACTTCTGATGTGAAGAGAACCCTGCAAGACTGTAGGTAGGCACGGTTAGGTGTCCCTCTGTCCTCAGCATCAGTAACGATGTCGCTACACTTCCTTTTTGTTTTTTTAAATATATTTTATTGATTTTTATTTTATTTTTTACAGAGAGGAAGGGAGAGGGATAGAGAGTTAGAAACATCGATGAGAGAGATCAGCTGCTTCCTGCACACCTCTTACTGGGGATGTGCCTGCAACCAAGGTACATGCCTTTGACCAGAATCGAACCTGGGACCTTTCAGTCTGCAGGTCGACGCTCTATCCCCTGAGCCAAACCAGTTAGGGCTCCTTTTTTTTTTTTTTTTTTTAAGATTAATTAGGCCTCAAGTTGTAAGACCAGTTTAATATCTCCTGGTAAACAGTGCCCCAATGGGCACCAGGCTTCACCCTACCAGTCTCCCCAGCCAGCCACCATGCCCTCCCAGGGTGCCCTGTTCCCAGAATCCTCATTCGCACGTGACACAGTAATGCAGCTGATGTTTAACAAATCCTGGACCTTATGCAACCATTGGGAGAGAGGTGGCGAGCTTTTACAGTTAGAAAACGTATTGCTCACATAAAACCAAGAGGAAATCTAAGTGTCTCTTGCTCTCTACCAAAACCCTATTTATTTCTTAACAAGGACCAGTTATCCTTTTTCTATACCCTGGTATCTTTACCCTACAAAATAACAAAGAAAACCTAAGGAGACAATTGCTTGTCTCCGGTTTCTCTTTCCTTGGCAATCTGACCTCGTGCACCTCCCCACCCAGGATCCGCACCCTTCACAGCCTGCGGCCCAGGGCTGTGTTGGGCTCAGTGTTGGGTGCGTGGCTGACCTCAGGTCAGTGTCTGCTGACCAGTGGAGCCACTCTTGCTAATCTAAAGGCTCCTGAGGCAAACTTTCTGGACTCTCATCACAGGTTTACAGGGACAGGGCCTGGCCTTGCCCTAGGGTCATTCCCGGAGCTGTCTCTGAGCTGAGTGTGGGGCAGGTGACAGGCCGGGCTACCCCGAGTGAGGCTGCTGCGTGTGGCTTGTTGGGGCCACAGTGTCTCCAGTTCCCTGATGACGGCATTCACGGGAGTTTCCTTTTTCTGTATGAAATGAGGGCTCCGAGGTATTGACTTGAAAAAAGACAAATCAAGCCAAAGCCTAAAATAGCCAAGAAAGCAGCCCTGTTTCCTGTTCGAGGGGAACAATGATCGCTCTCACCTGGAGCTCACAGTTTTCGCTTCGTACCAAGGAGCCCTTCGAGACCTCAGCTAGCGAGTCTGAAAGGAGCGCCTCGGCCGTGCACATGGGCTCCTGCAGGGAAGTCTGCCCTGCTTTAGTAATTGACAGTACGGAGGAGCATGAGCTGGCAGAATCCTTTGCTTTCTCTTTTAAAAAGAGGCTACTGTAATGCTAAAGTCATGTGAACTGAAATGAAATATTCTAAGGAGGTTCAGATGAAGAAAAGTAAGATGAATTATGTGAAAGTTAACATCATCTGAAGCGACATATGGAAAATAATATTGTGACATCCCTTAAAAAGCTGAACACCATCACTTCCTCCTGTCCATCCTGTCATTCTTTCTTTTCTTTTTGGTGTGTGTGTGTGTGCATGGGCTATGTTATTAGTTTTGGCTGTTTTGATTCAAAGTATTTTAAGACATCTTTTTACATCTTATATATGTATTTTTTGTTTATTCAGTCTTTATATATTAAAAATAGTGTACTGGCCAGATGTATAAATGGTTTTGCTCATACAAAGCTGGGATGGTGGTGTTTGTGGAGCTCATGGGGCGATGACGTTGGCAATTTAGAAGGACTGGAAATCTTGAATCCTGTTCAAGTTTTTATCCACCTCCTGTCAGTGTGTACAAGGGATTTTAGCTGTATGTTCAGGTTCATTCCCTCTTTGTTTGACGCCAGAGCCAATCTTTGAGTTGATATGTCTGTGAACTGGCCAAGTACAGGTAGGGTGTGTGTTTTCTTTCATCAGAACAGAAAAGTGCGTTCTCTCTGGGCCGGTTCTGCAGTTTTAGGCAGCTAGCTCCATCTCTAAGAGTGAATCCGCCTGATGCTCCAGCGGAACCTGACTAGCCTAGAAAACGCATCGTTGCACCCTCAGGCAGCCTGACCACTCCAAGTGAGAACTGTCCAAAGCCCTCTTGCTTGCCTGCCCAAGCTTTAAAAAAAAACAACAGTAGACAGGGGAGGGGCTTAGGAAGTGTGTTTGTTTTTAAGTGACAGGAAACTTACCTCTGTGAGGGGTGGCTTGTGCTGTCCTGTGGAAGGGCTCCTGCCAGTGGGTGCTTAATTCATTATTTCTCTTCAGAGGAGCAGAAAGAGTGCCGTCCTTAGTAATGGTGAAAGCTTTCTTATATACAGCCAAGGACTCTTTAGTGTTCCTAGCAATCCTCCGTGTAGCTCAGGACTTTTTGCAGGCACATAGACAACGCAACTAATTTTGTCCTGGGTATTTTTTGAAACAAGTGACATCTAAACTAAGTTATAGTTTGGACTTGTCTTTGCTGAGTGTTCCTTCACGTTTTTCTTTCTTTATATTCTTGTATTTTTTCTGTGCTTTTAAAATATATTCTTAGTGAGGGGCAGCTGATGGTTTTTGTTCTTGGGACTTTCAATTTCAGTGTACTTTTCAGACACCTAAAGGCCACTTATTGATACACTGCATTACACCAAAGGCTGGTTAGGATTTTTTCTTCCTTTCATTTTAGTTATGCTAAATTTTTTAAAAACTGACATCAGTTGACAATCACTCTTCTTTAAGGGACAAATAATTTTGGTTTTTTAAAAAATGGTTTTAAACATGCATCTAGAAACTGACTCATCTTTATAATAAGATTGGCTCTTATTATAAAACTCCAAAATAAGCATCTACAAGGATTTGATATTCCCAACAAGTTCCTCGGTTAGCTAGCCGAGTTAGACTCTCAGGAGCCCAGTGAAAAGGTGGAGCTGACTTCAACTTACAGGGTTGGTGTTTTAGTTTTAGTTTTGTTTAGTTTTTAGTGATTTCAGAGAGGAAGAGAGAGAGAGAAACATCAGTGATGAGAGAATCATTTATCGGCTGGGGATCGAGCCCACAACCTAGGCATGTGCCCTGACTGGGAATTGAACCCTGATCTCCTGGTTCATAGGTCAGTGCTCAACCACTGAGTCACGCCAGCTGGGCGGTAACATAGGATTTTATGTACGAATTTCTGATACTGGTGAGCATAACCCAGCTTGGTGGAGTCATTTGCTTTGCTCCTCTGAAATTTGTTTGTAATCTAGCTTTACTTTGAAGTGCCCATTCCTTTTCATTTAAGTTTGTACATTTGAGACCAGTAACAACCAATCTACTTTCTTCCATGCTCAAGATATGCCGGTTGTTTTTCCACTTTCATTACCTCGTGCATTCAGTCACCAGTTGTCACTCTGAGTTCTTGCATCCTTGTGGCTGTTTCCCACTGGTTCTAACTGTGTGCGATGCAATGTGTCAGGACCAGGCTTGACAGGGAAGGTGTGTACTTGTCCCCCAGTGGTGCTCTGATAACAGATGTCTTCTTTTCATTCCCCCTAAATCACCGAAAGAAGCAAAACTATACATTACTCCATAAATTATTAGAAGAAATGTATGCACACATCTCAATTCTATGCATATGCCTCAATTTAAGAAAGAAAATATTTTGATCTTTAGCTTGCTGGACAATGATACAGAGAACCTGAACTCTGAAGAAATCTATAGTTCTTTGCGTGGAGTTACAGAAGCCATTGAAAAGTTCAGTTTTCGAAGCCAAGAGGATCTGAATGAGCCAATTAAACGAGATGGCAAGAAGGACTGTGATATTGTAAGTATCCCCGGACTAATAGAGAACTGTATATCGATTAAGTGGTGATTAATGATTCTTCTGAACACTGACCACTGTCATTCCTGCGCTTCATCGTTATTTTTAGCATGTAATAGAAAGGATTATTTTTAGAGGCCCAAGGCAATTTTGAGCTAGCCTTCCTATCTTTGTGAAAAATGTTAAATACCTTTGTTCTCAGTTTTTGTTCCTGTGATGTGATAAAAATCGTGAGCCTGAATCAGATACCAGCATGGCTGAGTGGGAGCGCTAACCTCATGCGGAGGCAGGCAGATAAGCAGGAGATTGTGGTGTGTGCTCAGCACCAAGACTCACCAGGACCAGTCTCGGTGCCCAGGGAGGATCTGCAAGCGATGAAGCATGAAAGCCAAGTAGGAGGTTGTAGTCAGAGCAGCGGGGAGAAGGTGGAGAGATGGGAGTGGTTCCCCCTGAGTGGAGAGAGGGAGCATGCTGTGTTTGGGGGAGGTCTGCAGAAGGGCTCAGGCGGGCTATCACTCAGATGGAGAATTATTCCAAGGCATTTGGGTTCAGTAGGAGAAAAGCAGGAATAGAAGAGTTACAGGTCTGACTAGGACTCATGAGTAGGTGCCGGTGCAATTCAATGAGAAGATTTCATAGCAGGAGGGAAAAAGTGTATGCTAACCCCTTTGAATACATGTGACTCCTAAGACCTGCACGGCATCCAAGCAGACGTATCCATTAGGCCTTTGGATATGGCCATCTGAAGTTTAGGCCAGCGAGTGAGGCTGGAGACAGACTTGAGGGGCATTGATTGACTAGTTGCTCCATGGGAACCAAAGAAAAGCAAATGAAATGAACCAGGTAAAGGGTAAAGGCAAAATCCAAAGCAGCACCAACACTAAGGAAGAAGTTGGAAGAATAGCTGGGGAGGAGGGAGGCCCGGAGCGCGTGGTGAATGGTGTTACAGGGGACTCTCGGGAGGAAGTTGTGGCCAAGGGATCCCACCAGTCAGACCCGGAGGGGAGGGCTCCATTGGATTTTTAATTTACTATATACGTGCAAATCCCATGTTGACCTGAAACACAGGAAACACTTGCTCATTCACCAGTGTTTTGATATAGAGCCAAGACCTTTCCTTTGAGAAGGGGCCACCGTTTACTTTCGTGTCCTTAAGTAATCACAGTCCACCCTTCACAGGTTTTGTTTCTCTCAGGGGTCCATTGGGTTTGGTGAGCATGGTTCCGGAAGGGTTGAAAGTGGGTTGAAGAGTGAACAAACTGGGGAGAGAAGAGGGCATTGGGGTGTTCCCTGTGGAAGAGGCCTGACCTGCGTGAATGCCAGTGGGCCAGAGAGAGAAGAAGGCTCCCTGTGCAGGGGAGGGCCCATTGGTGGACCCGGCCCCTGAGGACATGGAGGGATGCGATCTGGGCCCTGCCGAGGAGCTGGCCTTGGCCACAAAGGAGGGGCAGGAAGACGGAGGGTCCTTCCCCCTCTCCCCCCATGGAGAGAGGCCTGGCACCAGGCTGCTGGGAGGGCCTGGGAAAGGTTTCCAAGTAGCTGGGGGTCGGGGCAGGGCTCTGCCTAGTGAGCAGAAATCCTGTAGCAACAGAAGCCACTCTGGGAGGAGGTGGGTGCCCGGGTATTACTCGTCCCAACTGTAAATGTGACAGATAGCCAACACATAATATTTTAAAAGTGCGAAAAGAAGTCACCATCTCTAGAGATAATGAACTTTAACATTTTACTGTGCATTTTTCTATTTCTTTATGTGCATTTATACATTAATGTGTTTCAGGGGTGTGTGCAGAGTACTTTTAAAATAAAAGTGACATCTGCCCTAGCTAGTTTGGCTCAGTGGATAGAGTGTCAGCCAGTGGACTGGAGGGTTCTGGGTTCAGTTCCGGTCAAGGGCACGTGCCTGGGTTGTGGGCTCCATCCCCAGTGGGAGGACTGCAGGTGGCAGCCAATCAATGATTCTCTCTCATCATTGATATTTCTATCTCTCCCTCTTCCTTTCTCTCTGAAATCAATAACAATATATTTTAAAAATAAATTAAAAGTGGCATCAAAGTGTGCGTCCTGTTTCACAAGGACACGAGCGCTGTCCTCCAGTGCCCTTCCCTGTGCCTTCTGGGGCTGGGTGGTGATCCTCATGGATGTGCCATAGTCATGTCCCCAGTGCTCTGTTTTTTGGAACGTTTAAGTGTTTTCAGCTTTTTAGAGCATAAAAGTACTGTGCTGAGAGTTGAAAGGAATGAAGCGTGGTAGTGAGAAGGGAGAGCTGGGCCAGGAACCCTCGGCACTCCCAGGGTGGGAGGAGCAGAGGCTGGAGAGGAAGCAGTGAGGCCAGAGGAGAACCTGATGCAGAGACAGGGCTGTCCCACTGGAGGAGGGGCCTCCAGGAGCATGAGAAGAGGCAGTGACAGCGAGGAGTTGAGGTTTACCACTCAACCTCTTGGCCACTGGTTACCAGGTTTTTAACTATGAAGCGGTGGCAGATCTAATACTGTATTGAAGGTGGGACTCGGGAGCCAGTCTGCCTCTTCGTAAGCTTGACCAGTGACTCGTCTGAGGAGGCAGACGCTCACGCATGGGCATCAGAGCCAGGGGAGGTGGTTCACAGAGGCAGAGATGCCAGCTTTGTTTCAAGTAGAAGTTGCAACACTTAGTGCCAGAAAGGCTAGAGCAGTGGTTCTCAACCTTCTGGCCCTTTAAATACCGTTCCTCATGTTGTGACCCAACCATAAAATTATTTTCGTTGCTACTTCATAACTGTAATGTTGCTACTGTTATGAATCGTAATGTAAATATCTGATATGCAGGATGGTCTTAGGCGACCCCTGTGAAAGGGTCGTTCGACCGCCAAAGGGGTGGCGACCCCCAGGTTGAGAACTGCTGGGCTAGAGGGACATGTTGTGGCAGCATGGCGGATTGTCACTGCCATTGTGGAACTTAGTAAAGTGACATTTAGCAAAAGGACTTTAGTTTCATAGCCTTTAATGATCTATCTTCTAACAAGCTCAGCAAAAAGAAAAAGGGTAAGTTTTTACGCAAAGTAGTTTATTTTAGTATTATTTATAATGGCCCAAACCAAAAACTAAAAAATCAGTAGAAGGGGAATAGTTGAGTAAATCTTATTAAATCTTATAATAAAAGGCTAATATGCAAATCAACTAAACGGCAGAACAACTGGTCACTATGATGCACACTGACCACCAGGAGGCAGATGCTCAACGCAGGAGCTGCCCCCTGGTGGTCAGTGCACTCCCACAGGGGGAGCACCTTTCAGCTGGACACCATGCTCATGGCTGGCAAATGCAGCAGCGGTGGCAGGAGCCTCTCCCGCCTCTGAGGCAGCGCTAAAGACCCCGAGGGGGGAAGTCCGCCTAAGCCAGCAGGCAGACATCCTCTCAGGGGTCCAGACTGTGAGAGGGTGCAGGGCGGGCTGAGGATCCCTCCCCCCTCTTCCCGCCCCCCTCCGCAGTCATGAATGTCGTACACCGGGCCTCTAGTTAAGGTTATAAAAACTATGTGGGACATGCTTACGCTACGAGGAAAGCAAAATACAGTGTATCCCAAAAATGTATACACCCTTTAACAGTGGGTAGCTCAATTTTGAAAATGAGATTATTTTAATAAACACTGCCTTTATAGTTATTCACAGTGTGTGTGTACATTTTTGGGACACCCTGTATATTGCAGTATGTGCACTGTGATTCCCATGCTATAAAACATGCATGTAGACAAGGACAGAGATAAAAAGCAAAGTTTAAAAAGTAATATTTTTTTTGTTTTTAAAAGTGATTAGAATTAGGATAGTTTAGCTTTGTTTTTTGAATGTCTTTGTTCTTTAAAACTCTCCCTTTACAAATGATTTTTCATTATAAAACTATGTTTTATTTTTAGAAGAGAGTTACAAAAAGAAGAAAATGAAAATCATCCGTGAATTATCTTCCCTGAGAGAAAACCCGTGTTAAATCATTTTGCTCATATCCATGCATGTATTTTACAATAGTATTATATTAGTAAACAATTTTTTGGGAGGGGTGTTAATCAAGTACGTTCCAGCAATTTCACTAGGTATATGTCCAAAAAAGTTGGAAGAAGGGACTTGAACACAAATTTCTATACCAGGGTTCATAGGAGCATTATTCATAATAGCCAAAAGGTGGAGAAAGCAGTTTCTATCAACAGATAAATGGATTTTTTAAATGTGATGTGTGTGTGCAGTGGAAGACTATTAGCCCTAAAAAAGGAGTGTGATACTGACACGTTGCAACACCAATGCAATTTGAAAATATGCTAAGTGAAATAAGCCAGACACAGACAAATAGGCGCTCTGTGCCTCCACTTATGTGAGGCACCTGGAGTCCTCACATTCATGGAGGCAGAACGTAGAACAGAG
Source organism: Myotis davidii (assembly GCF_000327345.1). Taxonomy (NCBI): domain Eukaryota; kingdom Metazoa; phylum Chordata; class Mammalia; order Chiroptera; family Vespertilionidae; genus Myotis; species Myotis davidii. The sequence goes on from NW_006300367.1 coordinate 5,170,075, forward strand.
GTTACCAGGCTGGGAGGCCGGGAGTTAGTACATGATGGATACAGAGTTTCGGTTAGGAAAGATGAAAAAGTTTTGCCCAAAATCTCACAGTGGTGGATAATGGTTTCACAGGACTGTGAATGGGTTTAACGTCGCTGAATTGTACACTTAGGGCTGACATGGTGTAAGTATAAGTGCATCGGCACAAGGACTGCGGCTGCTGAGGCTGTTTTCACTTGCTTTAGTCACGTGTCTGGGTGAGGGGAAGACAGGCCTGCTGTTCCCCAGGCGGCCCAGGCCGCTCTTGTCCCAGTGCTGCCAGCAAAAGGCCCCGGAGACGGGACGCCGAGAGTGAAGGAGCCAGAAGCATGGCAGGGACAGAGGACCAGGGCTTTCATTTGTTGAAGACAAGACTCCGAAGCTATTAGAAAAAAGATTTTTCGGAAACAATAAGAGACCTGTTCTTTTTTTTTATCCTCACCCGAAGATAATTTTCCCATTGGTTTTTAGAGACAGGGGAAGACTGAGAGGAAATACTAATGTGAGAGAAACACATGGACTGGTTGCCTCCTGCACGCTGACCAGGGCCTGGGCTGGGGAGGAGCCCGTACTGAGGTACATGCTCTTGACCGGAATCGAACCCGGGACCCTTCGGTCCACAGGCCGATGCTCTATCCACTGAGCCAAACTGGCGAGGGCAAAGGCCTGTTCTTTGACCCAACGTAAAGACGGACTCAGAGTCAGAAACGTGCAAAGGAAGGACGACCTGTAGGGGATCCTGAGCCCTCCATTGCCAGAGACCATTAGCCATGGTTTGGCTCCCCGCGTGGTGGGCCATGTGCACGGGGCTCTCGGACAGCAGGCCCGCGTTCGGTCTGGTGGTGGTAGTTGGGCCTGTCGGCCTGGTGTCGGCCGCAGTGAGGAAGCCCTGCTGTTTACAGGAAGCGACAGGCTGCAGTGCTGGTCCAGGCCTCGGAGGAGCAGGATGGGGCTGTGGCCTTCATTCTCAAGGGACTTTCCAGAATCTCATGTTATTAATCTCTCAAAAAATGTTTGCATAAAGTTAATCCCACGTTCAAAGTAAAACAGATTTTACGTGTAATTTAATGAAAGAAGAGGTGACAATATAAGCATATTCTGTTCCTTTTTAGGCAGTTTATGAAGTAGGTATTTACAAATTGAAATTCTAACAACTGTTCTTTTGTTAGTGGCCAGATTTCAAGTGAGAAGTCTCTGGCTCTCCTAATGCTTCTGAAAACTTAAGGCAACGTTTTTTAAAAGTCCTAAAAAGGACTAATACCTGTTCTGTGCGCAGGTATCCCGGGATGGCGGAGTTGCGTCCCCTGCCACTGAGGGCCGGGGCGGCAGTGACGTGGTGGAAGGAGGCAGAACAGCTCTGGGCAACAAGACCTCCCTGCTCAACACCCAGCCTCCGCGCGCCTTCCCGGGGCCACGGACACATGACTACAACCTGTACCCCTACCCGGACACCATCAACACCTATGACAAGACAGCCCTGAAGGAGGCCGTGTTTGACGACGACATGGAGCAGCTTCGAGATGGTTTGTCTTTCTTTGTTTAATGGTCCCCATCCAGAAGTTTCTCCCATGGGCTTCCCCTCTTGTCTGACCAACTCTGGGCATATTGGTTGAATGGACATGGACATGGGTCAGGCCTGGTTAGTCCTGTGTTCAGCAGCTACATGTCCAGCCATGGGCTTGGGCGTGGAAAGCACAACAGTGAACAGAAGGACACACAGCCCCACCCTCCAGAGGCACACGGGTGACCTCAGGTGGCAGCTCTGAAAGCTGCAGTGAGGGAGGCTCAGGTGCCACCAGGGAAGCCGTCACTCGGACCCAGGGCCCGAGGAGCTCAGGAGAGGAGTTAGTGAGGTGGAGGGCAACGGCTTGGGAGTCCCAGCTCTGGGCTCCGCATGCCCGTGTAGCTGTGGGAGTCGGGTCTGAAGCACCACTGGGCTCCCCTCCCCTCCCCAGCGTATCGGCAGCTGTTCTGGAACTGCTCCGGCGACTGCCCCGCAGCTGGGAGATGGGCTCCGGCATGTGCTGAGCATTCACATTGCCTTGTTAGTCCACTGCTGCACTCATGCTTTACACACGGCATCCAGTGGACATAGTGCTCACGCGTTATACACGGCGTCCAGTGGACATAGTGCTCACACGTTATACACGGCGTCCAGTGGACATAGTGCTCACACGTTATACACGGCGTCCAGTGGACATAGTGCTCACACGTTATACACGGCGTCCAGTGGACATAGTGCTCACACGTTATACACGGCGTCCAGTGGACATAGTGCTCACACGTTATACACGGCGTCCAGTGGACATAGTGCTCACACGTTATACACGGCGTCCAGTGGACATAGTGCTCACACGTTATACACGGCGTCCAGTGGACATAGTGCTCACACGTTATACACGGCGTCCAGTGGACATAGTGCTCACACGTTATACACGGCGTCCAGTGGACATAGTGCTCACACGTTATACACGGCGTCCAGTGGACATAGTGCTCACACGTTATACACGGCGTCCAGTGGACATAGTGCTCACACGTTATACACGGCGTCCAGTGGACATAGTGCTCACACGTTATACACGGCGTCCAGTGGACATAGTGCTCACACGTTATACACGGCGTCCAGTGGACATAGTGCTCACACGTTATACACGGCGTCCAGTGGACATAGTGCTCACACGTTATACACGGCGTCCAGTGGACATAGTGCTCACACGTTATACACGGCGTCCAGTGGACATAGTGCTCACACGTTATACACGGCGTCCAGTGGACATAGTGCTCACACGTTATACACGGCGTCCAGTGGACATAGTGCTCACACGTTATACACGGCGTCCAGTGGACATAGTGCTCACACGTTATACACGGCGTCCAGTGGACATAGTGCTCACACGTTATACACGGCGTCCAGTGGACATAGTGCTCACACGTTATACACGGCGTCCAGTGGACATAGTGCTCACACGTTATACACGGTGTCCAGTGGACATAGTGCTCACACATTATACATGGTGTCCAGTGGACATAGTGCTCACGCTTTACACACGGCGTCCAGTGGACATAGTGCTCAGACGTTATACACGGCGTCCAGTGGACATAGTGCTCAGACGTTATACACGGCGTCCAGTGGACATAGTGCTCAGACGTTATACACGGCGTCCAGTGGACATAGTGCTCAGACGTTATACACGGCGTCCAGTGGACATAGTGCTCAGACGTTATACACGGCGTCCAGTGGACATAGTGCTCAGACGTTATACACGGCGTCCAGTGGACATAGTGCTCAGACGTTATACACGGCGTCCAGTGGACATAGTGCTCAGACGTTATACACGGCGTCCAGTGGACATAGTGCTCAGACGTTATACACGGCGTCCAGTGGACATAGTGCTCAGACGTTATACACGGCGTCCAGTGGACATAGTGCTCAGACGTTATACACGGCGTCCAGTGGACATAGTGCTCAGACGTTATACACGGCGTCCAGTGGACATAGTGCTCACACGTTATACACGGCGTCCAGTGGACATAGTGCTCACACGTTACACACGGCGTCCAGTGGACATAGCGGCAGTTGTTTCTGTTCTGCAGGTTAAGAAGCCAAGGTTCAGAAAGGTTGAGTTCCTTGCCCAAGTGTAGCATGTTCACTATGGAATAGAACTAGTCTGGCTTTTCTGACTCTGTTAAGACCGTGTCCTTTACTGAGGAACAAGTGAGTAAGTATATTTCGGTGTGATGGTGTTTTATCTGGAACTTAATTTGTTTTCCACCTCATTGTCATGTTGACACATTTTGAGTTATTTCAGCTTAGTAGTCATTTTAGCTGTCTGCATGACAGAGGAACTGCCTGCGCTAAAGCCGACCCAACTTAGTAGTCAGTTTTTTAAAAGCATACATATATACTTCTTAGGGCTCGGCCGGGGGGCGGGGCGGAGCGGGGGGCGTGCAGCGTGGAGAAGTCCAGCCGGTGAAAGCATACTCCTGGCTGTTCCGAGCTCACTGCTGGTGGTGTTGGTCTGACTGCCCTTTCTGGGCCACTGGCCTGTGGCCTTCCATTGCTCATAGACTTGGTGCATCATTTCACTTACCACTGTGGGTCTTATTGCAGATGGAATGGAGATTAGGATGTTGGTTGTTATTTATTCAGCAACTGGATAATAAAAGACTTGAAGAAAAAGGTGGGAGAGCAGGGGGAAATGATAGCGTTCTTTCACATTTCAGACTTTCTTCTGTGTTTGTTCCCCAATTTTGGAATCTGAAGAAATGTGCACATGCAAATTAAGTAGTTCCTGCCTGAGCTGGTTTGGATAGACTGTCAGCCTGAGGACTGAAGGGTCCTGGGTTCGATTCCACTCAAGGGCACATGCCTGGGTTGCAGGCCCGATTCCCAGCAGGGATGTGCAAGAGGCAGCTGATCAATGATTCTCTTTCATTGTTGATGTTTCTATCTCTCTCTCCCTCTCCCTTCCTCTCTGAAATCAATAAAAATATATCTTCTTTAAAAAAAATAAAAGTAGTTCCCGATAATTTGTCTGACTTGTTTCTTCCCGCTTTCTACTTAAAGTGGATTCAGAGTGGAGGTCTCTTAAAAGCGCATGCAGAGAAGGGATATGCTCCTCTGCCATATGGTTCAAGTCTTGCAAGTCGTTCACTAGAGGCCTTGGGAAGTTTGACAGTCGGCCTTGGCTGGTGTCTGTTTCCTGTGCTAGCTCCTAACCTCTGGACTCTCCGAGGCGGGGGGTGGGGGTGGGGGGTGTTTCGATGGGAGGGAGCTGTGAGGAGTGCCTTGAGGAGAGCGTGCTCTGGGGGAGGGGATGCTAGCAAGCGGGTTCCGTGGCAGGGCCTGACGCAGGACTGTCGAGTGGAGATGGAGTCAGGGCGGGCTTTGCGAGGGCTGCTTCTCTGTGAACTGATGAAAGAAATGGCAGTTTCTCCTCTGTGTCTGAGTGGGAAGGTGGGAAGATGGTAAGGCAGGGTAGAGACATTGAGTATTGGTGCTCGATACCTATTCTCCCGCCTTTGTTTGGGTTTTTTAAATATATTTTTATTGATTTAAGAAAGGGAGGGAGAGAGCGAGACATCAGTGATGAGAGAATCATTCATCAGCTGCCTCCTGCACACCACCCCCTAGCGATCGAGCCCACAACCTGGGCATGTGCCCTGACTGGGAATCAAACTGTGACCTCCTGGACCATAGGTTGATGCTCAACCACTGAGCCACACTGGCTGGGCCCACCTCTGTTTTGACAGTTAGTTTGGTGGAATGACCTGCGGGTGTAGAGTGAGGCTCGGGCCGCAGGTCAGGATGGAGGGGGTGATGGGAAGAGACCGGAGAGCAGAGGAGGGCGGCTGCGTCGCTGAGGCAGCACCTGCAGCCGGCGTCCCTTGTGCAGTAACATCTGTGTTGTGTCTCACAAGTACCCATTGACCATTCGGACTTGGTGGCGGACCTTCTGAAAGAGCTGTCCAACCACAACGAGCGCGTGGAGGAGCGGAAGGGCGCCCTGCTGGAGCTGCTCAAGGTCACCCGGGAGGACAGCCTGGGCGTCTGGGAGGAGCACTTCAAGACCATCCTGCTCCTGCTCCTGGAGACCCTTGGAGACAAAGACGTGAGAGCTGCTCTTCTGCATTCCCTTCTGGGGGTGGGGGGCTGCTCTTGTGGGGTGGCTCAGCTCTCCTTTCCTACTGGGCTCACAGTTTACATCAAAGCACGCCTGAACTGGCCTCGGAGCCCAGGGAGCAAGCTCCACCTAGAGTACGTTCACGTCGACAAGGGGACTTGTTCCTGCATCAGGTCACTTTACACAAAATTTCTTAAAACTGTTAGCTTAAAATGTCATTTGTAACAATGAGCTTTTTTCCTTGTGACTTTTATTTTTGTTTCATGTTTAATTGCGAAACAGAGAAGTTCCTTTTTAAAGACCCTACGAAATGCTGCATTCCGGCACATTCTGCCTCCGTTCACCCGCGCGTGCGTGCGTCAGGGCCGCGCGCCAGGCTCAGGAACCGGGGTGGTTAGCATCGCCTATTATTTTCTGTTGTTAATTTTAAAGTAAAGGCCCTCTTCACACGGTGACATCTGAATGTGACACACTAGGCATTTGCTGTGTAATCTTAGAGGTGGGAAGAACCCAGAGTCCTGCCTTCCTGCCCCATGCAGCAGGCCCGTCCTCAGAGACAGGAGTAAATGGAGGGATTGCCAAGTAAGCCGCGCCCCTCCGCGCTGGGCCCTGTGTCCGCAGCAGAAACAGCAGTCGACTGAGCGTGGGGAAGGGCTCCAGGACAGGCCCGGGCTGAAATCTGACACAGCCCACGGTGAAGGTCATGCCCGGGCTCATGCTGACGGCGGTGGGAATGGGAGACAGGTGGGCAGGAGACTGGGCGTGTCACGCTGACTTGGATTGCTTTCTGCTGCTTAGGATTAGTGGTTTGGTCTAGAACAGGCTGAGGAAGGCTAGAAGGATGGTGATGAAAGATCTGGATCACCTTTTCTTAAAACAAAGCATTGGTTTCTGAAGCCCTTTGCCTGGGTTGGGCTTTGAGGTCGGGAGACAGAGCGATGTCATGTAGAGGCAGAACGGGGTGGAGGGTGAATTGCACAGGTGAGTGACAAAGAATCAGGATGTACTTTTTGGCTGTGTTTGGTGTAAACTCCATTCTCTTTTATTGAGATTAGGAGTCTGTTTGGAATGGCTTTCCTCCAGACACATGACCCGGGCCTCAAGGTCCTCAAGCACCTCGAGGCTGGTACAGTCCCCTCCCCCGTGGCCTCATCACTCAGCAGGTCGGGAGAATGACAGGTCTCAGCTGCCCTTGGAGAGCTCACAGTCTTACAGGCCACGCGTCCCGGTGTCCAGGCGCCGTTTACCTGTCCTCCGGGCATTTGACACAGGGTGGTTTGCATCTCTGAGCCTCAGGAAGTCCCCGTCCCCAGAGCTCCATTGTCCTCATTTGGCTCATTGAAGAAACCTTCATCAGGTCCCTCTCAGGTGTGGGCAGGGTGCTGGGAATGCCACCAGGGGCACGGGCTGCTCATGGGGCTGGCTGCCCGAGAGCCCGGCAGGTCAGCAGAGTAACCGTGTCCAGGCGTCTGCGGACGCTCGGTGCCCTGGCCCCTGCTGCCGGGTGTGCGTGGGTGCAGGCTGCTGACCTCTTCCTTCCTGTTCCCCAGCATTCCATTCGCGCGCTGGCTCTGAGAGTTTTACGGGAGATTCTGAGAAACCAGCCAGCGAGATTCAAAAACTACGCCGAGCTGACGATCATGAAGACTCTGGAGGCCCACAAAGACTCCCACAAGGAGGTGAGCCGCCCGAACCGGGAATGCGGAAACAAGGCCGGGCGCGGTGGGCAGTGTGGGGAGAGGACTGTCAGTCACTGCACGGCTTCCAAAAAGGAGTCCTCCCCTGAGCGCAGGCCGAGAGCTCCCAGCTCCCAGGGGTGAGCCAGGGCTGCGTGGTGGCCGCGGGCAGTGCCGTGCAAGGGCTGGTGCCACGTGGTGGGTTCCTGACCCCCTTTCCACGTGCACAGTGGGCTCGGCCTGATCCTGGGGTTCCCACATCTGTGGTTCCCATTGGTTTGGTCCAAAGGAAAGGTCTTCCGTTTCTTCCTGGCTTTGGGCATCATGCCGGGTGATGTTGGAGAGCGAGATCCGCTCTGAAGATGCAGGCATCCTAGGACAAGTCCCGACAAGGCCTCGCTCCAGAACCCCGGAGAACTTACCTCACGAACTCTGAGCCTGTTTCCTTATGTGTAAATAGAGATGGTACCACTAAGCTTCTCATGAGAATTCAGTGAGACGACCAGTGACGGTTCCTGGCGGTGCTTGGCGCCAGCGGGTACTGCGCTGTGTGGGTCTCCCTTCCCTTGTCCCCTGGCAGGGCTCCTCTGTGGCTGTGCCACGCCTCGTCCACTAGCTCCTGAATGTTGGCCAGGCTAGCAAACGGCACCTGCGGTTCCTGGCACCTCAGGTGCTGTTGGAGAGCAGCGGATGTGTGTCTGCCCCGCGCATGTATTGCAGACAGGCACGCAGTAAATCCTCGTCCACTTGCTTACCTAGTTGTTCCAGCCCATGGATCACCAGTCCTTTCTAGAGGTCTACAGACTCTGGGGAAGTGGGTGGAGCATCCTAAGTAAAAATGATTTCAGTAACACTATTCCAGTAAAAGCCATTGTGGAAAATGAACCAGATATTTAGAACTTTAGGAACCTTTATACTGCAGCCGATGGGTTTGACCCCCCAGCGAAAGACATAACCATTTGCTCATTTCAGTCTCTTGGCTCACATGTGACTATTTCATGGGCGTACTGTGGATTAAAGGAATTACGATTAGAGCAATTCTTATATCAACAAAAAGCGCCAGACCCTAAATCAGTGGTTCTCAACCTTCCTAATGCTGCGACCCTTTAATACAGTTCCTCATGTTGTGGTGACCCCCAACCATAAAATTATTTTCATTGCTACTTCATAACTGTAATTTTGCCACTGTTATGAACCGTAATGTAAATATCTGATATGCAAGATGTATTTTCATTGTTACAAATTGAACATAATTAAAGCATAGTGATTAATCACAAAAACAATATGTCATTATATATGTGTTTTCCGATGGTCTTAGGCGACCCCTGTGAAAGGGTTGTTCAAGCCCCAAAGGGGTCGCGACCCACAGGTTGAGAACCACTGCCCTAAATCATGCTTTTCCTCTGCTCAGCAGTTACATGACTACCAGACAGTGACCTGTCTGACCTCCTTAAATCCCACCATGATTGCAGGCTCAGCAAGGGTGGGGTCCTCATGCTCTGCCTAGGCATCTCCCCATCTAATAGTCCAAGCATAACAGCTACATGAGTGAGGCATGTGCTGGTTTGTTTTTCTGTGTTTTCTTCCCCAAGAAAAACGGTTTTAAATATAATGTTACATGCAATACACATTAATATTTCAAGAAAAAAAGATTTTAAATATAGTATTATCAAAACTGTATTAACATAGTATAATATCACAAAAGTTGTAGGAAATCTTAAAAATCTCCAAATAACAGGATTACTTCTATTATATTCTAAAATATTTTTTCCCTATTTTGGCTCATCAATTTATGTTGTTCATTATATTCCACAAATGAGTGAGATCATGTGATATTTATC
>NW_006300367.1:5179867-5192880 GCF_000327345.1 Myotis davidii
AGATTTTTATGGTTCCCCATTTTACATTTAAGTCCTTTAGCCATTTTGAGTTTGTTTTTGTGTATGGTGTGAGTTGGTGATCTAGTTTCATTTTTGTGTGTGTATTTGTCCAATTTTCCCAACACTGTTTATTGAAGACTGTCTTGACTCCATTGTATGCTCTTGTCTTCTTTGTCAAATATTAATTGAGCATAATGGCTTGAATCGACTTCTGGGTTCTCTGTTCTGTTCCATTGGCTCGATCAGCCCCCATGGGTGCATGCGGCTAGACCTCACCCATGCACCAATTCATGCACTGGGCCTCTAGTTGATGTATAAAAAAAGCCATAGATTTCTGGGTGTTAATTTTCTATCCTGCTACATTGCCAAATTCATTTATCAAGTCTAGTAGTTTTTTGAGGGAGTCTTTGGGATTTTCTATGTACAATATCTTGTCATCTGCGAATAATGACAATTCTTTTTTTCCAATTTGGATGCCGTTTATTTTTTTCAATTTATTTTTTTAAAATATGTTCTTATTGGTTTCAGAGAGGAAGGGAGAGAGAGAGAGAAACATCAATGATAAGAAAGAATCATTGATCGCTGCCTCCTTCACACCCCATACTGAGGATCGAGCCTGCAACCTGAGCACGTGCCCTTAACTGGAATTGAACCTGGGACCCTCCTGTCTGCAGGCTGACGTCTAGCCATTGAGCCAAACCAACTAGGGCTTGGATGCCTTTTATTTCGTCTTGTCTGATTGCTATGGCTAGCGCTTCCAGTACTATGTTGAACAGGAGTGGTGGTGAATGTGGTCATCCTTGTCTTGTTCCTGTTCTTAGAGGAAATGGTTTTAGTTTTTGCTCATTGACTATGATGTTGGCTGTAGGTTTGTCATATATGGCCTTTGTCATGTTGAGATATGCTCCCTCTATTCCCAATTTGCTAAGAGTTTTTTATCAAAAATGGGTGTTGGATTTTGTCGAATGCTTTTTCTGCATCTATTAATATGATCATGTGATTTTTGTCTTTCATTTTGTTTATGTGATCATGTTTATTGATTTGTAAATATTGTACCAGCCTTGCATCCCTGGAATAAATCCCACTTGCTTATGGTATATTATCTTTTTAATATATTTCTGGATGCAGTTTGCTAATACTTTTTTGAGGATTTTAGCATCTATGTTCATCGGACATATTGGCCTGTAATTCTCTTTATTTGTAGTATCTTTATCTGGTTTTGGAATTAGGATAATGCTGGCCTCATAAAAAGAGTTTGGAAGTGTTCCCTCCTCTTGGATTACCTGAAACAGTTTGAGGAGTATAGATGATAGTTCTTCTTTGAATGTTTGGTAAAACTCATCTGTGAAGCTGTCCAGACCTAGGGTTTTATTTGGTGGGAGTTTTTTTTATTACTTCTTCTATTTTATCAGTTGTTATTGGCCTATTCAGGTTTTTTGATTCTTTCTTATTCAGTTTTGGGAGTTTGTATTTTTTTAGGGATTTGTCTATTTCATCCACATTGTCCAGCTTGTTGGCATATAGTTGTTCATAGTATTTTCTTACCATCTTTATTTCTGTGGTGTCCATGGTTACTCCTCCACTTTTGTTTCTGATCTTATTTATTTGGGTCCTCCTTCCTTGTTTCTTGATGAGTCTGGCTAACGGTTCATCGATCTTGTTTATCTTTTCAAAGAACCAGCTCTTGGTTTCATTGATTTTTTTCTGTATTTATTTTTGTCTTTATGTTATTTATTTCTACTCTAATATTTATTATTTCCTTCCTTCTGCTACTCTGGGCTTTTGTTGTTCTCTTTCTAGTTCTTTAAGTTGTCGGGCTAAATAGTTTATTGCTGATTTTTCTTGTTTTTTGGAGGTATGCCTATAGTGCTATGAACTTCCCTCTCAGGACTGCTTTTGTTGTGTCCCAGAGATTTGGGGTTGTTGTGTATTCATTTTCATTTGTTTCCAGGAAATTTCTTTCTTTCTTGATCTTGTTGGTAACCCATTCATTGTTTAATAACATGCTATTTAGCCTCCATGTGTTTGAATGTTTTGGGGTGTTTTTACTTTAGTTGATTCCTAATTTGATTCCACTGTGATCTGAGAAGATGCTTGATATGATTTAAATCTTCTTGAACTTGTAGAGACTTGTTTTGTGTCCTAACATGTGGTCTATCTTTGTGAATGACCTATGTGCACTTGAGGAGAATGTGTATTCTGTGTTGGGGTGAAATGTTCTATAAATGTCAATTAAATCCTTTAGATCCAGTGTGTCCTTTAGAGTCTCTGTTTCTTTGTTAAGTTTTTGTCTGGAAGATCTATCCAGTGAAGTCACTGGGCTTTTAAAGTCCCCTACGATGGCTGTATTGTTGTCGATCTCTCCATTAAAATCCTCTAGAAGGTTTTCTCTATATTTAGGTGCTCCTATGTTGGGGGCATATATGTTTACCAGGGTCATATCTTCTTGTTGGATCGATCCTTTTAGTATTATGTAGTGACCTTTGTTGTCTCTTGTGATAGCCTTCATTTTACCACTACATATTGCTACGCCAGCTTTTTTTTTCTTTTCCCTTTGCATGGAAAAACTTTTTCCATCCTTTCACTCTCATCCTTTGTGTGTCTTTTGTTTTGAGGGGTCTCATGTAGACAGCATATAGTTGGGTCATGTTTTTGTATCCATTCTGCTACCCTATGCTTTTTGATTGGAGCATTTAGTCCATTTACATTTAGGGTTATTATTGATAGGTACCTATTTATTGCCATTTTAATTCTGTATGCCTAGTTTTCTCCATTTCTTCTCATTACAGCAGTCTCTTTAGCATTTCTTGTAATGCTGGCTTGGTGGTGATCTACTCTTTTAGCCCTTTTTTGTCTGGGAAGCTCTTTATTTGACTGTCTATTTTGAATGATAGCCTTGTTGGATATAGTAATCTTGGTCTCAGATCCTTGCTTTCCATTACCTTGAGTACTTCATGCCATTCCGTCTTGCCTGTAGAGTTTCTGATGAGAATCAGGTGTCAATCTTATGGGAACTCCTTTGTAGATAAAAGTTTTGTTTTCTTTTTCTGCCTTTAAGATTCTCTTTGTCTTTAATTTTTGGCATTTTAATTATGATGTGTCTGGGCGTGAGCTTGTTTGGGTTCTTCTTGTTTGTGGTTCTCGATGCCTCCTGAACTTGTGTGACTTTTTCCTTTACCAGGTTAGGGAAGTTTTCTGCCATTATTTCTTCAAACACCTTCTCTATGCCTTTCTCCCTTTCTGCCTCTTCTGGCACACCTGCTATTCTAATATTGTTATGTTTCACATTGTCTCACAGCTCCCTTAAGCTGTCCTCCTATTTCTTAATTATTTTTTTCTTCTTAGTTTTCTGATTGAATGATATTTTCAAGTCTATTTTCTAATTCGCTGATTTGATTCTCAGCTTCTCCTAATCTGCTGTGTGTTCTTTCCAATATGTTCTTTATTTGTGTTAATGTCATTCTTTATCTCAGACCATTCTTTTTTCATCGTTACTGTATCTTTTTTCATGCTGTTAAGCATCTTTACCACCATTACTCTGAACTCTGTTTCAGATAAATTTCTTATCTCTGCTTCATTTATCTCTTCTTCTGGACAATTCTCTAATTCTTTCATTTGGGGGTTGTTTTTTGTCTCCTCATTTTGGCTTTCTGTTTGGTTTTGTGACTATGTATTGGGTAGATCCTCCTACACATCTCAATCTCTAGTGCAGGACAGTGTTAAAGGCTGTTTCTGACTAATTAGATCAGGCAAAGTCTCAAAGTCCCCAGAGACCGCCTCTGCCTACAGACTAATACAGTGGTTCTTAATCTTCCTAATGCCGCGACCCTTTAATACAGTTCCTTGTTGTGGTGACCCCCAACCATAAAATTATTTTCGTTGCTACTTCATAACTGTAATTTTGCTAATGTAAACAATATGTAATTATATATGTGTTTTCCAATGGTCTTAGGCAACCCCTGGCAAGGTTCTTTCCAGTGGGATGTGTCAACTGTCTTCCCCCCAGGCAAGGCAGATGTCTATGTGGGAAAGATGTCCTCTGCTGTGTGAGGGAATAACTCAGACCAGGAAACTTAAAGTGTCTGCCTTCTGAGCTCCATCCCCCGAGTCCCCAGTCCTGGCTTTTGCCCTCACAGCTCCAGTCCACTTCACCCTCCCTCTGCCAGAGCACAAGGTGGGTGTCTCCACAGGGAATTTTGTGCATTGGCCCTTTAAGAGGGTGCCTGAATTTTCAGCTGTTATTCTCTGGCAGACAGCACCCCACTGCTTTTCACAGCCAGATGTTATGTGCATACCTTCCTCAGTCCTGGTGTTCTCTGCTGGGGAGCCCAGCTTGGGGATTAGATCCCAGAGTTCTCAGTGGCAACCCCCACAGCTGAGATACCTCTCAGAACTCAGTTGCTGTCTGTGGGTGCCCAGCCAGCCCTTTGGTGCCTCCACCCTTCCTACCAGTCTCTATGTGGTCTCCACTTTCTGTCCTCCGTGTCAGGGTTCTCTCCAGCAAGTCTTCCATTGATTATTCAGGAAGTTTTTCTGTGTTTCAGTTGTAATTCCAATTTGTTCCTGGGAGCATGTCTGTGCAGTATCCACTTACTCTGCCGCCACTTTTAATCTTCAGTGATGCTTGTGTTTGCAAACCAGTAACCTAGGCTTTCAAATCTTGCTTGATTGCGTGATGATGATAATCACTCATGTTTGAACAAAAGACTTTAGACTTAAATAACTCATTTCAAAAATGTGAGGACCAGCCCTGGCCGGGTGGGTCGGTTGATTGGAGCATTGTTCCATACACCAATAGGTTGCAGGTTCGATTTCTGGTCAGGACACATGCCTCCATTGCAGGTTCAATCCCCAGTTGGGGTGTGTATGGGAAGCAACTGATCAATGTTTCTCTCTCTAAGATCAATAAACATAGCCTTGGGTGAGGATTTTTTAATAAAATCTGAGGACCAGATGAACTAATATAGTCAACAAAATTATTCCCGGGTGAGGGAAGTGTGTCACAGGAGGTGCCGTAATTTGCCAGCTAATGCATGGCGACTCCTGGCAGAACCAAGTTACAAACCAGGTATGTGTCTGTTTTAACAGGCAACTGACTTGTGCTGACTTTTTTCCTCTTTTCCTGTTTGTTTGGGTTTTTTTAGTACAATAGTTTCTTCTTAATGAGAATACATGAACAAAAAAAGCAAAATAAAATTGGTGTTCTGCATATATGACATCAGGTGTTTCACTGGGGAGGACATATGTAGAATGTGGCATTGAGGTGAAACTGAGCCATCTGCAATGTGTGGCACTCGCTGGCTGCCCCTTTGAAAGAGGTCCGTCTTTAAGTGGGCATCCCGATCTTCAACTTTGAGACTGACATGGCCCTCAGAAGTACAAGTTAACAGAATTAGGTAATCCATTTGCTGTTTACTGTTTTCTTGAGAGATCTCACTATTTTTTCCCTGCAAAATGAGAAATTTAGGAGAGAAGTTCTTAGGTGTGAAGTCCTTTAAATTGCAGCAGGGACAAAGGCAGGAAAACCTACTGTTCAAAGTCAATTTAGGGCCCTCAGTTGCCGTGAAATTCCTACAGCCCAGGAGTGTCCGCACCCTGTCGCTGATGCTGCCAGCAGCCTCCCCCATGCACTGCCCTCAGCTTCCCTGGCAAAGTGTGGCTCTCGTTTGCCAGAAGCTCCTAACTTGGGCACCTATGTATGTAGGTTTTTGTTTTTGTTTTTCTTTTCCTTCAAAATTCTTCTAGTCTTGCTCTTATTTTAACCATTCTGTCTCTGTTCCTTGTTTTTGTTTTTTAGGGCAGAATAATTTGTGTTGTGGCCATCGTCCTGGCATATGATGTCGCACACAGTATTACTCTGGTCATACTTTCTCATCATTGCAGACACTTATTCAGACATCATTTGGACATTTATTGAAAAGGATCTAAGTTATTACACCAGCCAGGGAGGCAGAGTCTGCGTTCCTGTCTAATCAGTCCTTCAGAGTGGACCCTCCCGGGGCTCCCCTCTCTGGAGGTTTGGATTCCTAGACAGGACCCGGGTTTCAGCGGGTGGTGAAGAGCACTAGGCCGAGAGGCTGGCACAGGGCACACCTCGCACCCACGTCTTCCCTTGCCCTCCGTGGTGGTGGCCACGCCATGGTGCACACTGGTATTCTGTCTGTGGGACTGTAGCAGTGAAGGGAAACTTTTTGAAATGCCATTTCTATAAATTGACATTATTATAAAAGCCTATGGAAGATGAATGAGGCAAGGCTGGTAAAGGTGGTGTGTCATCTTAGGAGCCATGGTCTGTTTTCTTGGAGTCTTTTAAAAAGAGTTGTGCATGCAAACCTGCTTTTTAAATATTGAAAGTGTACCAGGCATGGAGGCTACCTCAGGCATCTGCATCCTGAGCTGACACATTCCACAGTAGCCAAGACAGAGGGATGCGATGCCAGTTTCGAGTTTTTATTTTAAAGGGTAGTGCTTGCCAGCTTGGGCATGTTTTCATGTTTCCTAGTTGAATAAGTAAATCTCTCTCATTCTCCAGGTCCTCGTTTTTTACCTTCTCAGTAAATAAAACATGCTCTAGCACCTCGGGGCCCCTTGGTGAAGTTACTATGGTTACAGTAGTGTTAGCTTTTAGCAAACACTTTGAAAGGGCTAAGGCTTTTGACAGTGGCCTTTTAAAAGCTCAAGCCCATTTTCTGTTTTGAAAGAAAACTACTAACTAACTCTTTCCATCTCAGTTTGTCATCCGTTTGTGGGGAGGGGTACAGAGTCTCATCTTCCTTGATTAAGAGAGGATTTCATAAGAGAACTCATGCAGTGAATGAGGTTCCGGGGTAGTGTGAGGTCTGAATGGAGGCAGGAAGCCTTGTTTTGGGTCAGGCCTCTGCTCCTCCAGCTCCGCAGCTCATTCCCAGGTGCTCCGTGCACCCGCGCGAGCGTGACTGTGTGAGAAGGAAAGACAGTGCATGGAGATGTGCTTCCAATGCCTGCTGCTCGCAGACGGCTCCTAAGCTGCTGTCGGACAGCCCGTCCTCAGGAGGCTCGCTACATGAATAGTCGATACGCTAATTACTCATCGTTTTATGCACATTAAGTGTAAGGATGCTTGTTGGTCCGAGTCCTTGTGTCTTGCAAATAAACATAAAAGAAGTACCTGCTCAGTTTCTTACAGATCATCTGTAACGGAGACGGTTTGGTCATTAGTACATTCTGATAACTGGCCTGTCAGCAGAGGCAGCATCACCACCGCCTTACGTCCCTGCGCTGACGTGAGGCGTGCGGGAGCCCAGCCCCAGGTGGTGTGGCTTGTGTGGGGACGTCCGAGTCTTATGTAAATATAAAGCAGCCACTGTTAAATTTCCAGGGGTTTTATTTGTAATTTTTAAATAATTTCTAGTTAATGTAATGCTTTATGACTTAAGGAATTAAAACAAAAAACAAAGTTAGACCAATGTTACTTTAAAAATGAAGGAGAACATTCTGGGGACTAGGGCTTCTGCTTCACGCAGTCCTTTGGACAAACCCCAGAGCCGGAGAACAGGGCCGAGTGTCAGAAGGCAGTGTAGTGAGTGAGGTGCCACTCCAAAGAGCAGCAAAAGCCACTGTCCAGCCGCGCCTTCAACACACCCTGTGCTGGGCGCCCCTCGTGAAAGCAGCCGCGGTCGGTCGGTCAGTCAGTCGGTGGCTCTGAGGACAGTGCAGGGCATGAACTGGGAAACGATGTCTCTGGACCGTGGTGTTGCTTCCCTGTTAGCCCGGGGGCGCTGGAGGAGTGCCTGTTCTCGGCCAGCCTCCAGCTGATGGGACTGGCTGTTGAGGAACACACCTAAACCTTTATAGTTATGAACCTCCAGTTTTTCAGGGGCCAATCCTGAGGTGTGGCCAGAAGCCCATTTCCTTTGTGAGTTAATACTTTCTAACGAAAAGATGAAACCAGAAACCTCTCTCGTCAGCCTCTTGGGGGTAAGGCATAGTAAGGCCCCACCTGAGAGCCCTCACTCACTGGAACGCGGTAGACTGCGCCCGGAGTCTGCTTTTCCAAGCGAGGATGTGATGGCTGGTGGTAGAGACCATCTCATTCAGAGTCTGCCTCCTAAAATGTTCTGGGTGTGTGTCTAGGGGGAGTATAAACCAGTAGGGGTAGAAGAGAAGGTTTTGAAACCCCAAAATAATGTAGACATTCTTCTGATTCTCCCCCTTATTTTACTGATGAGGGAACTGAGGCCTAGAAAGTAAAATAAATTTTCCCAAGATCACCAGACGACAGAACCAGGTCCAAATTCAGATCTCCACACTTTGAACCGGGAGCTTTGCTTTTCTCCCTCCTGCCACTGGACGGAGCTGGTGAAGTGAGGACTCGTGTGCGGGGTCCAGGCCGTGTGGACGCTGCACCTTAATTCCCAGAATTTTTAGAAGAGCATCTCTTTTACCAAAAACATAGTTTGCCTAAAACGCTTGTCAAACCTTTTTTATAAGGTCTTTCCAGCTTTTCCTGGGAGGTGGCACGAACCTTTTCCCTAGCTCCCAAGTGACTGCAGAGCTAAGCTGGGAGTACCCACTGGGAAGAGCACTTTGATTCTGGGTGTTTGCTATCTATCTATCTATCTATCTGTCTATTTATTTGTTTGTTTTTATTGAGCCTGTTATTCTGATGTGTCGGTGACAGGGCCAGATCAAACTTATTAAAACATGCAATTCAAATTTTGACAAGTTCTTTGCTCCAAAAGAAACCTTATCTTTAAGCAAACATTCTCTAGTATTCTGAGTAATGATCTCATTTTTTAAAAAAGTTAGATAAGGAAATTATGCTTTTCCTTGCTAGACAATATTATTTCACTAACTTTGAAAGGAAGGATTTCTATGTTTCTAACCAGACTAGCAGAATCACCAGAATTGGAATAATTGTGACAGCTTCAAAGTGGATTATGATCCAAAAGTCTCTTTAATCTGCTGTCTCTCGTGCATACGCCCACCCCCCTTTCTAAATCCTTGCCTCCTCCTGACATCTAATCTACTAACCTGTCCGCCCTCCCTTCCTTCTGTCGCTCATGTTTCCTTTTGCTCTCCATGTGCTTACATTGCTAATCTTTGCTTCTTATGTTACATAGAACTCAGGGCAGAACCTAAAGTTCACCCTGACTCAAGCAGCCTGCCAAAACCCGGGGTTGGCATGTACGGCGAAGCCAGGAGCACCGACCTGCCTTGGCAGGAAGAACTGTCCTGGGGTCCGACCACAGCGCGCGAGGGAGTGCCGCCACGCCCACCTGGAGAAGCAGCGTCTGCATTCTGCTTTCGGGAATTCTAGAAACCTCCCTGTGTTAGGTGCATGGGATTAGCTGCTTCGTGCTGTGGAGTTTGTAGAAGGGAGGTCTCCTTGGTTCGGGTGTGAGTTCCGTAGATCCGAAGCCTTCCGTGTCCGCAGCAGCTCACCGCACCTGATGACAGTGAGCACAGAGCCTGGCGGGGAGGAGGAGCCTGCGGCAGGTCTCATGTGCACCTGGCCGTGCTTCCTGTCTCTGTGCCCGGAGACTCCTGGGAGGCGCCCAGGGAGGGTTAGTTTGCTCCTGTTGTGACTGTTAGGGCCACTGCTGAGCCTGAATCCCAGTCGGTCCCTAAAGCCTACGCCTTCCCACCCACGGCTGCTTCCCATCTCCTGTTGGTTTTGTTTTTTGTTTTTTAATATTTTTATTGATTCTTGAGAGGAAGGGAGAGGGAGAGAGAGAAACATCAGTGATGAGAGAATTATTGATCGGCTGCCTCCTGCATGCTCCCTACTGGGGATCGAGCCCATAACCCGGGCGTGTGCCCTGACTGGAATCGAACAAGGGACCCTTCATTTCAGGCTGATGCTCTATCCACCGAGCCACACCAACTAGGGCGCCTGTTGGGATCTTAAGCATCTGTTTCTGTACATCACTGTTTTCTAACTTGGATTTATCTATGAAATTGTTCAGAGTCTCCTGATCCTTTTGTTTTTTCCAAGTTTAAGAGTAAGACCCACCGTTTCCTCAGTTGATAGATCATAGCTTTCTGGCTAGCATGTCAGGGTGCTTGTGCTTGTCCTAAGGTGAGGTCCTCAGCTACCCGGCTCAGCGCGGGGTGTGCAGGAGCCGAGGAGGAAGAGCACTTCATCTCCGATCACGCACCGCATGATGGAGCTCTCCCAGGACATGCTGCCCTCTCAGACAGCACTGTAGGGAGAAGCTCACCTGAACGGAAGTCTTTGCCGAAGGGCAGACCTGTGTCGTCCTTTCCAGTATGTCACCTGGAAGGGGGCACTCTGGGGCAGGCCTTTCCTGAGGCTCACGTGGGTCATTGGTAGGCATCTTGCCTCCTCCTTAATGGCTGGGCCGCTCCTTAGCTGGAGCATGTGGATGCAGATCAGCGAGGCATGCCGAGGGGCGACTGCCAGTGTGAGTACTTTACAACTACATGCACGAGGGGAAAGTTCATTCGACAGACGATTATACTGTCCCTAATGTACAGTGGACATGGCCTGTGCTGGGTGTGCGGGAGAGCACAGTGGCTGAGGTGCGTGCTGCTAGTCAGGCGGCAGAGACGCCCAGCGGATGTCTAGGTGCGGCGTGCAGTGTGCACACAGAGCTTCCTGCAGTTCTGCTAAAGCGAGTGAGTGTAGGGGTGGCTAGGCCTAGCCAGGTGAAGGGCAGGCATGATCCACGTTCAGGGAATGCACAGGGACTAGATGTGGGCACTGAGGTTTGGCCAGCCGGGCCTGTGCAGGGCGGGCCCTCAGCTCGGCATTACCAGGGCACAGTGGGAAGTTCAGCCTGAAGGACCAGCCAACCCAGGCCTCACTGGCCCGCCATGCTGATTGAAGGGCGTCGACATGGTCACAGGGTAGCGTGTTAGAGGGATTATTGGAGTGGGCAGACCCACTCGACGTGGGCAGCAGCCAGGCAGGAGGCATCCTCTGGACAGCTCTGCGCTCTGGCAGCCCCAGCTCCGGCTGGCCGCTGTGTCCCTTCAGCAAGGCCTGCTGGTACCTTCACGGGTTTCCTAGGGGCGGTCACTCGTATACTCTCTTCACCCAAGGGACAGTGACAGCAGGGCTTTCATTGGTTTAAGCGCGAGAGAGACATTGGTGAGCTGTTCCGCTTGTGTGTGCAGTCGTTGGTTGATTCTTGTATGTGCCTTGGCTGGGATCAGACCTGCACTCTTGGGCTTTCAGAACGATGTCCTAAGCTACCCAGCCAGGGCAGTCTGCATTTTTAAATCCTCTTTTTAGAGTTTTTAAAAATTGTGGCCCAGACCAATGAAGTTCCTCGCCAGAGGGTCGAACTGAGGTTTGTGTGTGCTGCTCTCTAAGGTTGAGAATGTGCCCACGCGAACCCGGACTCCGCCTTCGTGGGGTAAAGGGGGGGAAGGTCGTGTGCACACCAGGGCCAAACAGCACTCTGCTTTCAGGCCTCTGTGTAGGAAAAGCTGCCCTCCACAGGAGATTGAGTTGTCAAGAAAAACTCACCGCGGGTTTCTTTTAAATACTCTCATTTCCATGTGTCTGTAAACTAACGTGGCGTCCCGTGGATGTGACTCAGTTAATACTTGCTGACAGGGAAGCCCGCCCACTTGTTTTGAGGTGCATGCAAGCCTGGTCTGCGGTGGCCAACTCACATCACTGGCTTGCTGTGCAGGAGAGAGGCAGGCGGGGCTGGCTCTGTAGGGCCGGGAGCCCTGGAGCTGGAAGAATTCCTGAAGAACACTGGAGCGTCCTACTATAGTTCTCCTACTTCCCATCCCTCACCACCCTTCTGCCCAGGCCTGGCCAAATGCAAGAAGCTCCTCAGGTAGCAGATACCCACCACCTGGCCCCACCCGCTTCCCTGGCCTCGGCCGCCATTTCCTGGGCCTTTGCATCCTCACGCTGCCCTCTGTATGGACCACCCCACCTGCCGAGCACCCTGAGGGCAGAGCCGGGGCCCACTGTCTGCACCTCTGGTCTGAGCTCTGAGCTAGCCCCTGACACATAGGACTGAATGGATGTACACACTGAGCACAGCTGGAAGGCAGGGAGGAGGGCGGTGAGAAGAAAATTGCTGGGGCTGTGAAAATTTAAGAATCGTATGAGCTTTCTGAGGGTAGAACACGACTCTTCAAATCACTTCTCCGCTGTTCTTCGCAGCCTGGCCTGACCTTTTACGTGTATGGGAAGCACAGACGAATCTTGGATGCTCTTCACACCTGTGTCCTCACACGCACACAGTGTTTGCCCTTGAACCCTGCTAACCTGGGTCTCCATTTGGCTCTTTACGGGATTAATGCATAATCCTAGGTGTCCGTGAGCATGCTGACCAGGTGATGGTGGGGTGAGGGGTGATCTTATTTACCGAGGCACTTACCCTTCAGTCATGCCTGAAGGAGATATCTGGTCTTCTCAGGGAAAGCCCAGAGGGTCCCCATCAAGGAAGAAATGTGACTTCGAGAATTCAACTTCTTTAAACAGGACAAATCCTCCAGCAGACAGGAGCAGGGCGGGCCCTCCTTGCTGGGGACTGTGGAGTGGTTCTGATAGAAGGACAGGGCGGGCTGGCCCGAGGATAAATGTGCTGGATTTTCACTGTTTGTAAGGAAGTGCATACCTCTTTACGGTTTGGTGTTTTCACATATCATTTATGTATGTACTCCTTTTTATCAATAGTAGTTACCGCAATTTACTGACTGGCCAGATATCTCCATCCCTCCTCATGTGATCTGTTTTTACGGACCAGGAGGTGGGGTTCGCCTGTGTGAATGATGGGTTAGGGTTTGCTGCCAGCTCTCTGAGCCCAAACCCCTGCCCGTCCTGTTCTCTGGGCTTTGCACGTGGCTTCCCCTATGACAGGGTGCCTGTGGCCCTTCGTGTGCCCCAGTGTGCCGGGGCCCCTTCAGAGGTCAGCTGCTCCTCTGCGGTGAGGTGAGCGTGGGAGCCGGACGAGCAGCTTTCTCAGGGCTGCTCGGGACCCTCCTGCAGCTGGAACCCGCGTGCTGTGGCCACTCCGACTTCCTTCTGTTTCTCTCGTTAT
>NW_006300367.1:5193046-5195684 GCF_000327345.1 Myotis davidii
CAGACTCTCAAATGTCCCTGCACCTAAGAATCTCCGAGTGCTTGACACAGCTGCGGCCCCAGCCCACAGTCTGAGGCCGCGGGTCTGGGGCCCGGGGAGGTGGCCCTCCTAAGGAGGTCTCGGCTGCTGCTGCAGTGGAGGGGTGGGGCAGGCTGCACTCGAGAACCACTTTTCTAAGGTTTTTGCCAAAGTCCACTGTACCTGCCTTCCCAGGGCCTCCATACCCCTGGGAAATTACCCTTCAAACTTCTGCAACAACATTGGCCCGAGGAAGTGACGGCGGCATTGAGCGAAGCATGTCGCTCGGCTCTGGAATTAGGAGCACTGTTTTGGCTGTTCCTGGCTGTGGCACTCACGCTCGGGGGGACCTGTGTTTCAGGTGGTGAGAGCCGCCGAGGAAGCTGCGTCCACTCTGGCCAGCTCCATCCACCCGGAGCAGTGCATCAAAGTGCTCTGCCCCATCATCCAGACGGCCGACTACCCCATCAACCTGGCTGCCATCAAGATGCAGACCAAGGTCGTCGAGAGGATTGCCAGGGAGTCCCTGCTGCAGCTGCTGGCTGACATCATCCCGGGCCTGCTGCAGGTGGGCTGGGCGCGGTGCCACACCCCCCCAGGGGTGCGAGGGGGCACGGGGCCTGGCTTCCCTTGCTTGCTTGAAGTGGGGCAGGTAGGGCAAGTCGGGAGGTGACCTGTTTTTAGAACCTGGGAAGCTGTGTGGTGTGGCTGCCTCACGCCTTTTCTCTCGGCTCTCAGTCTACCCTCCCCGGAGTGCAGCATGGAGGTGTCCTGGCAGCCTGGAACTGGGCTGGGGAATGAACTCTGTTTACAGTAAACATATTTGGATCATTTTTGTTGTTCATTCCTTCAACAAACCCTTATTGCACATCTGTGGGCCCCAGCCCTGGGCAGGTGGGCCATGGAGTGGGAAACCAGACAGTGGTCCTTGCTCTCACCGACCCAGCAAATGTGGATTGAAACCCTCCTGAGCATGAGACTGGAGTTAGATGGGCTCCGGGGGGAAGATGGTCTCCACTGATCGGCATCCCCTCAGGGGCCGTCAGCCTGCATGGACCAGCGGAGGTGCCGGGGCTGTGCAGAGCTCCCCAGGGAGGTGCGAGCTGACAGCTGGGAACAGAGCAGGAGTGGCGGTTCCTGGCAGGTAGCAGAGAGGGAAGGGCTCATCCAGGAGGCGGTGTCGCGTGGGGTCCTGGAGCGAGAGTTCCCTGGGCAGGGTAGAGAGAAATCAGAGCCACGTGTGGTGCTGCTGTTTGCTGAGCACGGGGCCTGGGTTACGCCAGGCAGAGGGGACGACAGTGTCTGGGAAGTCCTGGAGTCTGTGTGGGGAACAGCAGGCAGGTCCCTCCAGGGGTCGGGGGGAAGGGGGGTGGATGAGGCGACGGTAGGTTGAGGTCCAGCTCTAGCCGGTGCTAACTATTGTCTGGGCACGAGAGTGTGTGGTTCTCATTTCTTTAAAGGTTTTTCACACATGAAACTTGTTTTACCTTCCGGAAAGTACGAAAGTTATTGTCCCCCTTCACCTCTTCCTTGTACTGTCTCCCTCGATGCTTGGGGGGCTGCTGGGCAGTTCCTTGCAGTGGCCCGGGCGGGGCAGGTCGGCCGCAGCTCCTAGCCTCCGGGAAGCTCCCTGGATCAGGTGCAGAGCTGAGTTACACCCTGGTTGTTTTGACAAGTCCAAGGTTGAGCTCTGAGGGCACTTGTGGAGATGTTGAAATATTGACGGTGAAATGAATCTTTGATCTCGTTTCCTTTCTGTGTTCCCCTCCAACTGTAGGGTTATGACAACACTGAAAGTAGTGTGCGGAAGGCCAGTGTGTTCTGCTTGGTGGCAATTTATTCCGTAATCGGAGAAGAGCTGAAACCTCACCTCGCACAGCTCACGGGGAGCAAGGTATGTATACTGTTACCTGGCTGTGGCGCACCCGGGGCCCTGCCAGCAGGTCGGAACTCGCTGCCCGCAGCTCTGGACCCCACGGGCTTCCTCATCGTGTGTTTGTAGTTGGGCCGCATTTCTCCGAAAGCATTTTCCTAAAGATAAAAGTGACCAACTAGATAGCGAAGTCACGGCAAGTTACAGCGGGGTCTGTCGTAACTGTTTATTCCCAAAGGGAAGGTGACTTTGTTAGAAACCAGCTTGTCTTCTTTCACAGAAACGCTAAGGAGATTTGCCTGCTGGGTTAGCAGCTTGCTGGGTCGGAACTGGGTTCTCGGGGCATCCACGGTACTGATGGCCGACTTACCACGTGCCCGCCGGGTCCCGGACACCGTTCTCTGTGCTTGGTGGTGTTGACTCATTTACTCAGGACAGCATCCCTGAGGCTAAGGACAGTTACGCCGCATTTAACCTGCCCAAGAGCATTCAGGGATCTTAACTCCCGAAGCCAAGATTTCAACACCCTGTGCTGCTGCTCATGTTTCCTTTAAGAGTAGCTTAGAATTGGGCAGAAAGTAGGAAAAAGAACTATTGGCTAGAGTGCCTATTGGTTTAAAAATAAACTCAGATCTGATGAACCTGCTACGTGAGAGCAGGTAGAAACCCAAGCTCTGGCAGGAGAGGCATGGTGGGAGGGGGTGCCTTGGTGGTTGTCTCAGTAGGGAAGGGTCCGAGCTGCTCCAG
>NW_006300367.1:5195918-5198354 GCF_000327345.1 Myotis davidii
GTTCCTATGTGTTGCAGGGAATTTAGCGTCCCTGGCTGCCACCTATAGATTCCCGTAGCACACCTCGCCCCTCAGTTGTGACTCACTAAAGTCCCTGCACACAGCCAGGTATCCCTTGGAGGACAAAACGGCCCCTGGTTGAGAACCACTCTCCTTGCAGACAGAAGTGAGCATCGAGGTGGGAGGTGTGTGCATCAGGTGTGGTGAGGGGTTGGGGACTGCTGCTCCCGATTCCATTCCAGCTTCCCCTTTCCCCTCTGCTCCCACAGCCTCCTCACTGATCCCTTTTCTGACCCCCATCTGGAAAGACTGGGCTGGAAGTCCCAGCGAGTGCCAGGCTGGGAACCCCCTCCCCTCTTCTTGCCTCCAGCAGGGGCCTTTGGGGGTTCCTGGCCGCAATGAAGGCCTAGAAGACAAAGGGAGTTCGATTTATAAAATAGACAATTCATCCATAATTCACGTAGTCAGAGCTCAATTTTGTCTGCACTTTTTACCTTCCTAATGAGGGAGCTGTGCAGTCATCTCACGTTACCCTTCTCATGAGGAGCTGAGAGTGACAGGTGTCTTCTCATCCCTGCCCTGCAGCCAGCCCTGCTGCTGCCCCCTCTCAGTGGAGGCCTTGGGCCTGGAGCCCAGGTCCTGACCAGGAGCCAGGCCTTCCCACCCACAGCTAAATTTTCTTTCTTAACCATTTCAAGTGTACAATTCACTGCCACCAAGTGCATTCATATTATTGTACAGCTGTCACTACCATCCGTCTTCAGAACTCTTCACCTTGTAAAACTGAAGCTCTCCCCATTAAACAATGACTCCCCATCCCCCCCCACCACCACTATTCTCTCCGTCGCTATGAACTGGCTCCTCAGGTGCCTCATGTAAGTGGAATCAGGCACTGTCTGTGTTTTTTGTGACTGCGATGTTGTAGCACATGTCAGAATTTCCTCCTTAAGGCTGAGTAAAATACTCCATTTGTTGCACATCTTGGTGATGCACACTTGAGTTGTTTACACCCTCGGCTATTGTGAGGAACACTGCTGTGAACATGGGTGTACAAACATCTCTTCGAGTCCCCACTTTCAGTTCTTTTGGGTGTATATCCAGGACTAGAATTACCAGATCATATGATAATTGCCAAACTGCTTTCCACGGTGGCTACGCCATTTTACACGCCAACCAAAGTGTAAAGGGTTGCAGCTTCTCTTCGTCCTTGCTAACACTTGTTATTTTCTCGTTCTGGTAAGTAGCCATCCTAACAACTGGGGCAAGATGGTATCTCATTGCTGTTTTGATTTGCATGTTCTTAATGATTCGTGAGTTGAAATCTTCTTATATGCTTGTTGGCTACTTGTCTGTCTTTGGAGAAATGTCTATTCAAGTCCTTTCCCTTTTTTAGATTGGATTGTTTGGATTTTGTTACTGTTAAGTTTTAGAAGTTCTCTTTAAGTTCTGGGTGTTGATTCCTTGTCTATTTATGCACAAAATTTTAAATTTTCATGAAGTTCAATTTTTTAAAAAAATTTTGTTGCTGTTCTTTTGGTGTCATATCCAAGAAGTCATTCCAAATCCAGTGTTGTGAAGCTTTTTCCCTATGTTTTCTTCTAAGAGTTTTATAATTTTAGCTCTTACACACAGGTCTCTGATCCATTTTGAGTTAATTTTTGCAGAGGTGTTAAGTAAGGGTCCAACTTCATTCTTTTGCTTGTAAATACTCAGGTTTTTTTTTATACTATTTGTTGAAAAGACTACCCTCTTTTCATTGAATGGCCTTGGCACCCTTGTCAAAAACCATTTGACAACATATGTGAGGTTTACTTCTGGGCTCTCTGTTTTGTTCCATTGGTTTATATGTCTGTCTTTATGACAGCACACTGTGTGGGGTTTTTTAAAAAATCTTTATTGTTGAGGGTATTTCAGATGTACCTCTTCTATCCCCACATTGCCCCCCTTCCCCTGGTTCCCACTCTGCCTCAGGCCTTCACCACCCTGTTGTCTATGTCCATAGGTAATGCAAGTTTTTTCTTTAATCGCTTCCCACTCCCCTCTGCCCCTTTCCCTTTGAGATTTGTCAGTCTGTTCCATGTTTCCATAACTCTGGTTCTATTTTATTCATCACTTTATTTTGTTCATTAGATTACTTTTTTAAAAAATTTTTTATTTAATAATTCTTTTTTATTATTATTATTAGTTAAGGTATTACAAATGTGTCCTTATCCCCCCCCACCCCCCATAGATGAGCATTATTATTATTAGTATTATTATTTTTCATTTCTTCACCAGATATTTTCCTTTCAAGTTCCTGATAGTCACATTGCTTTTGGCATGATCCCCCGATACCTCATGTAGATGACATTTTTAATTCTTAGCTGAACTGGTGTATAGACAAAGTGAGTATTGTTTGAAGCAGTCTGCAGCCTTTTGTTTGAAAAGAGAAACAGC
>NW_006300367.1:5199068-5207757 GCF_000327345.1 Myotis davidii
CAGTTTGATATCTGGTATTGAGATCCCACCTACTTTGTTCTTCTTTCTCAGGATTGCTGCAGCTATTCGGGGTCTTTTTTTATATTCCAGGTGAATTTTTGGAGCGTTCGTTCTAGATTTATGAAATATGCCGTTGGTAATTTAATGGGGATTGCATTGAATCTATAGATTGCTTTGGGTAGTATTTATTTTGATTTGTAGATACACTTGTTGATAGATATGTGTTTATTGCCATTTTATTGTTCATATTTTTTATCTTTTTTCTTTCTTCTCCTTCCTCTTAAAGAATACCCTTCTACATTTCATGTAATACTTATTGGTGGGGATGAACTCCTTTAGCTTTTTCTTGTCATTAAGCTCTTTATCTGACCTTCATTTCTAAATGTGAGCTTTGCTGGGTGGAGTATCCTTGGTTGTTGTTACTAATGTGGCCTCACCCCATAACAAAGAAACAGAATTTCTGGAAGATGAGGCCCAGAAATCAGGATTTTAAAAAGAGTCCCAGGTGATTCTAATGTGCCGCCAGGGTTGAGAACCACTGGCCTAGCCGCTGCCGGGGGAAAGAGGAAAGCAAGGCAGGCATGGACGTGGGCAAAGGCAGCTCCAGGATGCCCGCCCAGACGCCCTGTGTGGAGAGCCCACCACAGGGGTTTCAGTCTCGAGTGCTTATGGCGGAGAGCACCTGGGGCGGGGCAGGCAGGGAGGTGGCGCCCCTGCTGGGAGCTCTGTGGCTACTGTGCCTCTTCCTCCTGGTGGTCAGAGGGCCCTTCCTCTGGCGCACCACACAGCTCACCCAGCCCCTCTCCAGGGGCCCTTGGAGAGCAGCCCGTGGGAGGGGCTGCTGTGTGACGCGGTGTCTGGTGTCGGGGAGGTCTGTTTGCTGGAAGCAGCGGGGAGTCCACTGCTACCTGTAGCAGGAGGCGGCATGTGCCACGGGATAAAGTGCCACGGAGCAGCAAGGGAGACAGGACTGCCTCCAAGTGAGCAGCTGGGAGAGCCCGCGTGGAGGCGGCCGGGCGGGGTCTGCGATGCGCAGTGCTGCGTGGGCTCTGGCTGAAGTGGGGGGAGAGGAGGTGTGACGCCCCCTCACCGTGGCTGAGCTACCTTATCCCTGTGGCGCCTGGGCTCTGCCCTGCTTCCCGCCAGCGCGGACGGAGCTGCTGGCTGCAGGCGCCGTCAGGTGGGGGGTCTGTCCTGCGTGTGCCTTGTCCAAGGGGCCCTGCTTTGTAGTAGCCCATTGCATTCTCTCCTCCGGGTCTCTGGCCCAGGCAGGCGTGGAATGAGGCATCGACACTCAGTAACTGTTTGTGTAATGAGTCCCTCAGTGAACGGGCGCCGGTTTTTTCCTGTTTTCCATTCCCGCCTGCCTTGCCTCCTGCTAACCCAGCCTCTGTCCCTGCAGATGAAGCTGCTGAACTTGTACATCAAGAGGGCGCAGACCACGAACAGCAACAGCAGCTCCTCCTCCGACGTCTCCACGCACAGCTAATGGCGGTGCCGTCCGAGCCGCAGAGCAGCCGCGGTGCCTCTCAGACCTTCCCGCCCCTCGTAGGCTCCCGTCAGGGCGAGGAGGCCACACATATTTATTACAATCAGTATTTGGTCCCTTCCAGCTTTCGTGTAGAATCTTACTGGCATTGAATGTAAAGGAGCAAGGCCTGTTTTGCGTCCTCACAACAGCAGGAGTGAAAGAGCCATGCAGTGTCCAGCGCTGAGGGCACGCGGGGCAGCGTGGGGGGCGCCCTCCACCCCTCCCCCCCACACACGACGGGGAGGGAGTGCTCTGATGAGCGGGTGTGGCGGCCTGTGTTTCTCTTTCATCTTAGCGTCCTGCGTCCTGGACGTGGCTGTGTAGGGCAGGTTCCCTCCCCCCCCACCCCAGCCGACGCCATGAAAGGGTCAGCTGTGCCTCTTTAAGTTGTATGTTGAGACCTGCTGAGAAGTGGATCACGGGGCGGGATGGAGGGACAGCTGAGGGGGGCCTCTGGCGGACCCCGGGTGTTGCTTCTGTGCCTGGCCAAAGGCTGCCGCCCTCGCGCCAGTGTCCGCGCAGTGCCCGGTGCCGCCCGGCTGCCCGCGGCTCCCGGGCCTGCGGAAGCTTCTCCAGGGGCTCCTCTCGGGCCTGGGTCTTGGTCTTTCTGACTCGGCGCTGTCGTCTGTCCCTCCTGCCCCTGCACCCCCAGCGTTTGCTTAAGCCGCGCAGTTCTGAAGCGTTCTCACTGAACCTGCCAGGCCCCGCTTTCTGCCAGCGAGGCGGCTCCTCAAGGACACTCCGCTCTGGCCCAGCACTCGCTTCCAACACCCCCTGCAGCTGATGCAGCGGGGTTTCCTCATCTTCTCTCCCTGCCGCCCTTTATTTATCAAACATAACACACATCAAAGAACAGCAAGCAGGAACTTTGTAGAACCCGCAGGACTTTGCTGGCAGTGACGTTTGGAAGTGAAAAGAAAATGCTCTAAAAGATACCGGCCACCAAATGTTCGGTCAGCGCTGTGTGCACGCATGGTCCCACACCCCCCGGTTGGGTTTCTGTTTTTTGGTTTTATTTGGGGGGGCTTTTTCACGTTTCACTCTCTAGTGTATCATGCAAATGTACAGACTCTTTTGTTAATAATGTAGGATTTGCTAAAAAATAAAAAATAAAAGAACCCTTTTGAGTTTGCCCTAGAATAAATGGCGCTTAATTCCGTGTCCTGCTGGGGCATCTTTCTCCTCGCCCTGCTCTGGGGTGGCCTGGCGGCGGCTGGGAAGAAGGCGGGGCTCCGTCCTGGAGGCTCTGTCTCCCGACAGGAACTGGTCCCGCCTGCTGGGTGCTGGGCGTGTCGTGTGGTGGGCAGCTCCCGGAAACCGCCTGGGAGCTGCAGGAGCAGGGCCTCCCGCCGGCCCCTCCCTCGGCTGAGTGGGGAGCAGGTGGGTGCAGAGCCTCAGACCTGCCTGTGCCGCGGGGGCCTGGTGGGAGCTCGCAGGGCTACAGCCTGCAGGGCGTGGGCCTCGGAGGAGCGCCGGCCACCAGGCACCAGGGCATTTCTCTGGAGGTTTACTCTTATTTAAATATTGTTTAATATTGTGTTTCGTGGTTCATTTCAAGTGTCACTACCCATGGCTCTCAGCCTCCTTTCCCCTGTGACCTACCGCATCCTGCCCGTTTGACATGTGACTGCAGTGATCACAGATTCCTGGGTTCAAACCCCAGCTCCCCTTTCTCCCTTGGGCAGCCATGTCACTTCCTGCCTCAGCCTTTCCATTCACAGACGGGCTAAGAACTACCGCAGGAACGTGCAGTGGGGTCAGTAGGGTGGTGTGAGGGAGGCAGCTGCAGAGGCCCGCCTGCCCCTGCGTGGACTGGGCTGCCAGGGAGTCCGTGCCATCTCAGGGTCATGGGCCAGGGTAGGGGTGGGGGGACAGAGGCCCACGTCGGCGATGGTCTGTGGGGGCTCTCCGTGGTCCCTCCAGGAAAACGAACATCGCTCACATAGTTTTGCACTTAGTTGTGCGTTGTGGGCTCTGAGCCCAGGCGACCACTGAGCGGCGCCGGAGAGCAGCCCAGCAGCCGCTCGCTCTGCGATCGGCCTGGGGGGCTTCGTGGAGGCCGCCTCCCGATGGCTTCCCCTTCTCGGGTGGCTCTTCCCAGCTCAGAGCCTGCCTTCTCCCTTCTCCTGCGCCCCAAGCAGGACACCCCAGTCATGTCACTCAACTCCACCGATGTTTCATCTTCCTGGTCCAGGGTCTGCAGAGGGCCTGCCTCCACCACCTGTCAAACGAAGCCACGTGCTTCTGTCACCTCCTCCCGCCCCACGGTTACGTCTGACACGGTGGTGGGCTACAAGGCGTGGTGGTCAGGGCCTTGGTCCCCAGGGACACCTTTGCCCTGGGGGTCTCCTCACCCTCCAGGGGCTGCCCTCCCGAGGCCCCGCCTTCTCTTGATGCCGTGACTGCAGCCTCCGGTGGAACTGATGACTGAAGCAGGTAAGCAAGGCCGGTAACAGTTCCCATGTCTGTCGTCTGTTACTGTGTGCCTTTTGTAATCACCACATGTCTTGGTGCTCAGATGCAAGCCTGTTGGGCACTGTCATCGACGTCATTTCGGCCCCTTGCTGCCAGGAAGCTGGGGCGCCGGCATATTTTAAATTACTCCGAGTTCCCACTCAGCGGGAGAGGCCGCAGACCCCCGCAGCTGCTCCGGATGCCCCGGATCACTGCTGGGCGGGCGGTTGACAGGCGGCCTTGAGGAGGCACTCAGACGTGAGAGTGCTCGCCTGGGTGCACATCGGCTGAGCTGCGAGGAAGGATGTGCTGCCATGCTGGCTCCAGGCGAGGCCCAGGCCCAGGGGGATACCCAGCTGGTCCCATGGGGCTGGGCGGGAGCTCAAGTCCTGTCTCTCTAGCAGCTGTCTTCCCTGCCTCCCAGCTCCCACCCTTCGAACATCTTCACCAAAATTACAGTGGCCACGCCAGAATCTTCTGGTGGGCTTGTGAGGCAGCAGCTGCCTTCCCCCAGCCCCCGTCCCCGCCCAGTGCTGCTGATGCTGGAGGGCTCAGGGCCTGGAAATGTGCATTTCCAACAAGTCTTGGGGGACGCAGGTGCTGCTGGCCGGGACCAGCGTTTGAGAATCACTGCAGGGCATTTTTCTGAAAGCGCGCAGGGTGTGGCCCCAGGCCCTGGCCCATCCTTGAGACAAGCTGCTGCAAGAAACAGCTCTGGCTTCAGGGGATGTCGCCAGACCATCACTGGCATTAGGGGAGTTGGTGGTGACTAAGCATATAGACTAGGACTGTGGGAGGGAAATGGGGTGCCATTAGCGGAGGGCAAACAGGACCCCACCTCCCCTGGTACAAAGCTCCGCTTGGCTGCCATTTCCTCCAATACTTATTAACTCCCACTGCAGGGCTCGAGGCAAGAACGGACAAAGGTCATGTGAATGAGCATCTAATCTTAGATTATGTATTTAAAACACATTAAAATGCTCCCACACCAGTGCCCTCAGCCCTGGGCCTGCTGCCAGGGCTGGAGCCTGTGAGCTTGACTCCCCTGGGCTCTGGGCCGCTCGGCACAGCGTCCGGGTCAATTCCTGGCAGCTCGGAGAGGACCCTGCCTCCCTCGGCGCCCCCAGGGGAGGGGTTTGGGGATGGGGGGCAGGAAGGCCGCCACCCCGACAGCTCCAGGTTCACTCTGGGGTGCCAGGTGTGGGCCTGGCAGGAGAACGGCCCAGCTGGGGTTTGGGAAGTCAGGGTCTGTTCCAAATCCGAGCCTTTCAGGGTCCACGACTCCAGCTGAAGGTGACAGTGTTGTCTGTGGTGCCCCCGGGTGGGGAAGTGGGCACTGCTGGTGGAGGGTGAGGGCTAGGTGCTGCGGGCAATGCTCCTGACAGGTCTCAGGCCCCCACCGATGTCCGCTGTTACAGTCCTTACCACTGAAATTGCTATTATCGAGGCACCTGCCCCAGTTGATGACATAGATGATGCTCAGTAAGTGTTTGGACAAACAAATGAAAGAAGAATGTGTCAGCCCCTCAAAACCCAGCTTTCAAACCCATAACCGACAGGACCCTCAGCGGCATGACGCACCAGGTGAACGGCGTGGAGTGTGACTAGTGGGAATGGGTGACACGCGGGAGTTTCCGGGCACGGGGGACGGGTGAGGAGCGATGACTTTGTACCATTTTAGGAAGGTGGCTGAGTTCCTTTTATGACTGGCAGAGGCATTCAGAGGCATTCACAGAAATAACCTGAACTGTTGCACTTGCGTTGATGAAATAGAGGTTGCGTTTGGCTGACACGGTTTGTCTGCACAGGGAATTCCCATGCTCACCTCACGTGACGATGTCGCAGTTTGGGTGGTGGGCTCAGGGGTGTTTGTGTATTTTTGTGGCTCATCTGACACACGCGTTACACAGCAGGTCTTCGGACACACGTTACACAGCAGGTCCAAGACTCCAGCTTAAGATGACCTCAGTGTCGTCCTCCAGCATGAACTTGCACGATTGCTGAGTCGCTAGGAACTTAATCTTTTTATATCAAGTAGCCAGTGGTTACATCGGTTCTGATTTATGTTGCTTCAAAGTTGCAGAACCTATTGACAAGGTTAAGGGCGGACTTATTGTGTAAGGGAGGACTTTCTTTTTGCATCATCAAATTTCATAATTTAGCAACAAAAACGTGTGCGGACACTAAGTTATAAGGTGATTTAGATGAGTCTCCCGTCAATTCTTTGGTTAGCATAGACACAGTCGCCCCCTCCCCCCCCCACACACACACACACCCGACTTTTAAAATATATTTTTTTATTGATTTTTTAGATAGAGAGTTAGAAACATCGATGAGAGAGCAACATTGATCAGCTGCCTCCTGCACACCTCCTACTGGGGATGTGCCCGCAACCCAGGTACATGCCCTTGACCGGAATCGAACCTGGGACCTTTCAGTCCGCAGGCCGACGCTCTATCCACCAAGCCAAACCGGCTACGGCAACCCCCGACTTTTAAACTTTTGTGGGAAATGTGTCGACTCCGGAGAGGACATCTGCGGACTTTCTTTCAAGGGAAGCGAGCTCCATGCCAGGGCCCTGCAGGCCGGGTCAGAGGGAGGCCTCGGGCAGAGCACCGTCGGGTAGATGGACACCTTCCTGCCTCTCAGCCCCTCGGTCCCCTGGCTGCTCCCGCTCAGTCCACGCCTCCCCACCCGGTGCTGCCCCCTATCTTCCGAAAGGAGAAACGGTGCGGATGTTGTTCAGATGGTTGATCAGAGCCCTGCTTGTTCAGCGGAGTCTGGGGTCCCTTAGGCTGTGAGACCTTCTCCCAAAGGAAGAAAAGAGGCCCCGAGAGGGAGGCGCCCGGGGGAACGGCCACTCTGGATGCCTCAGGTTGCCCAGGAGAGATGTTGGCTGAGGCAGGGCCGCTCCTCTCCCAGGCCTCCCACAGGCCCCGCCACTGCAGCCATCCCTCCCCCTCTCCCCACCCTACCCCAGCCCAGCTCCCAGGAGCCCAGCCCCCTCTCTGCCCTCCCTCCCCCAGCTGCTTCCGCTCAGCCAGCTTCTGCCAAGGGGATGCACTGTCCACGATGGGAAATAGCTGTAGGTGAGGACATGTTGGGGTGACATGTGGTTCCTGAGGGGCAGCTCAGGCATAGGTCCCAGCTTGTCCCAGTGTCATGGCTACCAAACAGCAGGTGAACCCCCAGGGCTGTCCCCTCCCGGGGAGACCTGTCTTCTGCTGTGCCTGGGTGAGCGGCCCACTGGGCCCAGCTCCCCTGAAGGCAGTGTGGCTCCCCACTCTCTGTATGTGGCTCCCCACTCTCTGTAAGAGCCCTCCTGCATAAACTAACGACAGTGGGTTCCCTCACGTGTAATCAGAACCCTGAGCAGCGGCCGCAGACAACTCAGAGCATCCCACTGGATGCCCTGGCCGTGTGGCTCAGCGGGTTGGTCATCACCCAGTGCACCGAAAGGCTGCCGGTTCCATTCCTAAGCAAATGCCGGGTTGTGAACTCCATCCCTGGTCCGGGATGCTCCAGGCAGAGGGGAAGGAACCCAAATGTTAGTGGTTATTGCAGGAAGGAATTGAGATGGTAAATGAAGGAAAGTCTAAATAATTCTGACTGTAAAACAACAGTAATAATGTCCTATGGGTTTAAAATGTGTATGAAATTAAAGCCCACCACAACAACAACATGTAGGTAAAAGGCAAATTAAAGAGGGGAATGAAGTTAAGTGTTCTAAGGAAGACAATAGAAGTGCTGGTTAACATTTGGATGTGAAAAGTCAAGGATGCATTTAGAAACTGTAGGCAAAACTTAATAAAATTAAAACAGAGTAAAGGCGTAACTTCCAAACTAATGAAAGGGGAAACTGTGTAAAACCTGAAAGAAGAAGAAAAATGGAAAAGGAAATATTGCAGGCGGGACAAATGGAAAGCATATAGTAAGATGTTAGATTTAAGCCAACATATAACCAATTACATTAAATACAAATAAACATAAAACTCCAGTTAAATAAAAAAATTCAGACTGGATTTAAAAACAACTGTATGCTGTTCCCAAGGTGCATATCTATACCTAAGGATGTAGGTAACTTG
This sequence comes from Myotis davidii, assembly GCF_000327345.1. Taxonomy (NCBI): domain Eukaryota; kingdom Metazoa; phylum Chordata; class Mammalia; order Chiroptera; family Vespertilionidae; genus Myotis; species Myotis davidii. The sequence goes on from NW_006300367.1 coordinate 5,207,139, forward strand.
AAAACAGGTCGGAAAAAGATACACCACACAAGCCCTATATTTTCAAATGCACTTTATAATAACCCAATGCACAAGGAAGAAATTACAATCTAAATGAGAAAATTTCTCTAACTGAATGATAATTAAAACACTGCATAGAGAAATGTGTGGAATGCAGCTAAAGCCAAGCTTAGAGGGGAATTTTAGCCTTGGATGCATATGTTGGATAAAAGGAAAAGCTGAACATTTATAATAACCATTTATCTCAAGAAGTTAGAAAAAGAAAATCACAAAGAATAGACACAAAGTAGAATGGAAATAATATAATGCAGAAATCAAAAAGGCATATAATAGGGAGGATAGATAAGCTTTTTTGTTGATTATTTGGAAACACTAATACACTGCAAATAACAGTCAAAATCAATAAACCCTTGGCAAGGTTGAGATAAAAGGAAAAGGCACAAATTATCAATATCAGAATAAAAAGAGGAACATTGTCATAGAGACCATACATGTTAAAAAGATAGTCAGGAGCAAGAGAAAACACATGTGGATCCCTACCTCACACCACATAAAAAAATTAACTCAAAATCGATCGAAGAGCGAAATGTGAGAGAGAAAACTACAAACTCTTCGGAAA
>NW_006300367.1:5207823-5235120 GCF_000327345.1 Myotis davidii
TTCAAAATTGTGTATCTGATCAGGGACATATTCAGAATGTATAAAGAACTCTTATAAGTCAACAATAAAAGACAAATAACCCAACTTAAAATGGGCAAAGAATCTGAATAGCTTTACCTTTCTCAAAAAATAGGAAATCTAATGGCCAACAATCACATGAAAAATGATCACCCTCATTAGTCATTAGAGAAATGCAAATCAAACCACAGCCAGCTATGACTTCACACTCACTAAAATGGCTAGAGTCAAAACATCAGACAAGAACAATTTTGTCAAATATGTGGAGAAATTGTAACCCTCACATACTGTTGGTGGGAATGTAAATGGTAGTCACTTTGGAAAATAGGCTATGTCTCAAAAAGTTAAACACAGAGTTACCATATGACCCACTAATTTCAAACTAGATATTGACCCAAGAGAATTGAAAACACATGTCCACACAATAACCTATAAAAGTGATAGCAACATTATTCATAATATCCCAAACGTAGAAGCACAGGTGTCCATCAGCTGATGAACAGATTAACAAACTGTAGTACATGTACATCCATCAATGAAATATTATTTGTCCATAGAAAGGAATGACATGCTGATATATGTTACAACATAAACAAACCTTCAAAGCACGCTGAGTGAAAGAAGTCAGTCACAAAAGACCACGTATTGTGTGACTCCATCTCTATAAAACGCCCACAACAGGCACATCTACAGAGACAGGAGGCAGATTGCTAGTCGCCAGGGGCTGGAGAGATGGGAGAATAGGAGTGACTGCTGATGGTTATGGAGTTTCTTTGGGGGATAATTGACATATTCGGCAATGAAATAGTGGTGAGGGTTGTACAACTATTTGTATATCCAAAACCTACTGTTCAGTACACCTAAAAATAAAAACAAACTAAAGAGAGTATATACAATGTCACAATGTTATGCTAAAATGTAGGCAAAATGGACAAATTGCAGAAAAATACAACAATCCAAAATTGACACACACAAAAGTGTTAACGGTCATAACTATTAAAAGTTGAGTCTGGGGAGTGAAAGAAGGGACTCAATGGGCTTTCTGCTGCCGCCCGCAAGCAGAGGGACTCCGAGATCATGCAGCAAAAGCAGAAAAAGGCGAACGAGAAAGAGGAGGAACCCAAGTAGCTTTGTGGCTTTGTGTCCAACCCTCTTGCCCTTGGCCTCTGTGCCTGGAGCCAGTCCCACCATGCTCGTGTTTCCTCCTGTAGTGCTCACAGGTCCCACTCCTGGGGGTGAGAGGGTTACCCCTTCCCAATGTTTTTTTATTCCTGTGGGGCTCACCCCATAAAAAAAAAAAAAAGTTGAGTCTGTTATTTTAACCTTTATGCAAAGAAAATGCCAAGCCCGGGCGAGCGCACCTATCTGTGTTTCTCCTGACATGCAGGGAAGAAGAAAACGCCAATCACACAATTGAGGGAACACACCTGACCAGGCCAGAATAACCCTGATGCCATACCTGATAAGACATCATGAGAAAGGAAAATTACAGGCCACTCACTCCTTAGCATAAATGTGAAAATCCTAAACAAAGTATTAGCAAACTGAATCTTGTAATATATAATAATGAAGGAGTGGGTTTAATGTCAGAAAATCAGTCAATGAAATTCATCACATGAACAGAGTATAGAGGAAAAATCACAATCATCTTAGAAGATAAAGAAACTGCATTTGATAACACTCAACATCCAGACACCCATTCGTGATTGTACACATACTTTTGAAAACTCAGAAGGAGCCTTTCTGAATCTGATAACGGTTGCCTACAAACAGCCTAGAGCAAATGTCACACTTAATGAAGAGACGCTGAAAGCTTCCCTCTGAGATCCGGAACAAGGCAAGGATGTGTATCGCTGCCGCCGCCGCTGCAGGTCACACCGGACTGTGCAGAGATCTCAGGGCGGACGGGCAAGGAAAAGGAGAGTAAAGTCACAATGACTAGAAAGGAAGAAAGTGTCATAATTTGTGGATGAAATGACTTTGTAAATAGAAAATCCAAAGAATTTATAGAAAAATTATTGGAATTAATAATGAGTTCGGCAAAGTTGCTGATAAGATTCAGTAAAAATAAACTTGCTATATGTCAGCAACAAATAGAAATTAAAATTTTAAATAGATACCATTTAAAACAATAACATTTTCTAATACGTAGAGCTAAATCTAACAAAAATATGGACAAGATTTCTCTAAAGAAAACTATACAATTATTCCTGAGAGAAAATGAATATTAAATGGAGATATTTGTTCATCGGAAGGTGTAGTTCTCCCCCAAGTAATCTATATATTTAATGCAATTCTAAAAAATATTCAAGTGTTTTTATGTATTTTGAAAAGCTAATTCTAAAGTGTTTATGAAAATGCAAAGGGACAAAAATAGCCAAGGCACTAGAAGAAGGAGAAAAAACAAAACAAGGTAGAAGGCTTTGTTCTACCAGAAATAAAGAATTTTTACAAAGCTCGCTAATTAGGATAGTGTGGTGTTCTGCATAACAGACAAACAGAGGAAAGGAACAAATGACGACTCAGAGATAGACCCAGGCACTTCTGACTTTTGACTTATGACGAAGGTGGCCCTGCACAGCAGTGGGGAAAGGAATTTCCAATAAGAAGTTTGGGTCAAGTAGATACAAATATGGGGAGAAAAGAAGAGAAACTTGACCCCTACCTTACACCATGCACAAAAGCTAATCCCAGGGAAACTGTTAGCTGAGACATAAAAGGAGAAACAATATATCTTTGAGAAGATCATTGAGAAGACCTTCATGACCTCAAAGTAGGGGAGATTTAAATAGGACACAAAGAACAATAATTGTAAAGGAATGAATTGATAAATGGACTCCTTACAGTAATAACTTCTAGTCACCAAAAGACTCAGTAAAAGAGTGAAAAGCAAGCTAGAGAGTATGAAAATACATTTGCAATATATTTAACCCATAAGGGGCTGAAAATCAAAATGTGTAAGAGAAAAAGTCCAGTAAATCAACAAGAAAAAGACCCTCTAGAAGACCAGGGGCAGTGGCTAGCGGTTTGCAAGGTTAGGTGCTGAAGGGAAGTTATGGAGAGTGCTCAGCCCCCACAGTGCACAGTGAGGCCACAGGAAACACGTCCGCTCTCGCCCACAAGGAGGAGGAAAAGGAAAAGGACGAGCCATGCTGAGGCTGGAGCAATGGCGTTCTTGTGTGAACAGTTTGGAAACCCAGGCAGCGCTTCTGAAGTTGAACAGCGTAGGTCCTACAATGCAGCCATTTCACTTCACAGAAAAGTACCAGGGCACGAGGAGGCCAAAGAATGCCCCCGGCAGCATTCTGTTTAATATTCCCCTCCCCTCTCAGAACCCCTCAACCTGTCGACGATTGGAAAATTGATGAGCAGCACAATGGATAAGTAAGCTGTGGTATAGTCATGCAATGCAACACTTCGCAGCTACACAACCTGCATCCATTAAACAAAATGTCCACCAAAGGACACAGACACAAATAAAGGGTATACTTACATTTATGTAACGTTCAGCAAGAGATGGCCGTAACCTATAGTGTTTATTGATGAACACGTAGTCAGTGAAAGTATAAAGAAAGCCAAGGGAGAGGACAAATCAAAAGAGCTTATAAAGAGCCCATCATGCACCCTGGCTGGTGTGGCTCAGTGGTTCTGTCATAGGCCCTCTCACAGACACCAGAGAAGTGGTACTGGACAAGACAGCCCTGGAGCCAGTGGGCGAGGCTGTCCCCAACCCCGTCCTTGTCTTCTCATATAAATGAATTGATAGGAGAGACCTTGACTGCGTTGTGGAAGCCAATTTATTAAAGCAAAGCATGCACCTTTATCGAAAAAGCAAACCAATGCATCTGGCTTATGGAGCACAGACGGGCTCTCAGCTCATCTGAAGAGCGCGTTGGGTGGGGGTCTGAGGCGTTATATGCCCTCCTGTCTATAGGCCCCTACACTCCTCTGCTGACTATTTTGGTGCAGATCAATTCTCAAGGCCCCTTTTTACTTTGTGGTGACCTTCCCAGAATTCATGAGAAGCACCTGGCAACTTTATCTCGCCCAGCCTGAGGCTGCTGGCTTCTCGCTTAGGGAGTAAGCCTGCCCTTTTTTCCTTTCCCCTTTCCCTTCCCTTTCTGCCTTCTCTCATAGAGAGGTGTTTGTTTGTTTGTTTGTTTGTTTTTAAATCATTTGCTTGTGGCTGGGGATGATAATGGTTTGTTAGTTACAAGCTGGCTGCAAATTGCCACACTGCTTGGCTTTGTTTTAACTTTCCTGCCTCAGTTTCCCTATTCCTCCTGCCCTGCAATCCTATAACAGTTTGAGTGTCGGCCCATGCACCAAAGAATCATGGGTTCAATTCATGGTCAAGGGCACATACCTGGCTTGCAGGTTTGATCCTCAGCCCCAGTCAGGACATATGTGGGAGGCAATAAATCAATGTGTCTTTTCTTTCCCCCACTCCCTCTCTCCCACTCTCTCTCTAAAAATCAATGGGAAGAATATTCTCAGGTGAGAATCAACAACAAGATCAAAAGAGCACATCGTCCACACATATATCTGTTATGGATATTTTTAGCAATAAAATTTTATCCTGACTTGCCTTTAGTAACTATGACATAATGCAGTTGGTGCTGTGGTATTCTAACACACACACACACACACACACACACACACACACACACACACTATCTCTAACAAGCAGCCAGTACCCCTTACTCAGTGGCCCAAGGCACAGCGCTAGTGGGAGCTGATCAAGGCACAGCTTGGCCTCTCTTCAGTACCTCCAAGCCCGGCGCAAACAGCAGCCCTCTGGATATCACTTTGAGCAAGCACATGCAGTGGTCGGCTCCAGACCATGTCGAAGCACCACCCAACCACCTCCACAAGTGACACACACAAGGGACAACTCAGTGGGCACCAGAGGTGGGCGCTGCACAGCTGATGCTCCACCCTGGTTGTAGCCAGTTCTTGCAGCTAATCAACCTGGGGGTAGATCCCTCCCATTGAGGGGCCAACAGCAATCAAGCCTCAACTACAACAGGAGGGTGCACACAGCCCACGCGAGGGGCACCCCTGAAGTGCCCAGCCCAGGCGAATGGCAAGGCTGCCACTGGACCCAAAAGGACACCTACTGCATTCGGCCACTCTGCCAAGACCAGGAGATGTAGCGGTTCTATCTGATACATAGAAACGGCACAGGAGGCTGCCACAATGAGGAGACAAAGAAAGAGGCCCCCAAAAGAACAGAACAAAACTCCAGAAAAAGAACTAAACAAAATGGAGACTAGCGATCTATTAGATGCAGAGTTCAAAACACTGTTTATAAGGATGCTCAATGAACCTCAGAGAAGAGTAGATGAACTTAGAGACAACTTCATCAGCATAAAAAAGGACTTGGAAACCATAAAAAAGAATCAGTCAGAAATGAAGAATTTGGAAGAACCAAAATGATGGCATAGGTAAACACTGACACTCACCGCCTCCAACAACCACATAAAATTCACAACTGAAATACAGAACAACCATCATTCAGAAACGCCTGAAATTTGGCTGAATGGAAGTCCTACCACTAGAGAAGTAGAGAAGAAAGCACACCGAGACTGGTGGGAGGGGCAGAGGTGTGGAAAGGGCTGATCTGACACCCATGTGTGGTGTGTTTTTAATTGGGAAGGAAATCTCACTGTAGAGACCTCCTGTGAGAAGCAAGGGGCCCAGCCCCACACCAGACCTCCAGCCCAGGGTTCCACAGCTGGAAAGAGAAGTCTCTGTAACTTCAGGCTGTAAAAACCAGCGGACACTGTGGCTGACACGGAGGGTGCTAGAGACCCAAGCAGTCCCTCTTAAAAGTGTTGGAGCACCGAATTACTAGGGATTTGATCCTTCTGGGATCCAGCACTGGGGCTATGGTTCGGGGGGATTCAGGGACATACGGAGAGGAACTGGATTGTCTGGCATTGGAGCAAGAACTCAGGGGTGGTGTTCTCCCACACAGGGGTGCTCACAGGGGTCATCGTTCCTATGCTGAGACCATTGTTCTTTTGTAGAGTTGCCTGCAGCCATATCTGAGTTTCCATCAGTGTGGCTCACACTGTTCCCTCTGCCCTGGTGATTTCCTGAGACCCTGCCCCACCCAATTTGCAGACCCACCCAAGCTGTTTACAGCAGCTTTTCCATATGAATGGCCTGACCTGGCTCAGGCTTCTGACTTTCCTAAAATCTTTCAAGCAGTGGCTGCATCAGCATGCCCCATACTTACCAATAAGAGGCCCAAGACCCGGCACTAGCAGCAGCCTGCCTTGCTTCACAGCCTGGCCTCTCCTGGGCACTTCCTAGTCCAAAAAAAGTAGCAGCCATCTGCAGATCTCTCTGTACCTCCTGCCTGGTGGTCCCAGGTAGTGGCCGACTTTGCACTTCCCAGGAGGCCCTAGACCCAGTGCACCCAGTGGATAGCTTCTGACCATAGCAGATCACAACTCTATACATCCACAAGCGACACACTCAAGGGGCAGACTCAGTGAGCACCAAAGCCCCACTGAAGCAAGTCCTGCTCCACAGGGGTGTCTCCTGCACAGCAGCCCTCCTACTGTAGTTACAGCTGGTCCTCACAGCCAAGTGGCCTGGAGGTCAAGTACTCCCAGTGACACCAACAGCAATCAAGGCTCAACTACAACAAGACAGTGTACACAGCCCACATGGGGGCACACCTAAAAGCTAGCATTTACAATCAAAGGTCGGGTAAAGAGCTTCCCAGACAAGAAAAAGCTAAAGGCGTTCATCACCACCAAACGAGTATTGCATGAAATCTTGAATTGTCTTCTGTAAGATGAAAAAGGAGATAGAAAGTATGAACAATAAAATGGGCAATAAATACATATCTATCAATAATTGAATCTAAAAAATAAATAAATGAACAAGCAGAACAGAAATAGACTTAGAACATTTTGATGGTTGCCAGTGGGAGGGAGGTTAGGGGGATAGGGAAAAAGGTGAAAAGACTAAGAAGTACAACTTGGGCCCTAACCGGTTTGGCTCAATGGATAGAGCGTCAGCCTACAGACTCAAGGATCCTGGGTTCGATTCTGGTCAGGGGCATGTACCTTGGTTGCAGGCACATCCCCAGTGGGAGGTGTGCAGGAGGCAGCTGATGTTTCTCTCTCATCGATGTTTCTAACTCTCTATCCTTCTCCCTTCCTCTCTGTGAGAAATCAATAAAATATATTTTTTTTAAAAAAGAAGTACAACTTGGTAGTTACAGACTAGTCATGGGGATGTAAAATACAGCATAGGGAATATAGTCAAGTATTCTAATAACTATGTATGGGCTTAAATGGGTATGAAATGTACTGTTATGATCACTTAGTATGTTTATATAATGTGTAATCACTGGGTTGTATACCTGAAACTAATAGAATATAGTATGTAAATGTAATTGAAAAAGAAAAAATATATTAGCCATATGTATTAAATAATATCAACTATGATATTACATATACGTATAAGAAAATATGTAGTTGTCTTTGTAAAGTGAAAACACGGATACTTTTCCTGTTTCATTATGTTTTCCAAGTTTCCTTTATTGGGTCTATATTACTTTTATAAGCAGAAATAAAATTAGCATTAATTAAAAGATACCCAGATTCAGAAAAAAAAAAAGAATTCTATGAAAGAGCAAGGTAGGTGAAGCAAATGTGGCGAACAGTTAACATTGTTGGCCTTAGGAAGTGGCCATATGGATATTCTACATACTTTTACTTAAAATGTTCTGTATGTCAGAAATTTTTCACAATAAAAAGTTGAAAAGGCAAAAAAAAAAAAAGGCTGTGAGGAAGGCTGGTCCCAGGTGGCGCTGTGGAGCCTCCCTGCAGAGGGAGATGGAATAGGGGACAGCGGTGAGCTTCCTATCTCCCTAGAAGCCCCTGCGCAGGAGATCGGCCCTGCAGGTCCCCGCCAGAGGCTGTCTCTTGGAAATCAGGCGTGTAGACCTGCCCTTTTGTGTTTCCCAGGTGGCCTCCCTCTCGGTCTCATGGCGTCGGACAGGCTTTCCAGAGAGACAGCACTTCCCAGTAGGACTGGCTCCTCCGGTCTGGCTGCTGCGGATGGCGAGACTCTGGTCTAGTGCTATGAGCTGAATCCGTATGTTTAAGTTTAATTCCCAGTCCCTCAGACGGTGACTGTGTTCAGAGATGGGCTTCTAACGAGGTGATTACGTTAAAATGGGGTCCCGAGGGCTGGCCCTGATCCACCATGACTGGTGTCCTGACAAGGAGAGGGAATTTGGCCCCATGAAGGGTGCCAGGGATGTGCGTGCAAAGACCACGCGAAGATGGCGAGAAACGGCTGTCTTCAAGCCAAGGGCAGCGTCCTCAGAACACAATCAGCCCTGCCGCTGGCCGTGCACCCACAGACGGCAACTGAAGTCCTGGAGAGGTATCTCCAGGGGGGGGGGGGGGGCAGAGGGGATACCACGGAGAACTCTGGAATCTAATCCCGAAACTGGGATTCCCAGCAGAGAGCACCAAACTGAGGAGGGTACCCACATAACATCTGGCTGTGAAAAGCAGTGGGGTGCGTTCTGCCAGGGAGAGGCAGCTGAAAGTTCCAGCACCCTCTTGAAGGGCCAACACACAAAAATTCCCTGTGGAGCCACCCACCTTGTGCTCTGTCAGAGGGAGGGTGAAGTGGACTGGAGCTGTGGGGATAGAGCTCAGAAGGCAGACACCCCAAGTTTCCTGGGCTGAGTCATTCCCTCACCCAGTGGAGGACATCTTTCCCACACAGACATTTGCCTTGCCTGGGGGTGGGGGGAGACAGTCGACACACTCTATTGGAAAACACCTTGCCCTGCGGCCACTTAAGAGATTAAAAATAACAATAGCTTCCAGGCAGTAGCAACCACCCCACCCTATTGAAAAAAACTCTCCCCACACCTGAGGATGATTGCCTGGGGGGCATTTAAAGTTGGAATCTATTAGTCTGTAGGCAGAGGTGGTCTCTGGAGGCTTTGAGTCTTTGCCTGATCCAATTATTCAGAAACATCCTTTAATACAGTCCTGCACTAGAGATTAAGAGGTGTAAGAGGATCTATCCAATACATAGTCACAAAGCCAAACAGAAAGCCAAAATGAGGAGACAAAGAAACAACCCCCAAATGAAAGAATTAGGAAACTTCTCCAGAAGAAGAGATAAATGAAGCAGAGATAAGAAATTTATCTGCCCTAACTGGTTTGGCTTAGTGGATGGAGCGTCAGCCTGCGGACTGTGTTCTAAGATAAAGAATGACATAACACAAATAAAGAACACATTAGAAGGAATACACAACAGATTAGGGCAAGTTGAGTATTGAATCAGTGAATTAGAAGACAGTTGAAAATATCACTCAATTAGAGAACAAAAAAAAAACAATTAAAAAATTAGAGGACAGCTTAAGGGAGCTGTGGGACAATGTAAAACATAACAATATTAGAAATCATACTATGTTAGTACAGTTTTGGTAACATTATTATACTTAAAATCCTTTTATTCCTGAAATACTAATGTTTATTGCTTGTAATATTATTATATGTTAGGTAATTTTTCTTGAATAATTGGTGTTTATTGCATGTAACATTATCATATTTAAAATCGTTTTTCTTGAAATATTAATGTTTATTGCATATAACATTAAAAAAAAATCAGCCCTGCCCACACCTTTGCTTGGGCTTCTGGCCTCCAGAACTGGGAGAAAATATATTTGTTGTCTCCGCCCCACAGTCGGTGGTATTCGTTGGGGCAAACTAAGCGGAAAGCACTGGGAAAGGCTCTCAGGTCTGGCCATCTGGGGCCAGAGGAGGAGGAGCAGGAGCAGGAGCAGGACCCGGCTGGCAGATGTTCCGTCCCCATCGATCCACAGCTTTCCCAGGGGAGCCCAGCTGCCTTCTTTGCCAAGAAGGATAAAAAGGAACAAGGCCGGAGTCCTGCCCGCAGAGTTACAGTCTTTTTTAAAAAAAAAAAAAAATTATTGATTTTTTACAGAGAGGAAGGGAGAGAGCTAGAGAGTTAGAAACATCGATGAGAGAGAAACATTGATCAGCTGCCTCCTGCACATCTCCCACTGGGGATGTGCCCGCAATCCAGGTACATGCCATTGACCGGAATCAAACCTGGGACCTTTCAGTCCGCAGGCCGACGCTCTAGCCACTGAGCCAAACCAGTTTCGGCAAGAGTTACAGTCTTATTGAGGAGAGAGAGGGCAGGTAGTGAAACAATTGTCGTGTTCGCACCAAAAGAAAATGAAAATCCAGTTCCTCCAGGAAAAACCTCTTGTTTTGAAAGAGTTGACCTCACTGCCCACAAACAGTAGTTCCTTTTTTTTTTTTTTAATAATGAAACTACCACCATGGTCACCAGCGAGAAGGGTGTGAGTGGGTGTGTAAGAGCACTCACACCTGGCTGTGGGAGTGTGACCTGGCACAGTCTTTCTGAAGGATGAGTCAGCTTTCTGAATGAAAAGTCCTGAAGGGCAAAGCCTTTTTTTAAAAAAAATTTTTAATTGATTTTTTACAGAGAGGAAGAGAGAGGGATAGAGAGGTAGAAACATCGATAAGAGAGAAACATCGATCAGCTGCCTCTTGCACATCCCCCACTGGGGATGTGCCCACAACCAAGGTACATGCCCTTGACCAGAATCGAACCTGGGACCCTTCAGTCTGCAGGCCAATGCTCTATCCACTGAGCCAAACTGGTTAGGGCAAGGGCAAAGCCTTTTGACTTAGGAATTCTACTTCTAGGACAGTCCCCCAACAAAACACAGGACAAGTGTACAAGGATCATGTACAAGAATGTCATTTAAAATCGGTCTACATTATGACATGCCTGTATGATAGGTGGCTACTGGAATTCAGGTTCTACGTAAACATGCAGTGATATGGGAAAATGCTTATGGCATATTAAATGACAAAAGCCGTTTGCAAAAGAGTGCAAGTAATATGAACTCAATTTTATTTGGTCTCTGTTCATATATGAAATAACATATTAAAATGCTACCACGCTTACTGCAATAGTTGTTTATTGTTGCATAACAAATTAGTGCAGATGAACAGCTCAGAGCAACACAAATGTATTATTTAAGTTTCTGTGGTCAGGAATCCCACCTCAGTTTCTCCCAGTCCTCTCTGCTCAGGGCCTATAAAGCTAAAAGCAAGGTATCAGCTGGGCTGCAGTCCTCCTGGGAATGTGGGTCACCTTCCAAGCCCACATACTTGTTGGCAGAGTTCAGTTTCTTGTGGTTGCAGGACTCACCTCCCTTCCTCTGGCCTTCATGGAGGCTGCTCACCCCGGGCTGCGCTCCTGCACTGATCCCCGCCCAGGTCCTGCTCCCCACTGGGCAGTTTACTTCCTCACAGCCAACAGGACAGCGTTCGCTGCCTCTTTAACTCACTCTGACCTCCTGTGCCTCAGGCGTCCAGGCCCATTTCAAAGGGCCCCGGGATTAAGTTGTGTCCACCCACATGCAAGGATGGAAATCTGGGGGCCATGTTGAATTCCGTCTACCTCTCTTATACCAAATGGTAGGACTGGAGGATATAATGTTTTACAGCTAACCACCTTTCACCAGAAGAATTGTCATTAAAATATTTGCTCACTGCCCTGACCAGTTTGGCTCGGTGGATAGAGCGTTGGCCTGCAGACTCAAAGGTCCCAGGTTTGATTCCGGTCAAGGGCATGTACCTTGGTTGTGGGCATATCTCCAGTGGGGGTTGTGCAGGAGGCAGCTGATCAATGTTTCTCTCTCATCGATGTTTCTCACTCTCTATCCCTCTCTCTTCCTCTCTGTAAAAAATCAATAAAATATATTTTAAAAATATATATACTGTATATACATTTGCTCACTTGTTCCTCAGAGCGCTGTGGGGAGGGAGGAGCTCCAGCCTGGGAAGGGCTGTCCAACGTCTGTCACCAGCACCTCCAGTCTGGCTCCCAAGTCCCTGCGTTGTCACCACCCTACAATGACTTTGGCTCAATTTCCCGGTGACATTGTGAATGATCTGAGCACTGGGGATATCCTGGGATAACCTCCCCGCTCGGGCTCCAAGAACCACATTCCTTGAACTCCATTAATGAGTGCTTGGGGCTGCTGGTTTCTAATCTTATGTTGAGGCCCAGCATCTGATAAAGGTTTTACACATGGTAGGCATGCAGTCTGTGCTTTATGTAGCATTCTTTATGTAGCATTTGCCTGTTCATTCAACCATTTGTTGTTCATTCACTCAACCATGTTGATTGAGTATCAGGCCCCAGACAGGCCCCCAATTGTTGAGTAAATGACCACCTCTGAGTCCCACCCCACTTCTCTGTGACCCAGCTAGTGCTCGAACTGCTCCTGCCCCCAGCAGTCCGGAGAAAAATGAGCCAAAGGGAAAAGAAGTGAAAGATGATTCCTCAGGGGGACACATAAGGGCACCCGATCCAAAGAGAGGGGACAGGATGGAAATGGGGTGGAGCCCATGCACAGAGGTCATGGAAGTGCAGGGGGGCAGGAGAGCAGTGGGAAGGGTCCTAGGCCACAGCCAAGCAGATCTGGGGTTGCAACTCATCGCAAGAGGCCTTTGTACGTGACAAATGAGCAGCTGGAGGGTGTGAAGCAGGAGGGTGAGCACCCGGGGAAAGTAATAAGCTGAGGAAACAACTTCAGCAAGTGAAGGCATCAGGGATGAGAAGGCCATTATACACTAATGAAGGAGTAAGGTTTTCATGGAGACATGACTATGCTTAGTGTGCACGTGCTTAGCAACAAAGTGTCAAACGAGGTGAGGCAAACTGGATAGAATCGCAGGGAGAAACAGATGACTCCACTGTCATAGTTGGAGACTTCGGCATTCTGTCCGCAATGAACAGATCCGCCAGGCAGAAAATCAGTAGGGATATAGTTGAACTCAACAACATCATCACTCAATTGGCTGTAATTGACACCCATAAACTACTTCATCTAATAACAGGAGGATATACATCCTTCTCCATCTCATATGGAACATTCAACAAGATAGACCAGCCTGGCCGGCGTGGCTCAGTGGTTGAGCGTTAACCTACGAACTAGGAGGTCACGGTTCAATTCCCAGTCAGGGCACATGCCAGGGTTGCAGGCTCGATCCTCAGTGGGGGACATACAGGAAGCAACCTATCAACAATTTCCTTTCATTATTCATGTTTCTATTGCTCTCTCCCTCTCCCTTACTCTCTAAAATCAATAAAATAATTTTTTAAAAAAGATAGACTACTGTCTGGGCCATAAAAACACATCTTAACAAATTTAAAATAACAGAAATTATACAGTGTCTGTTCTCAGAGTACAAAGATATTAAAATAGAAATTTATAACAGAAAAGTGAATGGAAAATATCAAAATATTTGGAGATTAAACAATACACTACTAAGTAACACATGGGCCAAAGAAGAAATCTCAAGAGAAATTTTAAAATATTTTGTACTAAATAAAAATGAAAACACAACTTATCAAAATTTGTGGGATGCCCCAAAAATAATACTTAGAAATTTGTAGCATTGAATGTATACATTTGAGTAGAAGAAAAATCTAAAATAAATAGTCTAAGTTTCCACCTTAGAAAAGTAGCAAAAGAATATGAAATTAAATCCAATGAAAGCAGAAGAAAAGAAAGAATAAGAACCAGAGGAGAAACTAATGAAATTACAAACAGGAAATCACTAGAGAGAATCAATGAAACCAGAAGCTGGTTCTTTGATAAGATCAATAAAACCAATAGACCTCTAGCCAGGTTAAACCTAAGGGAAAAAGTGAGAGGACACAAATGACTAATATCAGAAATGAAAGAGATGTGACTCTAAGTCCTATGGATAGTAAGAGGATAATAAAGGAACACTATGAACAACTTTCTGCCCATAAATTTGATTATCTAGATGAAACGGGCCAATTCTTTGAAAGACACCATTTGCCAAAACTCACACAAGAAAGAAAATATTTGAATAGGCTTGTCTCTATTAAAGAAATTAAATGAATAATGAATAACTTTCCAAAACAGAAAGCGCCAGGCCCAGATGAATTCACTGGTGGATTCTACCAAATATTTAAGGAAGAAATTATACCAATTCTCTACAATCTTTTTCAGAGGAAAAAAGCAGAGGGAATTCTAATTCATTCTACGAGGCCAGCATTACTCTAAATGCCAAAACCACAGACAAGGACATTACAAGAAAGAAAACTATAAACCAGTATCTCTCATAAACATAAATGCAAAACCCCCCAAATGTTAGTGAATTGAACCCAATAATGTATAAAAAGAATTATACACCAAGAGGAAGTGGAATTTATTCCAAGTATGTAAGGCTGGTTCAATGTTAAAAAATCAATTAATGTAATCCATCACACCAACAGGCTAAAAAAATCATATGATCATGTCAATAGGTACAGAAAAGCATTTAACAAAATCCAACACCCATTCATGATTAAAAACTCTCAGTAAATTAGGAATAGAGGAGAACCTCCTCAACTTGATAAAGAATATCTGCAAAAAGCCTACAGCTAACCTCATACTTAATGTTCAGAAACTGAAAGCTTTCTCTCTAAGGTCATGGGCAAGGCAAAGATGTCCCCTCTCATAATTCCTTTTCAACAACATACTGGAATTTCTTGCTAATGCAATAAGACAAGAAAAGGGAAATAAGCATGTATTGATACATGTGGGCCTGAGAAATACTGCAACAATGTTGTGTGATAGACAGTCTGTGTTCAGGTGTAAGTGCTTTGCATTTAAAGCTCATATCATCCTTCAAAGCCTCAGTGAACCACCCAGTTTTATTATCGTCCCATTTCCTAGAAGAGCAAACTGAGGCACAGAAAGATGAAGTCACTTGCCCAAGAGCACATAACTAGTACATGACAGAGCTGGGACTGGAACCTAGGTCCTTTATCTCCAAAGCCTATGGGCTTAATCCTTTAACTGTTTTGTCCTCTCTTTGCCTGATCAAGCCCTACTCATTCACCCTAGGGACCTTATCCTGCATGTCCTTGACCCTTCAGGACTCTCTTTCCACCTCTCCACCCCCAGGTCCCTGTGACCAAAGCCCTCACCGCTCATTTGCCATTGTCAGTTTAGTCTCTTGGGCCAATGTCCCCCAGGAGGACACCTGGGTGTCTCCAGCACTTAGTCCAAGGCCCCACATAGTAGGTGCTCAGTGAACATGCTCTGTATCAGGGGAAAGCTGGGTGGATGGGTATGACACTCCCTGAGGTTAAATAGTTCACCCACGGCTGCACAGCAAGGAAGGGGCTGAACTTGGTCTTAGTTTCAAGTCCTCAAAAAGCTGGTCCATGCTGGCCCCGAGCCCTCTGCCTTTGGATGTGGGCGTATCCAGTGACGTGAGTGGGGCGTTGAAGTTCCCTACTATGACTGTGTTGTTGTTGATCTCTCCCTTAAAGTCCTCTGGAAGTTTTTTTTTTTAAATATATATTTAGGTGCTCCTATATTGGATGCATATATATTTACAGGGTTGTATCTTCTGGTTGGATTGATCCTTTTAGTATTATGTAGTGACCTTTGTTGTCTCTTGTGATGGCCTTCATTTTGAAGTCTGTTTTGTCAGATATGAGTATTGCTACCCCGGCTTTTCTTTCATTTCCATTTGCCTGGAAGATTTTTTCCATCCCTTCACTCTCATCCTGTGTGAGTCTTTTGTTCTGAGGTAGGCCTCTTGCAGACAGGGTATAATTGGGTCATGTTTTTGTATCCATTCAACTTCCCTGTCTTTTGATTGGAGCATTTAATCCATTTACACTTAAGGTTATTATTGATAGGTACTTGTTTATTGCCATTTTAATTCTGTATGCCTAGGTTTCTGTCTATATATATCTTCTCATTACAGCAGTTCCATTAGCATTCCTTGCAGTGCTGGTTTGGTGGTGATAAACTCCTTTAACTTTTTTTGGGGGTGGGGGGAGGTCTGGGAAGCTCTTTATTTCACCATCTATTTTGAGTGATAGCCTTGCAGAATATAGTAGTCTTGGTGTCAGATCCTTGCTTTTCATTACATTGAGTACTTCATGCCATTCCCTTCTGGACTGTAGAGTTTCTGATGAGAAATCAGGTGTCAGTCTTATAGGAGCTCCTTTGTAGGTAACAGTTTGCTTTTCTCTTGTTGCCTTTAAGATTCTCTGTTTGTCTTTACTTTTTGGCATTTTAATTATGATGTGTCTGGGCATGGACCTGTTTGGGTTCTTCTTGCTTGGGACTCTGTGTGTCTCCTGAACTTGTGTGACTTTCTCCTTCCCCAGGTTAGGAAAGTTTTCTGCCATTATTTCTTCAAACACGTTCTCTAGCCTTTACTTGCTTTCTCTATCCCTTGCTTGCTCTCTTCCCCTTTTGGCCCTCCATTATGTGAATATTGTTATGTTTCATGTTGTCCCACAGCTCCTTAAGCTGTCCTCCTATTTTTTAATTGTTTTTTCTTTTTGGTTCTCTGAGTGAGTGATTTTTTCTACCCGGTCTTCTAATTCACTGTTCCTATCCTCAGCTTCCCCTAATCTGCTGTGTATCCCTTGCAAAGTGTTCTTTATTAGGGCTATGCCATTCTTTATTTGCGACTGATCATCTTGCATAGTTATTATATATATATTTTTTAATATATTTTATTGATTCTTTTTTCATGTTGTTGAGCATCTTTACTATCACTATTTTGAATTCTATATCAGATAAATTTCTTATATCCCTTTCATTTATCTCTTCTTCTGGAGAGTTTTCTTATTCTTTCCGTGTGTGTGTGTGTGTGTGTGTGTGTGTGTGTGTGTGTGTGTGTTTCCCATTTGGGCTGCCTGTTTGGGCTTGTGTCTATGTATTAGGTAGATCTGTTTTGACTCCCAATCTCTAGTGCAGGACAATGTTGGACACTGTTTCTGACTGGCCCTGTGTACCCTTCTTGGGGCTATCAGCAATCCACAGCCTAATGCTCCCTCTGCAGGGGCTGGATGCCTTTGGGAAGGACCAAGGTGTTACCAGGGTCTGCTTCTCCTAGCCCCAGGCCCGAAGGAGAACAGGCAAAGACTCACAGCCTCCTGCGATCCCCTTCTGCCTGCAGTCCGATTGTTATCAGCCTCGATTAGCCTCAGGCTTTCAACCACAGGGTGGGGCAAGAGTTCTTTCAACAGCTTGTGGTGGCTGCCTTTCCTCCAGACCTAAACCACCTGTACAGCACAGGTCTGTAGGAGAAAGATGTCCCCCGCAGCAGGAGGGAATGACTCAGTACAGGAAATCGGAGTGGCTGCCTTCTGAGCCCCAACCTTGGACTGTCCTCCCACAGCTCCAGTCCACTCTTTGTTTCCTCTGCCAGAGCCCAAGGTGAGTGGCTGCATACACAATTTTGTGCACTGGCCCTTTAAGAGGGTGCCTGCATTTCCAGCTGTCTCTGTCCCTGCAGTCAGGTGTTATGTGGGCACCTTTCTCAGTTCTGGTGCTCTGGGATGGGGGGCCCAGCTCCGGGTTTAGACCCCAGAGTTCTCCGTGGGAACCCCCACAGCTGAGATATCCCTCCGGACCTTCAGCTGCTGTTGGAGCCCAGCCAGCCTTTCTGCGCCTCTGCCCTTCCTGCCAATCTCCATGCGGTCTCCACTTCCCATGCTTGGTTATCAGGGGGCTCCCCAGCCAGTGTTCCGTTGATTTTTCAGGATGGCTTTTCTGTATTTTAGTTGTATTTCCAGTTTGGTCCTGGTAGAGTGTCCATGTAGCTTCCACTTACTCCACCACCTTTTTCTTTTTTATCTCTTTCTCAGTAACACTTTTTATTTCTGGGAATGTTCATGTGCTCAGAGGCTGTGTTCCATGCACAGTTACTCTGGTAAATGGCCACGGGTACCATGAGGGAAGGCTGAGGGGCAGTGTGGGGGCTAAGTCAGTCCTGTCTGCCTCAGGGGACGCCTCAGCTGTGGGAACTGGCGGTGAGGATGCTGTGCTGCGCTGTCTGGGTCACACCTCCATGCTCAGTACCAGCTCACCTCTCCTCAGTTTTGTGGATCGTAGCCGCTCAGTGGGCTGCCGCACAGGTGCAGACCCTGCGACGCCCTGCTCAGCGCTGTTGCCCAGGTGGCTGCCCTGCACCTGGCAGACGTGCTCTGTGGCCTCTGCCCCGCAGGTCCCTCATCCCACTGGAAACTTAGACCCTTGTCATCGCTCCCTTCACCACAGGCTTCTCAGGGACTCGCACAGGTGCACCATCTGGGTGAAGAGGATGTATGATGGTCCCCTTAGGGAACCAAGTTAGGGGGCAGGTACAGGGTCACATAGCTGACTCCCTCCCACAGCCTGCCCCTAAGCACTTTGATTCCTTTTTGTAACTTTTGCCGAGGAATCTCGACATCCTGCCTATGTTAGCCTGGCCGCTTCTACAGACAGGCCCCCCAACCCGCGGCTGCCACATGGCGTCCGGACTGGCTCACAGGGACTTCCTGAGCACCTCTGTGTGCCAGGCGCCCTTCCGTGCGCTGGGAATTCAGCAGTGAACAAAACGAACGTTCTCCCTGCTGAGAGAGCTGGGGAGAGCTTAGAGACTAGAAAACAAGTAGAATGCAGACATGTCAAACAGCAGCAAGGGCTCTGGAGAAAATGAATGAGGGAAGGGGGCTAGGAGTGCTGGTGGGGCAGGTGACGGCGAACTGGGGTGGTCAGGGAAGGCCTGTTAGCAGTCGGCATTTAAACAGAGACTGCGGGGAGCAATGGGTGAGGAGTGTGGACACCGAGGAAGAGCATCCTTGCAAAGGCAGGGGCCTTGGGGCAGGAGCACAGCTGGAGCACTCGAGGAACAGTGGGAAGGGGAGTCGCGGGCGGGGCAGCTGGGGGCGGGTGGTGACAGCACAGGGCCGCGTGGGGACAGAGTCTGGAGGGCCGTGTAGGTCATGGCAAGGACTCTGTCTCTCTCTCTGAGATGGAAGTTGGGGCAGAGGCTGCTGGCTGCTTGCCATTTGCTTTTCCTGCAGGACACCCAGGGCTGGACTACATTTTCACGCATTCCTTGCCATGTTGTGTGGCCGGGTGATGGGATTGTTGTCAGTCGTTGTGGTGAAGGTGACTTTGCCAATGACAATCTCCCGTGTTCTCCATGTTCGCTCATCCCCCACCTGCTGGCTGACTGTTGACCCCCCGGGGTGCTCGGCGAGCACGTGTGAGGGTGGTGAGGCCCCATCTTCATGCTGCGTGAGTGAGGAGTCAACTTCTGCTATGTGAGGCCACTGAAGACTCCGGCTGTTGGTTAAACCTTCCGGCCAACCCTCACCACCACAGAGGTCACTGCAGGTTTGAGTGGAGGAGTGGAATGCTCTGACGCAAGTTTCCAAAGGCCGCTGGGATGGTGAGGCAGACATGCAGGGAGGCCGGTGTGAGCAGGGCCCTAGAGGGAGGCTGCGCTCGGATGTGTAGAAATTGTAACCCTGTGTTTCTGGTGGGAATTCTTGTGAAGTGGTGTAGCTGGTGTGCAAAATAGTATGGCAGTTCCTCAAAAAAGTACAAAACAGAATTACCATGATCCAGCAGGTTTATCACAAAAGGATGATAGCAAGATCTTGAAGAGATTTGTACACCTATGTTTATAGCAGCACTATTCACAATAGCCAAGAGGCAGAAGCAATCCAGATGTTCATCGGTGGTAAATGGATGAGCAAAACATGGCATATACATGCAATATTATTATCCAGCCTTAAATGGGAAGGAAATTCTGGCACAGGCTACACTTTGAGGGCATTCTGCTGAGTGAAATAAGTCAGTCACAAAAAGACAAATACTATATGATTTCACTTACATGAGATACCTAGAGCAGTCAAACTCATAGAGACAGAAAGTAGAATGGTGGTTGCCAGGGGATGAGAGGAAGGAGGAAATGGGGAGTTGTTTAATGGATATAGAGCAGTGGTTCTCAACCTTCCTTATGCCGCGACCCTTTAATACAGTTCCTCATGTTGTGGTGACCCCCAATATCATTGTTACAAATTGAACATAATTAAAGCATAGTGATTCATCACAAAAACAATATGTAATTATATATGTGTTTTCTGATGGTCTTAGGCCAGTGGTCGGCAAACTCTGGCTCATGAGCCACATGAGGCTCTTTGGCCCCTTGAGTGTGGCTCTTCCACAAAATACCGACTTCTGCACATGGGCCATGAAGTTTCAATCGCACTGTATGTGCGCGGCCGCACGTGGTATTTTGTGGAAGAGCCACACTCAAGGAGTCACATGTGGCTCGCGAGCTGCAGTTTTCTGACCACTGTTTTAGGTGACCTCTGTGAAAGGGTCGTTTGACCCCCAAAAGGGGTTGTGACCCACAGGTTGAGAACCGCTGGTATATAGTTTCATTTTTCAGTTAAATACATATCTATCAATAATTACTTTATTTTTTTATTATTAAAAACATAAGGTGACTGAATGGGTAACAAAACAAGACCCTTACATATGCTGTCTACGAGAGACTCACTTCACATTCAAAGATACACACACAAACGGAAAGTAAAGGGCTGGAAAGAGATATTTCATGAAAACAGAAACAGCGGGCACATACCCTGAGGGCTCCTGGACTGTGAGACTTATTTCACTTAGCATAATGTTCTCCAGTTCCATCCATGCTGTTGCAAATGGTAAGAGTTCCTTCTTTTTTACAGCAGCATAGTATTCCATCGTGTAGATGTACCACAGTTTTCTAATCCATTCGTCTACAGATGGGCACTTAGGCTGTTTCCAGATCTTAGCTATGGTGAATTGTGCTGCTATGAACATAAGGGTGTCAATAATTACTTTAAAGCAAATGGATAAAATGCTCCCATCAAAAGATATATGGTGACTGAATCGATAACAAGACCCTTACATATGTTGTCTACAAGAGATTCACTTCAGATCAAAAGACACACACAGACGAGAACCAAGATGGCGGCATAGGTTACAAGAGACAAGGATGGACCCAGGAACTCCACTTCTGGGTATTTATCTGAAGAAACCCAAAACACTATATTGAAAAGACATCCATCCATATGTTCATTGCAGTATTATTTACAATGGCCAAGATACGGAAGCAACCCTGTGTCCATCAATAGATAAAGAAGAAGTGGTGCATATATGACTCAGCCATAAAAAATAATGAAATCTTTCCACCTAAAACAATATCAATGTACCTACAGGGTATTATGCTAAGTGCATAAGTCAGACAGAGGAAGACAAATGCCCAATGACTTCACTTATATGTGGAGTCCTAAAAAACCTCCCAAAATAAACAAACAAGCAGAACAGAAGCCAGAGGGAGGGGGTTTTGCAGGGATGGGTGAAACAGATGAAGCGATTAAGAAGTACAAACTAGCAGTTACAGAAGAGTCATGGGGATGTAAAGTACAGCACAAAAATATGTCAATAATATTGTAATAACTATATATAGTATCAGATGGGTACTCGGTTTATTGGGATGATCACTTCATAAGTTATATAAATATCTAATCATGGGGTTATACACTTGAAACTAATATAATATGTATGTCAACTCTAATTTAAAAATTAAAATTTTAACAAAAGAGGAAATTAATAGTTATTGAATTAGAAATATGAGTTTTCCCAAAGACAGACATTATTCACTCACCAACTTTATTGAGGAATAATTGACAAATATAATTGTACATATTTATAGGGCAGAATGTGATGATATGGTATGTATTCCATACACATTGTGGAATGGTTACCAAGATCAAGATAATTAATAGACTCATTACCTTACCTAGTTAAGGACATTAATTACTATTCAATGACAAGTCTTGCTAATATAAAATAAACCTCAAATCAGTGGTTAGGTAATTCCAAAATTTACCTGAAAATAAAGCAAAGCAATAAACTGAGGGTCTAGAGCAGCCGTGGGCAAACTACGGCCCGCGGGCCGGATCCGGCCCGTTTGAAATGAATAAAACTAAAAAAAAAAAAAAAAAGACCGTACCCTTTTATGTAATGATGTTTACTTTGAATTTATATTAGTTCACACAAACACTCCATCCATGCTTTTGTTCCGGCCCTCCGGTCCAGTTTAAGAACCCATTGTGGCCCTCGAGTCAAAAAGTTTGCCCACCCCTGGAGAGCCGGTCAAATATTTCCTGCAGTAACATTACCTACAGAAGCACTTTGCCATTGTCTTTAAAATATATTTTTATTGATTTCAGAGAGGAAGGGAGAGTGAGAGAGAGATAGAAACACCAATGATGTGGGAGAATCATTGATCAGCTACCTCCTGCATGCCCCCTACTGGGGATTGAACTTGCAACCCAGGCATGTGCCCTTGACCAGAAACCAGGGGGCCCTTCAGTCCATAGGCTGAGGCTCTATCCACTGAGCCAAACTGGCCAGGCTACTTTGCCATTTTGTACCCAGCAACTCCTTCTGCAGCTGACTGGAGTTCAGGCATAATGAGACTAAGGGACACAACTGAAAGAGTGCTCTCCATTGCCTGTGGGGTTATCAGTGGACAGCAGGAGACCTACGGTTCCATATTGGTTGCCTTATCATATTCCAAATATGCATTTCAGGATGTGATTTTGTTTTGATGCTACTTCTCTTGAATATGTGTCCTATGGGTACAATTAACAATAATAAATGAAACTCTAGCTTTGAGAAGCTGATCTACACTATCTCATCTGAGGGATAGTATCTTGTGGAACATACTGAGGTCAGCTCACCTTCTGAGGAATTTCCTGATACGTTTCACCCACCAACTTCTACTTACATCCCATTGGCCAGAACTTAGTCAATGTATTATCCCTCCCTTTGAGGGAGCCTGAGAAATGTAGTTCTTTTGAGCTGGGCACAAACTGTTAAGCCTCAGCTACCTCACGGCTTTTCTGAACAAGGAAGGAAAGAAATGATAGTTTAGATAGGTGATTCTAGCTTGTTGGAGCAGAAAGGAATTTGTCTCCCACAAAATTGTTAGAAGGGCTGCAGAAGCAAATCTAGGAAATACTCCCAGAAACGGCACTGCTATTGGTCGGCTTAACCTCAGAAACACTTTTTCTGAAGCCATACGTGTCAACAAAATAAATGACTTCTGCTCAGTCTGGTTCTTCATTTTACTTCCAAATTAGAGCCTTCAGTGAGCGCATCTTATTGGTGGAAACGAGGCCACAGGTCGGCGAGGGAGTCTGGGAAATAAACTTTAAAAAGCTCAGCCTTAAGAAGATAAAAATTGCCCAGCCAGAATGGCTCAGTTGGTTGAGCTTTGGCCCATGCATCAGGAGGTCACCAGTTCAATTCCTGGTCAGGACACATGCCTAGGTTGTGGACTCAATCTGCAGTAGGGGGTGTGCAGGAGGCAGCCAAACAATATTTCTCTCTCATTGATATTTCTGTCTCTTCCTTTCCTTTCCTCTCACTGAAATAAATAAGAACACTTTTTTTAAAAAAAGAAGAGAATTACAGTTGTGATGAGCCAGCATATTTCATGATTCCCAGACACGCAATTTGTTTTTTGCATTCCATGTTTCTAACATCAGAATGCTTCTGACAGTTGGGGATGGCTCTTGGCCTTGGGCAGTTTGTGATGGGGCTGACATTGTCTGCATGAAATTTCCATATAAGGTGAAGAAAGTGTCTTCACCAAAAGGGGGCAGATGGAGTATTAGTGACTTAGAATAAAATTCTGGAGCCAACCATGGGGCACTCTGCTTATATATGCAGTAAGAACAATGTTCCCGATACCCCAAAGATAGCACAGGGGACAGAACCTGCAACACAGACAACGCTGAGTTAAAAAGAGATCCAGAAGAGTTGTACATGAAACAAAGCATTTCTAGAAATAATTTAACTGATCTATGTTTGCTTATACTTTCCTTTCTAAGTATTCACAAGAGATATCAATGCCTAAATAAATATAAAGCAGATCTTTCAATATTATCAAAATGCAAATTCTAAGTGATAAGAAAACATTATGTTATAGTTTCAGTGGCAGTGTTATCTCTTATGGTGCATCTGGGCCATTGGTCTATAAAATAATGATGCATCTGGGTGTAAGGCCACTTAGGGTGTTGGCTATAGAGAGGAGTGGGCTGCACCTGAAATTACTCCCAAGCATCTGCATTAAACTAAACTGCAGGTGCTTCAGGAGCCTGGGGAGTCCAATATCAAGGTGCCAGCAGATATGATGTCTGGTGCACTTGGAAAGAATGACTGCTGGAGGCAGCTGAACAGAAAATGGCTATAACAATGATTGGCAGCCAAGGCTCAGGTTGTGGTGAAAATGGAGGCTCAGGCAGTGTGAGCACCTGTACAACAGCTCATATGACATGGGTGGGATTGAGCCTCACAGTCAGCCAGCCTGAGAGGAGATTCCACCCATAAACTGGAAAACAACAATCAAGACCCAATTACAATAGGAGACCCCAAATAACCCACAAAAGGGAGACTCCTAGAGCATCCAGCTCAGGACTTCAAGGAGACAGCACCACTGGGTCCCACAGGACATTCAGTACAAAAGGCCACCTAACAGAGACTGGGAGTCATAGCAGTCATATCTAATACATAGAAACAAACACACAGAGATAACTAAAATGGGGAGACAAAGAAACAACCCCCAAAAGAAAGAAAAAAGTAATCTCCAGAAAAAAAACCCTAAATGATATGGAGGTAAGCAATTGATCAGACATAGAGTTCAGAGTAATGGTTATATGGATGCTGAAGGAACTTGTGAGAACAATGAGGAACTTAATGGAAACTACAAAGAACTTAGTGGGAATTACATCAGCATGAAAAAGGACATAGAAACCATGAATAAGAACCAGTAGGAAATGAACACTACTACATCTGACATCAAGAATACACTTGAAGGAATTAAAAGCAGGTTTGATGAAGCAGAGGATTGAATCAGTGATTTGGAAGACAAGGTGGAAAAAACACTCATTTAGAGCAACACAAAGAAAAAACACTTAAAAAGCATGAGGACAGTTTAAGGCAGTGATGGAGAACCTATGACACGTGTGTCAGAGGTAACACGCGAACTCATTTTTTTGGTTGATTTTTCTTTGTTAAATGGCATTTAAGTATATAAAATAAATATCAAAAATATAAGTCCTTGTTTTACTATGGATGCAAATATCAAAAAATTTCTATATGTGACACGGCACCAGTGTTAAGTTAGGATTTTTCAAAATGCTGACATGCCGAGCTCAAAGGTTCGCCATCACTGGTTTAAGGGAACTTTGGGACAACATGAAATGGAATAACATCCACATAATAGTGGTACCAGAGGGAGAAGAAAGTGAGCAAGGGCTAGAGAACTGGTTTGAAGAAATAATGACAGAAAACTTCCCTAACCAGGTCAAGGAAGCAGTCACACAAGTTCAGGAAGCACAGAGAATCCCAATCAAGATGCACACAAAGAAACCCACACCAAGACACATCATAATTAAAATAGCAAAGGTTAAAGACAAAACAAGATTTTTAAGGGCAGCAAGAGAGAAACAGTCAGTTACCTACAAGGGAGCTCCCATAAAGCTGTCAACTGATTTCTCAACAGAAATACAACAGGCCAGAAGCAAATAGCATGAACTATTCAAGTAATGAAAATCAAGGATCTGAAACTAAGACTACTCTATCCAGCAAGGCTAAAGTTCAAAATTGAAGATGGACTGAAGAGCTTCCCAGACAAGAGAAAGTCTGAAAGAGTTTATTACCACAAAATCAGAATTGCAAGAAATGCTAAAAAGATGAAAGTGAAGGAATGGAAAAGAGTAGTCCATACAAATGGAACTGAAAAATAAGCTGGGAGTCAAAAGACATAGGGTAGCTGAATGGATAAGAAAACATGACCTATATACATGCTGTCTATAAGAGACCCACCTCAGAGCAAAAGACTCACATAGGATGAAAGTGAAGGGACGGGAAAAATTTTCCATGCAAATACTCATATCTGACAAAATAGACTTCAAAATATAGGCAATAAAAGAGACAAAGAAGGTCACTACATAATACTAAAAAGGGATCAATCCAACAGGAGGATATAACCCTGGTAAACATATATGCACCCAATATAGGAGCCTCTAAATATATAGAAACCCTCTAGGGGGAGTTTAAGGAGTTATATGGTGTGGTTCAGTAGTTGAGAGTCGATCTATGAACCAGAAGGTCACAGTTCAATTCATGGTCATGGCACATGCCCGGGTTGCAGGCTCGATCTCCACTGGGAGACATGCAGGAGGCAGCCAATCATTGATTTTCTCTCATCATTGATGTTTCTACCTTTCTCTCCCTCTTCCTTCCTCTCTGAAATCAATAAAAAAAAATATATTTAAAACATCAACAAGGAAACAGCAATCTTAAATGACACACTAGGTCAGATTAATTTAATTGATATTTATAGAACACTTCATCCCAAATCTGCAGAATATACATTCTTCTCAAGTGCACATGAAACATTCTCAAAGATAGACCACATGTTAGGACACAAAACAAGTCTTAACAAACTCAAGAAGACTGAAAGCATATCAAGCATCTTTTCAGATCACAACAGCATGACACTAGAAATCAACAGCAATAAAAAACTGAAAAAAACTCAAGCATATAGAGGCTAAATAGCATGTTATGAAACAACGAATGGGTTACCAATGAGAAAAAAAAGGAATAAAAAATTTACTGGAAACAAATGAAAATAAACACACAACAACCCCAAATCTATGACACAGTGAAAGCAGTCCTGAGAGGGAAGTTCATAGTATGACAGGCCTACCTCAGGAAACAAGAAAAAGCTCAAATAAATGATCTAATCCTACAACTAAAATAATCAGAAAGAGAATAACAAAAAAAGCCCAGAGTAAGTAGAAGGAAGAAAATAATAAAGATCAAAGTGGAAATAAATGACAGAGATGGAAGAAACAATACAAAAGATCAATGAAACCAAGAACTGGTTCTTTGAAAAAATAAACAAGATAGAAGGATCACTAGCCAGACTCATCAAGAAACAAAGAGAGAGGACCCAAATAAATAAAATCAGGAAGGGAAGGGGAGAAATAACAACTGACACCACAGAAATACAAAGGATTGTAATTCAATACTATAAACATGTATATGCCAACAAATTGGGCAACCTGGATAAAACGGACAAATTCCTAGAAACATATGATCTTCCAAAACTCAATCAGGAAGAATCAGAAAACCCAAATAGGCCGATATTAACTAATGAAATCGAAGCAGTAATAAATAAACTCTGAATGTTTATTTATTTATTAAAACACAGGTGAGTTTTACCAAACATTCTAAAAAGAACTGTAACGCCTATTCTCCTCAAACTATTC
>NW_006300367.1:5235243-5242950 GCF_000327345.1 Myotis davidii
CGCTAAAAAATCAATGGAAAAATATCCTCGGGTGAGGATTAACAACAACAACAACAACACATCCTCAACAAAATATTAGCAAATCAAATCCAGCAATACATTACAAAGATCATGCACCATGACCAAGTGAGATTTATTCTAGGGATGCATGGCTGGTACAATATTTGCAAGTCAATAAATACGATACATCACATAAACAAAATGAAGGACAAAAATCACGATTATAACTAGGTGCAGAAAAAGCATTCAACAAAATCTTACATCCTTTTTTATAAAAAATCAGCAAAGTAAGAATAGAGGAGACCTATCTCAATATAATAAAGGCCATATATGACAAACCTACCGCCAACATCATAATCACTGGGCAAAAACTAAAAGTGTTTCCTTTAGGAGCAGGGATGTCTACTTACACCACTTTTATTCAACATAGTACTGGAAGTCCTGGCCACGGTGATCAGACAAATGGAAAGGAGGAAGTAAAACTGTCATTATTTTCAGATGACATAATACTGAACATAGAAAACCATTAAGACTCCACCAAAAAACTACTAGATATAATAAATGAATTTGGCAAAGTAGCAAGATACAAAATTAACATCCAGAAATCGATGGCATTTTTATACCCCAATAATGAACTCTCAGAAAGAGAAACTAAAAGAACAATTCCACTTACCATTGCAACAAAAGAAACAGGATGCCTAGGAATGAACTTAACCAAGCAGGTAGAAGACCTGTTCTTGGAAAAGTACGGGACATTGAAAAAAAGAAATAGAGGAAGATATAAACAAGTAGACGCATGTAATGTGTTCATTGATTGGAAGATCTAACATCATTAAAATATCCATACTACCCAAAGCAACCTACAGATTCAATGCAATTACTATTAAAATTTCATCAGCATATTTCACAGACCTAGAACAAATATTCTAAAAATTTATATGGAACCAAGAAAGGCCCAGAAGAGCAGCAGCAATCTTGAGAAAGAACAAAGCTGGAGGGATCACAATACCAGATATCAAACTATACTACAAAGCCATTGTAATCAAAATAGTCTGGTACAGGCACAAGAACAGGCATATAGATCAATGGAACAGAATAGAGACCCCAGAAATTGACCCACGCCATTATGGTAAATTAATATTTGACAAAGGAGGCAAGAGCATATGATGAAGTAAAGATAGTCTCTTCAATAAATGGCATTGGAAAAATTGGACAGGTACATGCAAAAAAATGAAACTAGACCACCAACTCACACCATACACAAGAATAAACTCAAAATGGATAAAAGACTTAAATGTACTAGTAAGTCATGAAACCATAAAAATCCTCACATTGCAGAATTTTCACTGACACATCTCCTAGGCCCTAGGACCTAGGGTAAGAGAAACAAGAGAAAGAAGAAACAAATGGACTACATCAAGCTAAAAAGATTTTGTGCAGCAAAAGAAACCATCAACAAAATGAAAAGGGAGCCCACTGTATGGGAGAGCATATTCACCATGATACTTCTGATAAGGGGTTAATTTTCAAAATAGACAAAGAACTCATACAACTCAACATGCAGACTGGTGCAGCCACTGTGGAGAACAGTATGGCGTTTTCTCAAAAAATTAAACGTGGAACTGCCATTTGACCCAGTGATCTCACTTCTAGGAATATATCCCAAGAAACTAGAAACACCAATCAGAAAGGCTATACGCACCGCTATGTCCATGGCAGCACAATTTACGACAGCTAAGATCTGGCAACAGGCCACGTGCCCATCAGCAGATGAGTGGATAAGAAAGCTGTGGTACATTTACACCATGGAATACTTTACAGCTGTAAAAGAGGAGGATCCCTTACCCTTTGAGACAGCATGCAGAGACCTGGAGAGCATTAAGCTATGCAAAATAAGCCAGTCAGAGAAACACAAAGGTCACATGATCTCACCTATATGTGGAATCTAATGAACAAAATAAACTGATGAACAAAATAGAACCAGAGACATGGATACGTGGAACAGACCGACAGATCTTAGAGGGAAAGGAGAAGGCAGCGGGGTAGCGGGAAAAGATTAATCAAAGAAGGCGTGCATCACCCATGGACACAGGCCATGCCATGGGAAAGGCCTGGGTGGGGCAGAGGCTGGGTAGAGTGGGGCAAAGGGGTGAAATGGGAGGCATCTGGAATACTGTCAACAATAAAAGTAAATAAAAAAAATGATGCGTCTTACAATTAGTGGCATGTTAGGTTTGATGAGATATTCTCTGTCACAGCGTGTGGAAGGGGGTGAGGATTCTGGGTGGCCATGGCATGTCTGCTGTGAAGTAGGGCAGTGAGGAGGTGTCTCCCTGCTCCTGACCACTGGAGGTGCACGGTGGGAGCAGTGGAAATGCTGGTAAATGGGGGGCCCTGGACATGAGGGGGTGTGCCTGGTTCCACTGGGTCAGTTCTCAGGACACACAGGACAGGACAGGGCAGGGAGCTGCCCACTGGACCAGGACTAACTCCCGAGTGATTCCAAGGAACAGGAGAGAAGCATGGCTCCCTGGGAAACCCAGGGTCCTGCAGGCAGTGAGACGAGAGCAAGGCAGTGACTGCTGGGTGCAGAACCTGCTCTTTCCCAGGCCTTTGCAGGCTCAGGAGCCTCCCATACCTCCTGCCTCCTGGGCTCCTCACAATTCACCCACCATGGGCTGAATGCATGCTTGCATTTGTCCTCCTGCATCCAACCCTCGGCTCTGAGAGGATGGGGACGGGTGTGTGGTTCCCAACACATAATGCAACTCAACAAATACTTATTAAATGAGTGAATTAATAAGCTAACAAATCAAAGGCTGGGATGAGGAGTCACCCTTCGAGAAACCTCTTGCCCCAGGTCGAGGAAGGCCTCAGCCAATCCCATGGGCAGCTCTGCAGAGTTGTCCCAGATTGGGGCCTGGGAGTCAGGCCTTCACACCCAGGTCAAGCACCATTGGCTGTGGGCTGTACCAGTAGAGGGGACATGGCAGCCAAGAGAAAGTTCCAGAGAGGTGCCCATATTTGGGTGTTTTGGTCTCTGTATCTTATGTTAGAACCTTTTCTCACAGGCTGGATCCATGATTATCTGCTCATATGAAGAGGGGCTCAACAGTTGATTGGTAGCTCAGAATGTATGGGAGGGGCTTGACTGACTGTCACTGCAGGCTGATCTGGCTGGGCTCTTTGACTGGGGAGTCCCCAAGGCCAAATTCTTCAAGAAAATTCTTCCAATATCCTGCTTCAAGGGTGAAGGCTGAGAGCTGGCATTCTAGGAATGGAACTGTGTGGGAGCGAGAGCCAGGAAGGGAGAGAGTTAAATGGGACAATGAGTCAGAAGCGTGAACACCTTGGCTGTGACCCTGAGGAGGGACTCTCTGTATCTCATTCCCTGCTTTTCCTCATTTCTCTGGGGTAGCAGCCCCCTCCCACCCCACCCCCCACCCCCCTCTGGGGAAAGAGGTACTACATGTGGACTTGCTGCAGAGGCTTGAAGAAGCCCTGGTATGGACTCTTGCTCGGTCCCTTGGAGGGAAGGCGCCGTGACAAAGTGGCTGCGGAGCGGGTAGTAAGGCAGTTCTCATCAGAACGAGGACATTTGACTGCCGAAAAGACTGATGGGAAGATCTCAGGGAGAGAGAAGAGAATTGGTGGAGGGCAGTAGTGGGGTTTTTGGAGTGGGAGGAACTGGGCTTCAAATCCCAGCTCTTCCACTCGTTAGTCATGTGTCTGTGGGAGGGTTGCCTGATCTCTGGCCTTCTTGGACCTCCACAGCCTTATCTGTGAAATGGGCACATCCGCTGTCTTACATGGCCCCTGTGAGACTAGACGAGCTAGGAAAATCGCTTGGAACAAGCTGAGAGCTGGTATTCAGTAGTTATTTGTCAGAATCCGTTCACTCTGTCCGCGCTATTTGGTGAACGATAAATGTCAATAATGCAGGTGAGCTTTGCTTTAAGAACCCCCAAGCACCCGTGCCCAAATGTATCTATTTGACTATTTGGATTCTGAAGAAAAACCTTTTAAAGTCTTTTCATTTTGGAATAATTTCAGTAGCTCAGAAAAGTTGCCAGTATAACACTGAGCCGCCCTGTCCTCTTCCCCAGTCTCCTCCCTAACAACAGCTTAGGGTACCGAGCGCATTCGTCAAAGCTAAGAACCGAGACTGTCCGACGTTAGTACGCAGGCTCCAGACTTCTGTGCACCTGAAGGAACAACTCTGAGAAGCCCGGGTCTTTCCTGGAGAGAGCAAGTGACGCTATGGACGGAGAACTGCCTCATGGTGAGGGAGGTGACCAACATGGACCACTGGCCGCTGGGATCAAAGAACAAAAGTGTGACTTAGCCGTGCCTGCAGGGCAGCAGGGCGATGACGAGACCCTGGCCATCAGGAGGCCTCCGCTCACACCGAGTCTGCCCTCTCCCCTGCGTCTTGGCAAGTCCCCCTACCCACGTACCTGTTTCTTCATCTGTAACATGGGGATAATATTTCTTGCCGGTGCCCTTGGCAAGATAATAGTCCACCTCATTCTCCCATCTTTCTCTGTAGGAAACCGCTGATTTGTAGCTGGGCAAGTGCCACTGCAGGAAGGACTACATTTCCCAGCTTCCTGTACATTAAGGTGAGACCAGGTGACCAGGTGTCAATCAATGGGAAGTGGACAGAAGCAGCAGGTACTCTTCCTTGAAGAGAGAAAGTGTGCCCCGGGCTCCCCTCCTTGGTGGCTGGCTAGAATGCTGCCACAATGGCTGCAGCTCCAGCCGCCGTTTCAGACTGTGCTGCGACATTGCACATGGAAGGGACGCCTGGCAAAGACACAAGATGTGAGAAGTTGGGCTGCTCATGCTGTAGGATACCAGGGAGGAATTAAACTAGACCTGCTTGGCCTAAGCCCTAGTAACATTCTGTGCTGGGTAATTCTTTGTGGTGGGGTTGTCCTGTGCCACTAGATGCCGGCAGCCCCTGACCCGGCAAGTTGTGACACCAAAAATATTTCTGGAGAATGCCATGTGCCCCGTGTACTCTGGGGGCAAAGTCACCTCTGCTTGAGAATCATGCTCTAGAGCAGCCGTGGGCAAACTACGGCCCGCGGGCCGGATCCGGCCTGTTTGAAATGAATAAAACTAAAAAAAAAAAAAAAGACCGTACCCTTTTATGTAATGATGTCTACTTTGAATTTATATTAGTTCACACAAACACTCCATCCATGCTTTTGTTCCGGCCCTCCGGTCCAGTTTAAGAACCCATTGTGGCCCTCGAGTCAAAAAGTTTGCCCAC
Organism: Myotis davidii; assembly: GCF_000327345.1. NCBI lineage: Eukaryota > Metazoa > Chordata > Mammalia > Chiroptera > Vespertilionidae > Myotis > Myotis davidii. The sequence continues at coordinate 5,240,522 of NW_006300367.1, forward strand.
CCCTGCTCTAGAGTCCACCAATTCTGTCCAATAGGAACACATTACGGATGCGAGCCACATGTTTAAATTTGAATTTTTTTAGTAGTCACATTTTCAAAGGTAAAATAACCAGGTGAAATGAATTTCAACAATATACATAGGATATTTAACTCAAAGTATTGAACATATCATTTATCATGGGGTCAGTATAAGCATTGACAGGCTAATTTTATTGTTTTCAGACAAAAGCTTTGAAATCAGTGTGTATTTTGCACTTCTAACACATCTTGATTAAGACCAGCCAGATTTCAGTGCTCAGTGGCCACACGTGGCTCCTGGTGCTGTGTCGGGTGGCACGAGCCATAGACTTAGAACTTAAGAGGGAAGTAAGCCTCTACCTCATTTAAGCCACTTTATTGGGGGTTTCTTTTACTTGCAGCAGAGTGTAACTGGGGTTTTGGATCACCACAGTTTGGGACATTTGAGAAGTAATTAAAAATCAGATTGATGACGTGCCGCTGAGAACCTGGAGAGCTCTGGAGAAGGGGGAGCGTGCTCTTCACCCCCATGCATTGTCTCCCATAGTCCCCAGCAGCTCCAAGAGCAGGGGTCTTCATTCCACAAATGGAGACTCAGCTCCAAGAGCATGGTGGGTGCTGTCATGCCTGGACCAGGTGCCCCCTCCTGGGCCAAGGCGCCCAAGCCCCTGCTGCAGGGAGTGTTGCCAGGTGACACCACCGACTGGGTCCCTCTGCAGGACTCGCCCCTCATGTGCCCTCCCCACCCTCCTCCAGGGGCAACCTTCCTCTGACCATCGCTGGTTGGTGTGGGTATATAAAGGCCTGAATCCCTTGCCCAAATTCTGGACAATTCTAAGGGCCATCTGGCCCCAGAGCTCCCAGAGGATCCATTGAGGTCTCACATGCCCTTCTGTGCACTCCCTTCCTCACTCCCAGACAGCTGCTGGGCCCAAGAGCACCCTCAATCAATACCACTGCACAGTGCAACAAGAGGTGGCACCGTCAGCCCGCTCCCCACCAGTCCACTCCCCAGAAGTCAGGGGTCCCTGGCTGCCCGCTGCCCCACTAATGTATCCTAGGAGGACCTCCCACTTCCCTCCCTCTGCACCTTTGTGTATGCTGTTCCTCATGCTGGGCCAACCCCTTCTTTTCTCTTTCATGTAAAGAAATCCTCCCTCCCTCTGGGCTCAGGTCAGATTACCCCTGCCCTCCTCCCCCAGGAAGCCCACCTGGGTTATCAGCTCCAAGATCTCTGGATAGTTCTAGCGCCCTTAGTGTGCCTCTCCTAGTCTCCTTGTGGGTACCACCCAGCTCAGGAAGAGCCCAGGGGAAGTTCTGGACTCTGAAGAGTCGGATGAGGGGAGAAAGGGGCGGCTGAGGTATTTTTGGGGAATGACTCCTTTTAATTTTGTGTGTGTCTCTATGCTATGAATGTCAGTTACGTAAGGAGGGTGGGGAGAGATAGAAGAGGGTAAAGGGATAAATGGTGATGGAAGGAAACTTGACTTGGGGTGGTAAACACACTATCCACTACACAGATGATGTATTGTAGGAATGTACACCTGAAATCTATACACGTTTATAAACCAACGTCACTCCCATAAATTCAATAAAAATGCGTTTAAAAAATCACGTAGTAGACTGTACTAGTGACCTTGCTATTGGGAGCCTCTGCCACAGTGTTTCACGTCAGTCAGTTCATGAGCAGCTCCCAAGTAGCATAGGCAGACCCGGGACAGGCGCAGGGGCCGCATTTCGGAGAGGACAGGACGCTGCCTGGGAGATTACAGAGCTGGTGGGGGCGCAGATGCGGGGAAGATCCCGTCTTCCCACTGGGGCCTCCGACCCCAGCTCCACCGCTGTCTGTGCATGGCCCAGGCCAGGCCGAGGCTGGGGGTGGAGCAGCTGAGCCCAGGACTGAGCTTGGGCTCCTCAGTCAGATGGCCTGGGTTCAAATCTTGAATCTTAGCCACCCTCCCTTGGGCAAGGCACTCCAGTCTTGAAGCCTCAGTTTCCCTCCCTGGGTACCTGGGTTACCACAGTGAGCTGGCAGGATGTGGGGGCCAGGGGATGCACTAGTTCAGTCAGGGCCCACACTCAGCAGGCGGGAGCTTCCTTCTTCCCCTGCCCGAAGCCCTGCCCCCCATGGGAGTCAGGGGCTGAGGTGCTGTGAAGAGGGCCTGGCAGGCCTGAGACCTGGTCTCGGAGGCTCCCTCCTCGGTACCGGATCCGTCCCATTGCCCTGCCTGGCAGCCTGCACAGCAGTGAGGGCTGGCCCTGCCTCCGCCCAGAACGCGGCATGCGCTGCTTTGGAACCCACCCTTCCTCACCCCATCACTCCATCTGGGTCTGGCAACAAGAGGCTCCTCTCAGGAGGAAATTCCTGCCTGAGTCCCGCAGAGGCATCTGCTGGAGGTGGGGGTGGGGGGC
>NW_006300367.1:5262383-5262817 GCF_000327345.1 Myotis davidii
GGCTCCTCTGCCACAGTGTTTCACGTCAGTCAGTTCATGAGCAGCTCCCAAGTAGCCTCTGTGAACCCGGGACAGGCGCAGGGGCCGCATTTCGGAGAGGACAGGACGCTGCCTGGGAGATTACAGAGCTGGTGGGGGCGCAGATGCGGGGAAGATCCCGTCTTCCCACTGGGGCCTCCGACCCCAGCTCCACCGCTGTCTGTGCATGGCCCAGGCCAGGCCGAGGCTGGGGGTGGAGCAGCTGAGCCCAGGACTGAGCTTGGGCTCCTCAGTCAGATGGCCTGGGTTCAAATCTTTTTTTTTTTTTTTGTGATTTTATTTTATTTTTTTTATTATTAGTTAAGGTGTTACAAATGTTTAAATCTTGAATCTTAGCCACCCTGCCTTGGGCAAGGCACTCCAGTCTTGAAGCCTCAGTTTCCCTCCTGTGGTGC
>NW_006300367.1:5263618-5266353 GCF_000327345.1 Myotis davidii
GGGGGCATTCTCTGGGGACGGTGGACAGGCAGGTACCTCTTCCCCCCAGTCTGTGCAGAGACTGAGAAATCCATCTATTAATGAAATATTTCAGATGGCCTAAATGTGTAAAAAGATGTTGCAATGGCTGTTCGCGTCCCTGCTGTCCCACCTAAGAGATAATTAATGTGAATAGATCACCCAGGGAAGGAGGGCGAGCTCCTCCCAGAGGGAAGCCGTTGTGTGTGTCACCTCCTAGCCACGCGGGCAAGCACCCTGGACAGTATTTAGTGTTGTTTCGCATGTTTCTAATCCTAGCATAAAGCAGCATCACACAGTGTGCAACCGGCAGCTTGCTTTGCTTTGCTCAGCCTTGCCTGTGAGTTCAGCCAAGTCGCTCTAACCAGTTTCATGCTTGTAGAGGATTCCATTGTGTGACCAGACCACAGCTGAGGATCTAGCCTACTACTGATGGACATTCAGTTTGCCTCCAGTTTTCGCAATTAGAGACAATACTGCGATCAACATATGTATGCACGCTTTTCCCTCTGAGACCCCGTCCCCACGTGGGCCGTCCTCAGACTCCCGCTCACCCACCCAAACCACCCTCTCCGCTCTGCACCTAGAGCTGGCGGCTCGGGAGGACCAGGACCAGGGGGAGCGGGAGGGTGGCATGCAGGCAGGGAGGGGTCCAGGCTGCCTCCCACCTCCAGTGCCTCAGAGTCACCAGACGGAGGGTGCAGAGGGGAGAAAGGCCACGGGATTGGGCAAAGGGGGCGCAGAAAACATGGGGCTCAAAACCTGAAGAATCAGCAACTGTCTTCATTTTTCATCTCGAGTCCCAGCAACAAAGATCATGGCCGGAGGCAAGACACCGGCAGCGCCAAGAGGGAGACGAGCCCCCTCCCTTCTCCCCACGGTGAGTGTCCCCCAAGTCCCGAAATGGACGTGCACCGCTCCAGCCACATCCAGTCTGTGCTGGGATGGGATTCTCGTCAGCCCAGAGGCAGGAGAGGAAGGGCGTGCGCAGATGAAAGCACCGGAGGAAGTGCTCCTGGATTTTGGTCCTCAAGGGCTTCCGCGGTGACCCCTATGTGGGGAGACCCCGGGAGCCGAGCCCATCGCTCAGGCAGCCTCACTAGGAGACCCACCCTGACCACTGCTTGGAAGGAAACCTACTCTCCAGCTCCCTCCCTGATGCAGCTACTGCTCGGCTGAAGCGAGAACCCACCATCCCAGAGTGCCTCCCGTTTGCATGCGGTGCTTGGCACGGACCCTGAGACGAAGGTTAATGCTCAGGGTGCTCACTAGGAAGTTCCCCTGAGATTAACACCTGTGCAGGGGACGAGAGGAAAACAGGGGCGGATCAGACGGAGGGAACGCCACCCTCCAGCAATTTCAGCGGGTGCATGAGGAGTCCTGGGCTAAAGCAGCCCATTTGCTGAGAGGGCCAGACGCTTTTTTAAAACATAATATGTTTTTATTGGTTTCAGAGAGGAACGAAGAGGGAGAGAGATATAAACATCAATGATGATAAAGAATCATTGATCAGCTGCTTCCTGACGCCCACAGCGGGGATGGAGCAGCAACTGGACATATGCTCTGACTGGGGATCAAACTGTGACCTCCTGGTTCATAGGCAGACACTCAACTCCCAGCCACGCCGGCCAGCAGGGCAGGGTCAGACTCCTAGTGCTCGGGCCTTGATAGTGGCTCCGCGGAGGAGGGCAGTCCCAGCAGCGCTGGGGGCGGAGGGCTGGCTGCTGGGTGCTCCCTGTGGCGAGTGCAGCAAGTCCCTCCTTGACGCGGAACTGAGCTGCACATTTTCATTGTCCTCATGGGGCAGAAGAGCAGGGGCGGGTAGCAGTCCTTGCAGCTACTCAGGGTAAGTGTCTTGCAGCTGTGGCTGGAGGGAGGGGCGCTGAGAGAACAGAGAGGGGAGCGGGGGATTTTGGGCCCAGGTCTCCATGCGACTTCATTTCCTTTGATTAACACACAGGGACAGAACTTGGTGTTATGGCTGTTTGGCCTCCACTCCCTCCTAACTGACCCCCACTACGACCCTCTGTCCACACTCCTTCCAGATTGATCTTTCCCAAAGGCACATCAGATATGCACCTCCTCTGCTTAAGACACCCGGAACATAACCCCAGCTCCGGGCAGGGTCTGCTGGGCCCCCGAGGGCCCGTCATGCCTGCCTCTCCCACCTCAGCCGCTCTCTCTCTCTCTCTCTCTCTCTCTCTCGTGTTGCTTTAGGCCTTTTAATCTCTTCAAGTGTGGCACGAAAAATTATAGTATTCTAAGTGGTACACACACACACACACACACACGATGTGTACTGAGAACCATGGAAGTACTACATTTAAAATTAAAATGGAATCCCTCCAGATGCTCCTAGAGATGCGTCCTCAGCTCAATGCCACCTCCTCCCGGTGACTGATGACTCACAGGACCATCCCTTTTCTCACATTTATTCAAGGAATACCCATGAGCACTTACCATGTCCCAAAGCACCTTTCTAGGCAGCGGAGCTAACAGGGCGAGTGAGTCCAGGCCTTGCCTCGTGGAGCTCACATTCTAGAAGGAGATCAACACACAACTAAAAGGAAAACACCACGAGCTCAGAGTGTAAAGTGCTGAATGCACAGGGCGCGGGGGGTGGGGAGGGGGAGCGGAGGGTGCCTGGATCTCGGCCCTGACTTCGTGCTCAGAGCGTCCCCTCTTCCCCCGCGGGGCTGCTCCGGGCCCTGCGCTGA
>NW_006300367.1:5267088-5274888 GCF_000327345.1 Myotis davidii
GCGTTCGCCCGAGGCCCGCCCGTCTCCGGCCTTGAGGGCATCTTCCTTCTTTGACTTGTGCTCTTCGGAGGGAAGCCAGTCCTGCCTGTGTGCGGAGTTCCCCTCTGTCCCCGGCAGTGGGACCCCGTTGGCGTCCCTCCCTGGAGGACTGTTGACCACTGTTGTGCAGTCATTTCATTTTCCGAGCTTGCCCGAACCAGCTTTAGCCAGTCCTGTTTCCACCCTGGTCACAGTTTATGAAAGTACCGGGTTTAATCCCAAAAGGCACTTGGTGCGGGAGCAGAGACCTTGAGCAGTGAGGCCCCACAGTGAGAGCCACCTGGGGAGGGTCTTTTTCTTTCTTTTTCCCCCTCGAAGTTTCCATGCAGATTTATTTGTGAATCTGTTTCTGACAGACATTGGTCCAATAGCCCTCCTTGTAGACACCCCTTCTAGAAGGCGAAGGAATGGCTGAGTTGATGTCTGCTGGTTTTACTCATGGCCAGAGTAATAGGCGATGGCATGAGTCTGGGGTCTTCATGAAGGACTGACGGCTGTGTCCGCAACCTGTGGTGTCACCAGAGCGAAGCCGCTCTGGGGGACTTGTGCAGCCCTGGCGGATGTTCTGCCCTGGGAAAGTGTGAGCGCCCATTCACTTACAAAATGTTACAGCATTTTTTTATTACTGCGTGATGCAGCTTAGGGCATAGTTTTGCCCGAGTTTTAGTTTGTGGCCGTTAAGCATGTGCCATACCTTAAAAATGATTTTGAAGGTGACCTTGAATGGAGGGTGAGTGTATTTAAATCTTCCCAGATACGTAAAATGTCATCCATTACGGAATAATTCCTGTGCATGGGAGGTGCCTCTGCTACTGAGATGGAAATTTGTCTTTGGGATACCTGAGGTACCTTTTAGGATTTTGGTATTGGGGAGGGGAGGATTGGGGTGAAAGGAGCTATAAAGCCGTATTGATTTCTGGGGTCATTTTGGGTCCATGGATAAAGAAGCATTTGGTCCATGCCCCCTTTAAAAATTTTTTTTTTGTTAATCCTGAGGATTTTTTTTTCTATTGATCTTTAGAGAGAATGGAAGGAAGAGAGGGAGGGAGAGAGAGAAACATGGATGTGGGAGAGACACTGATTGGTTGCCTCCTGCATGTGCCCCTAGGGTGGTCAGGGATTGAACCTGCAACCCAGGTAGTGTCCTTGGCGGGGAATTGAACCCATGACCCTTCAGTGCACAGGCTGACACTCTAACCACTGAGCACACCAACCATATCCATGCCATTTTAAATTTTTTTTGTTAATCGTCACCTGAGGATATTTTTCCATTGGTTTTTTAAGAGAGTGGAAGGGAGGGGAAGAGAAGGAGAAACATTGATGTGAGAGAGATACACCGATAGGTTGCCTCCCACACATGCCCCGACCCGGGCCAGGGATCGAGCCTGCAACCAAGGTATGTGCCCTTGATCGGAGTGGAACCTGGGACCCTTCAGTAAGATGGCTGACACTCTATGCACTGAGCCAAATGGGCTGGGGCCCTGCCCTTTTTTAAAAATCTCGCTTTTGGAAGCTGGCGTTTTCCCCTTGTAGAAGTTGACCTCAGTGAACGCCGAGGTGAGGGGTCGGAATATCCCCTCGTCCCCCCAACTCTGGAGTGAGGGTCTTGCCTTTCTCCCGGGCTTTCCTGTTTTATGTTTGGCTGTCTCCCCGCTCCCTGCAGACGACAGGTGGTTTGACTTTACCAGGCAGTGGCCTTGTCTCCTTTGCCTTGTCTGTTTGGTGTTCCCGTGACTTTATTCCTGGGCAAATAAGGATGCCAGGCTTGAAACGAGTTACTGTTGAGAGATGGTTCTTACCCCTGCCCCCCCGCCCCCTTGTTGTGTTTAAAGGCAGCGGCCCGTGGATTATTAACCTCCATGGTTTGGGCGAACATGAAATTATTATACGATCCCCAGGTGAGCAGGCCTGCTGCTCTTCCTCTGTTCCTAGACACCACTGGGGCCGCCTCCCGGAGAGGAGGGTGCGGACCGCGGGCCGTGCTCCAGGTGCTCCAAACCTGACTTTCCTTCTGAGAATTGTTAGACATTGCTGGGTGTGTGCTGGGTTGTGTTTTAGAGACATGCGTTTATTGTGCTGTGTGAGGAACAGAGTGTACCGGTGGCTGCTGTTTATACAGCGCAGCGGGCCCAGGGAATCTGATTCAGAGCCCTGCACACGGTGGTGGTGGGGGGGGGGGACACGTTATCAAGATAAGGGCACTGGCACTTTTCTGGCACCTGTTCCTGCACTGCTCATAATGTGGAGGCCTTAATCAGGTCTGCCCACAGGTCACTCATGTTCTCAAGGATTTCTTTCCAATTTGCAAGGGCATTTAAAAATACATCCAGTAATAGGTTCTCCAGGCATAGGCTGATGTGGGGCTGATTTTTGGGGGGGATATGGCGAGGATTTTGGTTCAGAAGTGGAGGAAAAGAATCGTCGGGCATCTTCCCATTTCCCGTTTGGATAAGAAAACCGAATTGAAATCAAGGTCCTTCCTTCTTGTTTTGCATTGAGGAGGTACTAGCATGACCCTTAACATAGGGGTTAGGGGCCAGCGGTCCTTTTTATTTTTAAAGTGTGGCGGGATGTCTCAGCAGTTTCTGTTTTTCAGAGCCCTAAGGACAGGGCTGTATTATTCTGAGAAGTGGCCAATAAATAGAATAGTTTATTTAAGCCATTACAATATTTACAATATTTGTCCAGAGTCGTATTCTAAAAGCAAGACTTTGTAATGTCTTTCTTATGGGTGGAAACCCAATGGCATCTAAGGCTCACTCCATTGCTGGGAGTCCCATTGTCACAGATTTCTGTAATTTGCAGTATTAGATGACTTTGCATTTTTTTCCTCGTTAATGATTTGATTGAATAGATCTCCTGCGGGTCATTGAGAGAAAATAGAGTCATCTTAGGTTGGTTTGCTCTTTCAGAAAGTATTTGCGCTGTGAGGCCTGGGAAGCTGACCCAGCTCTCGGCCCTGTGCTTTGCTGGGCTGCCCTTGAGGACGTGGTCTCCCCCACCCCACCCCACCCCAGTGCATGAATGTTGTGCACCACTTCTCCCAGCGGGGCCGTCGTTGCCCCTGACCCCTCCCTCTGTGTGTTGCAGTGATGTGCTCGCGCTGCCCATCTTCAAGCAGGAGGAGCCCCAGCTGTCCCCCGAGAGCGAGGCCCGCCTGCCACCCCTGCAGTACGTGCTGTGTGCTGCCACGTCCCCAGCCGTGAAGCTGCATGAAGAGACACTGACCTACCTCAACCAAGGTAGTGGTGGAGCCCTGGGCCGGGGCGGATTCGGGGGCTGGGCAGACTGCCCAGAGGAGGGGGCCTTGACCAAAACCAGAAACCACCGATTTGGGTTTCATTATCTTATCACAGCAGGAGAGGTGGAGGTTAGGAAGGAGGCTGTGGTAGCTGATTGATTCCATTTCCTGCTGTGAGACTTTGTGGAGCCTCTGTGTTTTCATCTGAAAAATGGACACATCAACTCTGTAATTACTCAGGCCAAATATGGATAACATTCCTAGGGCAGGACCTCCAGAGGGCAGATGCTTAGTGATTGCAGCCATTGTTATAATTACTGGTTACTGTGACCTCGGCCGATGTCCTTTCCTGGACCGAGATTCAGCTGTTGGGTGGGTCCGGAGCTGCAGCGGCAGGAAGGCTGGCCCTGTCCTAAGGCAGCGTGGGGCTGATCCCACAGGGCCAGGCAGGAGTCCTCTGTGGCGACAGGAGCAGGACGTCTCCCGTGTCCTGAGAGAAATGGCATGGCCCCTGAAGTTCTAATTCCAAGGCCCGCGTTTCCTACTCTGTGACTTTGAGCTGCCTTTTCTTTCTCTCCGAGCCTCCGTGTTTCCATGTGTGAACGGGAAGTTTAATTTTGTGACGTCTAAAGGAATGAAAGCGTGTGAGCGCCTGAGATGACAGTGGCTTCTCTGTGATGTCTGACTCCCTTTATCAGGACGCGTGGATCAGTGTTCTGACGGTGGCATTTTTGTGGTTTCTCTGTGATTGTATGTATGTGTTTACTGCATCCTTCCTGGGTCACCTAAGTAGGTTAATTGCCCCTCAGTTTTACATGGGTAGAGCAGAGGGGCAGGGGACACAGTGGTTTCTGGGGTGGCGGTTGCGGGGGAGCTGTAGGGGCAGGGGACACAGCAGTTTCTGGGGTGGCGGTTGCGGGGGAACTGTAGGGGAAGGGGACACAGTGGTTTCTGGGGTGGCGATTGTCGGGGAGCTGTAGGGGCAGGGGACACAGCAGTTTCTGGGGTGGCGGTTGCGGGGGAGCTGTAGGGGCAGGGGACACAGTGGTTTCTGGGGTGGCGGTCGCAGGAGCTGTTGTGCTAGCGGTGCGCCTCAGCAGCCTGCTCCTCTCTGTGGAACTTGGACTCCTCCTTGGGAAGCCAGCCGGGGTGGAAGTCCAACCTGATGAGCCATCTCCCTGACTGCTGCCCTGGCCAGTGTCCGGGCCGGGACCAGGTAGGATGAGCAGGTGCCTCCGGGGAAGGACACGCTTATCCCTGTGGGCAGCCCTGTGGCCTCAGTGAAGCCACGTTTGTCAGCAAGGGCGCCTGGCTCAGGCCCCGAGGTTTGTGCTCCCTCTGCCCAGGCGGTGGCCACTCACGCCGGTGCCCAGGCGGGGGCCACTCACGCCGGTGCCCAGGCGGGGGCCACTCACGCCGGTGCCCAGGCCTCGGGGCAGCTGCTCTGATCCGCGCTTGTTTGTGGAAGGGCTTCGCCTCTGTCCTTTCTCCCACAGAAGGTCACAGCTGTGTCCCTCTGAGCAGCTGCTTCGCTGTCTGGCCTGGACGCAGCAAGAAGACCTGGGAGGGGGTTCACAGAGCACGCGCTGCGAGGCGGTTCTCATTCTTGGCCCGTCCTGTGGTGCTGAGGAGGGAGAGGGCTGAGCACACCGCCTCCTGCTTCCCCCACCTTCTCTCCACCCCCTTCCGCCTTTAATCAGTCAACTTTGGACAGTCAACATACCAGGATTTTTAAGAGTTTACCCTTTGCTCAACACGGATAAGGTAAGGAGAGGGAAGAAGAGCTGCCGCATGGTCTTACCATCCTGTGTTAATTTGAAATCAGTGTGTTTACTTTGGATTTTTTAAGCGACATTTTCCTGATTAAAAATACCTGTTCATTCAGTTTTTTGGACGATTTAGAAAAGTAGAAGGAGGAAAATTGGAGGAAAAATAAAATCAAAATCTCTAATCGTACTTGGGAACCACTGCTAACCTTGTCTCTGCATATTTGGACATGCATCTTTGACAATTATGATCCTGCTACCGACATGGGCCCCTGTTCTCTTATTTCACTCCATTTGTGAGCTTCGTTTCCTTTTTAAAAATCCTTACCGAGGATATATTTTTATTGATTTGCGAGAGAGACATCATCTGTTGCCTCCCACATGTGACAGACCAGGCATCGAACCCTCAACCTGGGTACGTGCCCTGACCGGGAATCCAGCCCTCCGCCTTTGGTGCGTGGGGTGAGTCACCCTGCGGGGCTGTTTGTGGGATTTCTCATGTCGTTAGACATGCTTTGAGAACGGAGGTTTTTGGGCTGACCACACAGTGTTGTATTTTACGGTTGTTGTCCAGTTTCACAGTAAGAACACAGTTTTCACTTGTCTTTGTGTGAAATGTTGACTATTTATTTACTTCCTGGAAGGAAGCCCAGGTCCTGGGTGCCAGATACAGACTTTAGAAGTGGAACCAGGGTCCCTGAGTCAGAGGGTCTGAGTAAGGCTTTTGATACGTTTGCCACGGTGCCTTCTCAGAAGACTGTACCCGTCTACGTGTGGTGCATTTCACTGTCTCCCAGGATCGGGCACTGTCATTTCTCATCTGAGTAGTGAAGCATAGAATTTAATGTTAAACTAGCATTTCTGTCATTGCTAATATGATCGGATATTTGATCTTTTTTAATTCTCCATCAGTTTTGTTCTGTCCTTTGCATTTTTTCCTATCAGGTTGTTATGTCTTGGGGATTATAGGACACACCATATATGAAGTCTCTCAACCTTCTAGATGCTGTACATGGCAAACGTGTTCCCTGTTGGTTGCTGGCCTTTGAACTATTTTCTTGTATGATAACTATTTATAGTGTGAGATATATATGTCATGGTTTCTTAATTTTCTGTGTAGAAATTTATTTTAAAGGTCTATTGTCAGCTTTTTGTCTTTTTAAATGGTTTTTATTTTATACTTAGAATGCCTGTCCATCCCAAATCAGTTTTATAGTTTTATAAATTTCATTTAATGGTTTTTAAATTTTAACCTTGGATTTTTTTGAAACTTAATAATTTGTCATTTGATGATGTCTTGAATTATCTATAATAATAAAAGTATAATATGCTAATTAGACCGGACGTCCTTTCAGACAACCTTCCAGACAAAGCTGGGGCTGTGAGGGAGGCCTGGTCCTGGGTGCCAGAGGGAAGCCGGTACCAGCAGCCAAGGGAAGGAAGACTTACCTTTTTTTTTTAAAAATAAACATATTTTTATTGATTTCAGATAGGAAAGAAGAGGGAGAGAGAGATAGAAACATCAATGATGAGAGAAAATCATTGATTGGCTGCCTCCTGCATGCCCACCACTGGGGATTGAGCCCACAACCCGGGCAAGTGCCCTAGACTAGAATTGAACCTGGGACCTCCTGGTTCCTAGGTCAATGCCCAACCACTGAGCCACACAGGCTGGGTTAGGATTTTTATTTCAAACAAAATAGAAAAACTGCGAGGTCGACCCCTTCCAACTCTCCCATCCACACTTGTCTTGTATACATGTTTCATCTATCTCCTTTTGTTCATCCTCTCTATATGTCCAAGCCATCTCAACATACCTTTCTCAATCCTCGACACTACATCTTCTTTCACTCCACAACGTTCCCTAAAATTAACTTAATAAACTTTACTTAATGTTTTAAGTAAACTTCGCATTGTACGTGCGTGCCCGCACGTAGTATTTTGTGGGAGAGCCACACTCAAGGGGCCAAAGAGCCGCATATGGCTTGCGAGCCGCGGTTTGCCGACCACTGAGGTAGGGCATGGAAGACCTACTCTTGCACGAATTTCATGCATCGGGCCTCTGGTGTAATAATAATTGGAGCATTTAAATGGGTTTTAACATCTGGCAGAAGTTCCACCCATTGATTTCCTTTTGCAAAATGTTCTTAGCTATAGTTGCCTGACTTCCTATTAATGCCATTCTTTTTAGACAGTTATCATATTCATTTATTTAATTTTTAAGAGTAAAATTCATCACTTAAAAATGCATATGGAAAATAAGAAGTTAAAGTCCCAACCCTCCCCACCAACACACCACCTATGCAAGTTCTAACTAGTTAGGAACTGAAGCCCACCCATCTGATAGTCTCCTAAGTTTATACATACATCTTACATGTAAGTATATATCAGGTGAAATGCTTCCAACGAGGGAGAGAATGTACATTCTTCAAGGAGAGAAAGGCACAGGATCTTGTTGCCTCTGTCCTCCCCTCACTCATTCTTCCTCTGAATTGGAGAGCCTGATTTAGCCCTTTCTGCTTCTCATTTAATCCCTTGTACACCACCACCACCACCTCCCTATCACTCTTACTTTAGATGTCCTATTTATTGCTATTTTTCTAGGGTTTACCTTCCTGTTTCCAGCAGTCTTATTTAAACCTGGACCTAAATGTCTCTATAAATGCACCAAAGTTAAATAATCAATTTACCTGCCCACTGGGATGACATCTTTAACACACATGTATGATTTCCAATATTTCCTACCCCCATTCC
>NW_006300367.1:5275785-5282619 GCF_000327345.1 Myotis davidii
TCCCCAGCCAAGAAAGTCTTAAAAAAGACCCTTCCACAGGGGGAGCGCTGCTCAGCCAGAAGCTGGGCTCACGGCTGGCGACTCTGATGTAGCGCTAAGGACCCCTCGGGGGATGTCCGCCTGCTGGCTTAAGGTGGACATCCTCCAAGGGGTCCTGGACTGCGAGAGGGTGAAGGCCAGGCTGAGGGACTCCACCCCCACCCCAACTCCAGTGCATGAATGTTGTGCACCAGGCCTCTAGATACTCCATGAAATATATGTTTTTTTCCAGCTTTACCAGTGAGATTTATAATATTATGCTGCATTTGGAATTTATAATGTGATATAAAGGTCTAAGTTTATTTTTCTAAATAGATAACCTATTAGTTATTACCTAGTTTATCCTTTACTTACTGGTTTAAAATGCCACTTTTGAAACATTTACAAAACCATTCTCTAAAGTGTTAGTCTAGAAACAGACCCTTGTATAGGTATTTGTCCTATACCCCTGAGGTTAATTGATTCTCACCCCATTTCTCATTGAACTATTTATTGTAGCTTGAAATAAATATTTTCCTATTTGGGACTAGAAGTTCCTTTCAAAACTTTTCTTAGCCATTCTCAGTTATTCTTATAGATGGATTTTACAGCCATTACTCTCTTTCTATACTATTTTTTAACATTTATGAGGTCATATACTTTATAAAATTGTTTCTTGCTTTTATTAAATACTACTAGAGGTTCGGTGCATGAAATTCGTGCACGGGGTGGGGGGTGTCCCTCAGTCTGACCTGTGCCCTCTTGCAATCCAGGACCCCTAGGGTAGGGTCCCTAGGCCTGGATGGTGATCAAGGCCTATTGGGGCTTTCCTTCCCTGGCTGCCTGCAGCTGGCCCCGCCCCCACCACTGCCACTGCTTGCCATCTATGCAGCGCTGCTCCCCCTCCCCCGCCACCAGTCGCCTCCCTCTGTGGGCAACAGGCATGAGGTGTGATCACTTGGCTGGCCTGGGCCTCCCTCTGTGGGTAATATGCAGGTCAGCCCCCCACACCCGCCACAGTGTTGCTGGTCGGTGGCCTGGGCCTCCCTCTGTGGGGTGTAGGGTCCCTAGGCCTGGATGGTGATCAAGGCTTTCCTTCCCTGGCTGCCGGCAGCTGGCCCCGCCCCCACCACTGCCACTACTTGCCATCTATGCAGCGCTGCTCCCCCTCCCCCGCCACCAGTCGCCTCCCTCTGTGGGCAACAGGCATGAGGTGTGATCACTTGGCTGGCCTGGGCCTCCCTCTGTGGGGCAATCGCAGGTCAGCCCCCCACACCCGCCACAGTGTTGCTGGTCGGTGGCCTGGGCCTCCCTCTGTGGGGCGATCAATCGGTGGGGCTCCGTGATCAATCGCTGCGCAAAGGGAGACCCCGCCCACCCAGCCGGGGCTCCATGATCGATCACAGTGGAGTCTCCCCTTCCCTCTCCCATTCGATCACCCTGCCAGCCGGTGGCCTGGGCCTTCCTCTGCGGGGTGATCGAGGGGTGATGGCGGGGCCCCCCGACCAATTGCATCATACCCTGCCGTCAGTGCGTGTCATAGGATGGTCATCTGAAAGGTCGCCCGGACGGTCGTTCTGCTGTTCTGTTCTTTGATTGATTTGCATATTACACCTTTATTACTATAGGTTGTTGTATGAACATTTTCTGCCATTTTCACAGTCTCTTAAACATCATTTACTATGTCTGTACATTATTTTACTATTTCCTTGTATTATTTATGACAATATTGCCATGACTGCGGGGTGAAAATATACAGTGTGATTATTTTAGTCCTGTCTCCCATAATAGGACGAAGGTCTGTGAGGGCTTTTTAACATTATATCCCCAACATTCAGCTTGATAGTAGGTGCTCTATGAATATTCATAAAATTAGAAATTAGGCATGATTTATTCCATTTTATTTCTCCTTTTGTTGCTATCCTCACTTATGCTGTACTGGACATCTTTTTCAGCATACCTTATTTAAAGTAGCGTATACACCTATGTCATGCAACACAGGTATTGATTCCATTTAATAATAGTTTTGACACAACTTTTCCGGTTAATTGGGAAGTTTGCTGTGAGGATTAATGTTTCCTGCATTGGCTCCGTGATGCTGCCCTCTTTCCAGGAGGCCAGCCCATGCCACCTTCCTTGTAATGTCTGATGCTCTCTGCAAACATGGAAAGGGTGCTGCATCTGTAAATCAAAATGTCATTTCAACCATTTCAACCAGCGCTCTGACCTCTGACCTCGTGTGGCTGGGGCAGGCATGTTGGATTTCACATCGCCAAGCCCAGCGTCTGATTTTGGAGATGGTGAAAATGGTTTGCAAATATGTCCTCTTCCTCTGAGTGGGATCCTGTGGAAAAGGGGTGGACAGCTGTTGAATGTGGGTCTGAAAACTTCGCGATCAGCTTCTGTCAGTGGCCAAAGGTCACAGTGGACAGATCTTCCCCGAGGCAGGCTGGCCCTGAGGGAGGGGATGAAGTGGGTGGTGCGGGCGGGGTCACGGAAAACAAAGGAGAAAGAACCCTAGGCAGTCTGTGTAGTACATTCTGGCTTTGAGATAAGATGTAGGGCACACAACTTTGCAAAAATGGCTTGTTATGGAGAAAGCTTGTGTATTTCTTACAACAACTCTTGAATCCCAACATAATCATGAATTACTGTAGGATTCTTACTTTCATTTCTTCACGGAAGAAAACTTACTGTTCATTGGAAGGAGTGGGTGGTTCAGTGAGAAGAGAGAAAGCCATGTGCAAAGGCAGGAATAGGTTGGGGTGGTGGTGGTGCAGCTAAGCACACTGTCTGTCCAGAGAATCTTAAGTAGTTCAGGATAACTAGGGATTGGAACACAAGGAGGAGAGTGAATGATATGGATGGAGAGGTAGACCAGATGGCCAAGGTCTCCAATTGCGTTGCAGAGGCTGGGCCATTGGGCAGCCACTTTGGCAAGTCACTTCACCTACCAGTTTCTCCAGTTCCTCATCTGTAAAACGGGAGAGAAAATTCCTGCAAAGTAGGTGCTTCTATGTGTATAAAGTGAGTAAATACATGTAGGACACTGGAAAGGTGTAGAGCACATAGTAAGCGTTCACATATTGGCCATTAAAGTGGACACGTGTTCACCCCAGTCCTATTTTGGAAGTTAACAGGGTCATCAAATTGGGACTCGGAAAGCGTCGGTCCTAGAACTCCTTTGGACAGATTATAGGCAGGAAGGCCTCTGAGCTTTCCCGTTTGCTCTTCACTCGCTACTACCAGACGACAGACATAAACTGGCGGAGACATAGCCTGTGCAGGGTGTTAAAATACCATCTCTAAAACCGATTACAGAGAGCACAGTGACTCCTAAACCACGAGAGCTTTTGTGTCAAGGATTCCTTTACGTCGGCACCTTGGCCAAGTAGAGCTTTATGCGGAGACCACATGCCTTTAAGGGGACACTTTGTTTAGCACTTCAGAATTTACAAAACACTTTTTAATTTTTCATTGAAGTTATTCTCCCCAAATGTTTTACGCATTCCCATTTTACAGATGGCAGGCTGAGAGAGGTGCAGTCAGGTCCCCCTTCCTTAGGTTCCCCTTCCGCTCACACCCCGCAAGCCTGGCAGTGTCTGAGCTGTGATGTGGGAGTTCTGGAAGATTCTTTTTATTTATTTATTTTGTAAATATATTTTATTGATTTTTTACAGAGAGGAAGGGAGAGGGATAGAGAGTTAGAAACATCGATGAGAGAGAAACATTGATCAGCTGCCTCCTGCACACTCCCTACTGGGTATGTGCCCACAACCAAGGTACATGCCCTTGACCGGAATCGAACCCGGGACCCTTGAGTCCGCAGGCCGACGCTCTATCCACTGAGCCAAACCGGTTAGGGCAGATGCACCGTCTTCTGGCCACTTTTTTTAGGGCTCCTGATGGACGGACTCTGGGCTGGGCACTTGCCTGGGGGGTGCGGCTCTGAGGCATGTGGAAGGAACTTGGGGGTTGGGGGGAGAGGACCGGGAAGGAGTGGAGGGGTAGAAAGTGTCTCCTTGAAGAAAAACATCATCAGGCTCCACTCCACCCTCAGCCTCTCCGCCGCAGTGACCGGAGGAGTGGCCAGGCCGTCTTCCTGCTCAGAACCCAGACAGAATGGCAGCTTTTTTATTTTTTATTTTTTTATTACCAGCTTCTGCTCCGGGGAAATCACTTAATCTCTAGGAGTGTTCATTTATCTGGAATTGGGACGATTTCATTTAGTGTGTTGCCTTGAGAATTAGGTGATTAATGAATGTCTGGCAAATAAGTACATAGTTATATTTTTTCTCCTCCCCAATCACACCAGGGACTTTGGATTTAAGGAATGAGGCAAGGGATGAGTCACTGTATCCTTTCTCCACAGCTGAAGTTTTCTCTCCAGATTAATTTTTACCCTGAAGTTTGGGATACAAACTGAGTAAACATGCTTCCTCCCTTAGTGTTTTCCCCCCAAAGTATAAAAAGCAGCACATACTTACTGTAAGCAGAATAGCCAGCTAGTGCATAAACTTGTGCCCCAGAAAGCTGCTTGTAACCTCACTTCCGAGATTTTTCTTAGTCATGCATTAACCCGTGGATGTCTGATTGTAAGGCATACATAACTACATATATCAACTTTATAGACACTCACACACAGATACTTGTAGAAATGTGCATGCCTCTTTTTAAGAGAAATGGGGTCATATGGTATATACTGTGTAGCAACTTGCTTTTTTTTTGTCCAACAAAATACCCTCCACGTGGGTGCATTACAGAAACAAGCCGAAGCCGATCCTTGCTGGTCACGTGAGGAGCCTTGGCCTGGCTGCTGCGTCACTGGTCCTCCTGAGCAGCGCAGCTTGTTGCCGCTCTTTCATCACCACGCCCGGCACTCCAGTGAGCGCATAAGCAGGGGTGAAATATCTACAGTTAGAATTGCCAGCACAGCATTTTGGTAGACGCTGCCATATTGCCCTGTAATCACATTGTACCGATTTGTGATTTTATGAACAATAACTATGAGTAATTGTTTATTTCCTTTTCCCTTATTTTCTATTCCCCATCTCTACCATGCCTAGAATATAACATTTTTTTAATCCCCCCTCCCCGCCAGGATATGCTTTTTAATTGATTTTTAGAAAGAAAGGGGGTGAGGGGGGGCGGGGGAGGGAAGCATCAATTGGTTGCCTCCTGTACATACCTCGCCTGGGGATCAAACCAGCAACCTTTTTGGTGTTCAGGACGTTGCCCAAACCAATGAGCCAGCCACCCAGCCAAGTCTGGAATATAACTTCTTGAAGGCGGATACCTTGAGTATCTTGTTCACTGCTAGTCCTAGCACAGATGTAATTTTTTTGAATGAGTGAAGAATGTCTATTTTTCTATGCCTTTGTCAACACTCTTCAACCTTTGGCGATTAGTGGGGAAAATCTAAAGTATTCCTTTTTTAATAGTTTATTTCCTCAATTTTGTTGAATATATGTCATGTTTTATTTGGTTGTTTCTATTCCTTCTACCTTCCACGTGATTTACCCATTTTTCAGATGGGATTTTCATTCTGTTCTTACTTTTTTATAAGAGCCCTCTGCATGTTTGTGCTAATGTGTTAGAAATATGTTTCCACATTTTCTTGTTTGTTTGCTTGCTCTTTTACATAATAAAATTTTTTATAAATTTTCATGTGATCAGGTTTATTGGATTTTTACCTTAAAGTTTTTTGTGTTACGTGTCCCATTTAGGAAAGCCTTCTTCACTTTAAGATTTTAATAATGTTCACCTGTTTGTTAAAGATTTTTCTTCTGAAGTCTTTACTACTGTGCCATTCATTTTGGTGTGTAAGGAATGAGGTAGGAACCCTACTCCACTGCTTTACACATGGTCCCATAATGACTTACTGAGGGGAGAGCCTCACGTGGTAGAATCCTGTGCAGCCGTAGAAGCACGAGGTAGAGCCTTTCGTGCAGCCTGGGCTGTGAAGTTTTAAGAAGTCTTTCTCCCTGTTGGTGACACTGACTTGGAAGATAGCATTAATCTTCTTTCTTAGAGACTGGGTGGGGGTCAGAGGCAGGAATTGTGGGTTTGGATACACCCAGGCTCCATTCTGGCTCCCTCTTCTCTCCCAAGTTACAGGACCCAGCAACCTGTGTGTTTTGTGAAATAGACACAACACCCACCTGAGGCCTTGTCTTGAGATTTAAGTGAGACATGGTGTTGTTTGGTTTGTTCGTGCCATGCAAGGATATTTTATCTTGGCGACATAAACTCTAGAATTGCTTACTCAGTGAAGAGCTTTATAAACCACATCACAGAGGTTAGTTAAAAGGAAAACAAAGTAAGAGACAGATGCTTTTCCTAATGGCAGGTCCTGGTAATTAATCTATGAGTTAATCCTATATAATAAAGAGGTAATATGTAAATTGACCATCACTCTAACACACAAGATGGCCACCCCCATGTGGTCAAAGATGGCCGGCAGGGGAGGGCAGTTGGTGGGGAACCAGTCCTACAGGGGAGGGCAGTTGGGGGTGACCAAGCCTGCAGGGGAGGGCAGTTGGGGTCGATCAGGCCAGCAGAGGAGCAGTTAGGCATCGATCAGGCTGGCAGGGGAGTGGTTAGGGGGTGATCAGGCTGGCAGGCAGAAGTGGTTAGGGGCAATCAGGAAGGCAGGCAGGCGAGCGGTTGGGAGCCAGCAGTCCTGGATTGTAAGAGGGATGTCCCACTGCCCACAGGGATTAGGCCTAAATGGGCAATCGGACAACACCCCCCCCTCTCCCCCCAGTGCACGAATTTTGTGTACTGGGCCTCTAGTAAACTAATAAAAATACTAAC
>NW_006300367.1:5283995-5295870 GCF_000327345.1 Myotis davidii
TCCTCTCCCCCCAGTGCACGAATTTTGTGTACTGGGCCTCTAGTAAACTAATAAAAATACTAACAGTGTAGCCAGGCTGCGGTTGTCATTGATTGGGTTTCTTGGTTTCTTTGTTGTGTTTTAAAACCAATCAGCACTTATCGACATAAATCCGAGGTGACTTGTACACATTGCTTATTACAGCTCATAGAATGTAGAAACGAGTCTCAGTGTTTCGAAGGTCTCTTCCTGGTCATGTCAGATTTCAATTATGTTTTAATAGTAGACCAATTAATTCTGTTAAAATACAACACTTACAATTCCAGATGGTACAATGAACTAGGAATGATATATTCTTAAGAATTATGTTAAAACCATCCATATTCTGGAAATAGTATGTTAAAAATCATAATTACTAAACTTGTTTATCTGATGCCAAGTGGCCATCATTCATGCCATCTTCTCTAACTGAAGGCAGCGCGTTGGTCACTGTAGCGCAGTGTCAGTCAGGGTCCTCATCGCTCTTTACCCTGCCCTCCTGCTCCCCCATGGGATGAAGCATTCGAGCACTTCTCTTCCTTGGCTCCCTCCTCTCCTGTCCTCTCCTGGGGCGGGCAGCTGTGGCTTTCCCAAAGCTGCTGTCGCCTGACTGTCCTCGGAACCACCCACCGTTTCCATCAGATGTTGTTGGGCTCTTCTGAGATGTCTCTCAGATGTGTCTGACCTCCTTGGGACTAAAAGGATCTTGATGCCTTGAGGGTCCAGGTCTGTCCTTCCAGACGAGCCATAATTGCTCCATGAATGACAATTTAGAGGAGGCCCCGCTCGCATCTTTACTAAGTGCTGCCAAACTCGGAGTTTGCAGCGACTGAGGCGTGGCCCCCCACTGTTGGGGCTCGGGCTTTGATGGCCACTGTAGTGCATCCCGTCTGCTCACCGATGTTACAGACTTCAGCCTGGGCGGACACTCTTTTAAGCTCGCTCACTCTTCTGCAAAGTGCCTTGGCTTTTTACTGTTAAAATAATCAGAACAGCGCCCTCCAAACTTTCAGGGAAACTCAGGCAGACTGGAGCCTGTGCCATAATTTAGACAGGCTCGCGGGAGCGCTGCATGGACGTGTCTGTGGCTGTCACGTTGCCCCCCCTGCTTCCAGGTGGCACATGGCTCTATCTCTTGTGGGGTGCAGCTGGCAGCCTGGAACCTTGGGAATGCCCAGCCCCTAAACCAGCAAGTTCCTGGCGTCCAGCACAGGCCATCAGTGGAGCTAGAGGACCGGGACTAGGTTTAATCAACTTTGCTTTGGTCACTGCACACATAGAAAGGGTCACCATTTGTGTGGTTCATTGTAGAAAGACAGTATTTAATGCCAGGTATATTGATGGGTCTTAATAAAAGTTATTTCTCTTCTGCAGTTAAGTTTGGCTATTTTCTTGGGGTGTTTGGAGGGGAAGGGAGCAGCAAGAAGGTTAGGTTAGGAAAAACCACTTGACTCTGTGTAAGTGAATCTGAGTCTGGTCTCCGGGGCTGAGGAATTGTGGTAGAAATACTGCTTAGAGAAGCATGTATGCAGATCAGCCGCTCTGAGTGAGGAAGTGGCTGCTTTTTTTCATCATCATATACTGTGTTTTTGTCGCTCGAATGAATTTTATTATTCAAGGTTCTTCACACACGTACCCCTTAAGAGATATCAAGTTTTTTGAGAACAAGTAACATGTTCTCAAAAAATTAGGGTTGGCACGCAGAAGAATTTTGAGTCAGAGATTTTGCTGGTTTTGGCACGCACTCACACAAAGGTTGCCCACCCCTGCCTAGGAGGAGGGGGGCAGCCCAGTAAAGGTGGAAGGCTCTGGGGTCAGTCGACCTGTTGAAGCGGGGCCAGGCATGAGCCAGGTGTGCACGGCTCTGGAGTCTGTAGAGGCCACAGGGAGGACAGGCCTCTGCATGGGCCCTGTGAGCTGCGCATTCCATGTAGATGCGTCCCGCAAAAGGTCTGTGCCCGACTCCTTCGCGCAGCACCACCTGCGGGTGCGTCAGAGCTCCTCCTCTTCCTTGCCCAAGAGCACTGCGGGGTGGGTGAGCCTCGTTTTATTTATTCATTCTTCAGGCGAGGGGCATCTGGCCTGTTCCCACTTTTCGGCCATGATGAAGATGTTGCTGTGAGCGTTATGCACTAGTTTTTGTGGCCCGCTGCTTTCGTTTCTCTTGTGCGTAGCCCTAGGAGTGCAACCTCTGGTCACATGGTCACTCTATTCAATGTTTTGAGGAGCTGCCAGACTGTTTTCTGAAGTGGCTGCAGCACTTTGCATCCCATTGGTGTATGGGGGTTCCCATTTGTCCACACCCAGCACTAGGTATTGTCCGTCCTGACGGAGGAAGGACAGTGACGGAGACCGCTTCTGCTGGCCACGCCGCCACTGCTGGCACCACACGGAGCGGGGGCCTCAGGCGGGGTGCAGCGGGCCTCGGGGTAAACCGAACCGAGAGGCTCAGACGCCGGGAGGATTCTCGGACTCGCTTCTCTGTTCCTCGCTGGGGATCCCCTTCTGATCTCTTCCCACCAGCTCCCCGCCTCAGTGGCCAGAGGGCTGACAGCCAGGCCATTACAAGCTCAACACCTGGAGAGGAGGCACTGTCTTCCCCACTCCCACTCCACACTCCCAGGGAGGGGCTGTTGGCCTGGCGGGCCCTTCTCCACTCTGGAAGCTGAGCTAGTGGTGGAGCCGTTCCCTGAGGTGGCCATAAGCGTCCACTCTCCTGGGAGGCTGGGGGGACGGGGGAGGAGGCTGTGTTGTCTCAGGCTAGACTGACGCCTGTGTACCCTGGCAGTGACTGCCCCTTACCTAGCTTACTAGTGGCTAAGACAGAGTGGACGGCCTGGGGCCTGATGGCAGCGGCTGGGAGGAGAGCAACCAGGTGGTCAGGCTCCCACCTCTAAGGTCTGGCCCATCAGGGCGTGGGAGTGCCTCAGCCCCAGCGCGGACGTGGTTCCCGCTGGAGGGAGGTCCCGAGTGAGTCCAGTTCTGAGCTTATGCAGAGATTTGGTTTTCTCTCTTCACTGTCCTTTGTCCTACTAACTCAGGCTTTCACATCCCACCACCTGTCAACCTTTTCTAATATGCACACAGAAAATTAGCACTTTATTTTCATTTGCATTTATGTCATTTTTAACCACAGGAGTGAAATTGAGCATCTCCTCAGATGTTTACATGCCTTTCTTGTATCCATTGCCTTTTTTCTTCTGTTGCCTTTTTGCTTGTTGACCTGTGAGAACCATTGCATCGGGTGGAACTGTAATTCAAAATGGGCCGGTCAGCGGTTTCATAGGCTTTAGGACAGCAATGTAGCTGGGTCCAAGTACCACATGAAAAATTAGTGAATTTCCTGTGAGCCAGCAACAGCCACATATAAAATAAAACAGGAAAAGGAGATTCCATTCACAGCACCAACAGCAAATCAGTGTTTAGAATGCTGACCCACTGGGGTCCGAGGCCCCTGATTTGGAATCCCGGCAGTGCGCCTGAGCTCTGAGCTCACCACCTGCTGGGCCCCCCACGTTTACTCTCTACAGTTCTGGCTGCGGCTTGGGAATCTGGGGCATTTGGGGGAAGAAAAAGAGAATAATTTTTGACTGAAAGGAAAGTGTCAAATAGTACCGAGGCCCTGGCAGGACGTGGTTGGCGGTTAGAGAGTCGGCCTGTGCACCAAAGGGTCACTGGTTCGATTCAGTCAAGGGCACATGCCTGGGTTTCAGGTTCAGACCCCAGCTCCTGTCGGGCACGTGTGGGAGAAAACCAATTGATGTGTTTCTCTCACATTGATGTTTCTCTCTCTTTCTCTCCCTTTCTCTCTCTCTCTCTCTTTCTCCCTCTCTCCCTCCCACTCTCTCTCTAAAAAAAATAGTACTCGATACCTTTTACCCAGCTTCCCGTAATGCTCACATGTAGCTGGTGCAGTCACTGGAGCCGGCAGGCACGCTGCTGCGGCTCTGCGGACTCTGCTGCGTCTATATGTGACTTTTACCCGCCCCGCTGCTGCCCCCGTTCCCGGAGTCTGTGCAGGACCCAGTGCCCTTCACTGCCATGTTTCCGTGGTCTCCGGCCTGGACAGTCCCTTGGCCCTTGTCTCCCGTGGCTTCACACTTCAGAGGCACCCGGTCAGTTGTGCACGTGCCCCATGTGGGTTTCTCTGATGTTTTTAGTAATGGGAGGGAGGCTGCGCACTCCCCACGCTGTGCCTCCCAGTACCGCGTATCGGGGTCGTGATGCTCGGCTGTCTTCTGCTGGTGGTCGTGACCTGATGATTTCGGAGTGTCTGCTGGGTTCCTCTGCTGATAAGTCACTGTTTTTCCCTTTGTAATTAATAAATATCTTGAGGGAGACACTGGGAGACAGGCTGATGTCTCGATTAGCCTTAAACTCGCACCCACGGATTGCACCATCCACTGGGAGGTCTTGCGGCCCCATTTTTATCTGCTTCCCTCTTCTTCCCACTTTTAGCAGTTGGGACGCTGCTGCAGGAAGAGCTTTCTCTTCTCCACAGTAGTTTATGTATTTATTATATCATGTAGACGGGTGGGTATTTACACTGTGGGCTAAAATTCAACGCTATCCTCTAGTGCGTCGCTCACACCGCGCCAGTGTGGCCAGTGGGGGCTCCCTGAGCCTGGCTGCTGCGTCCTCTGCCCTGCCTCACCCTTTCCCCGAGCGTTTCCTCACATCTGACCTACGAGATGCTTCAGACAAAAGGAGCACCGGCACCTCCCCGCCCCAGACGTTTCCCTAACGCGTCTGCAGGACGTGACTGACTCCGACTTCCGTGCGTCCGCACACACGCCCACCACCTGCCAAGGACTGGTATTTACCGGAGATCCGCTGAGTGCCCGGCAGAGGCCTGGGCCTGCCGTCTGTGTTTGCGAGAGGGAAGCGCCTCACCCGAGGTCGCCGGTGGTCGGCCCTCAGGACTGGGCTTGGGCCTGTGGCGGCTGAGCCTTCTCCCTGAAGCGGGCCTGTGTGGGGTGCTCTGCCCACACACGTGCGTGACACTGCACAGAGGCAAGTGACCGGACGAGCCACACGTGCTGGACAGTGCGCAGCATTATGCTCTCTGTCTGCCCTCAGGGCAGGGCTGCTGGCGCCCGCCCTCCTTTCTCTGAGGCGATGGTGGCCTCCATCGTGCTTTATGTGGCATTAATCACCCGAGCAGTAATGCTGGAAAGTAAACAACCTGTAAGCCTTGGCCGGCCAGGAATTGCCTCCTGTTCTTGGGAACATTGTGATCCGGGCGGGAGGCCCTGCCCTGGGTTCCGCTCGCTGGGCAGAGCCACTCCGCAGGAGAGCCCGCTGGGCACGGCCCCGGGAGGCAGCAGCAGCGATATGGGCTGCCCCCACCTCCCTACCTCAGGCCTAGAAGCCCTCCTCCTGCCACCCATCTCCCCCTCTGCCCCAAGCCCCTTCCGGTTGAGGGTTGAGTCATCCGGCCTGGGGGCATGTCCTAGTCTGGCTTCCTCCTGGCTGTGTGACCTTGGATGGCCTTGGGCAGCAGGCTGGAGTACAGTGGCCTGGGCCTGGGCGGGCGGGGCTCAGTGCAGGGGGGGCATGTGAGGCTTGTTGTTTGGAAGAGGCAGTGGTGACTGGCACTTGCTGAGGGCTTGTTACAGGCCAGGCTGAGTACGTTGTCTCGTCTGATCCTCACAGCTGCCCGCGAGGAACATTTTGCAGATGCGGAGCATGAGCTGCAGAGAAGTTCCTGAACTTGCCAGGACGCGGAGGGTCTGGCTCAGCTCTGTCTGACCTGACGTCACGTCCTCTCTCCCTCTTGTCCTGGACCAGGCCACAGGCTGTGCTGTCTTCACTGCCAACTGGGCCTTGGTGTCCTCACCTCTAAGATGGGCACCGTCGCATGGTGCTTGTGGGTCCTCAGGGTGGCCTCCCAGAGAGAGGCTGGGTTGAAGGACCTCTCTCTGTCTGACTTCAGTTGCATGTGTTTGGTGTTTTATTGATGAAATGCAGACTGTTTTACCCCAAGTGCCCACTGTGTGATGGGCTCTAGGTGCCAGCCTGGCAGTGGAATAAAAACACCAACCATTGCCCCTGTGGACACCTGTTACATGCTTGGAGTGGAATGAACACCCCCCCCCTTTTTAAATTCATATGTAATATACTCCTAGTTTTTAAAAAGTTGATGCTGAAAATGTATATAATTTAAAAGGGAAGTATTCTTCTTGATCCACTGTCAGACTCACAAATATAAGGGCATGTGTATAACATTTTAAATAAAAGTACAATCACACTGTGTACCTATTATTCAGCACTTCTTGGATGGCATAGTTAGGTCTCAGGCTGTTGGTGTCCGCAGTGTTGATGGTTGTCAAAATGCCCAATGGGCCGTGACGCACTGCCTCCCGCTCCAGCAGGTGTGAAGGCCGCTCCCCATCTTTTGTCCTGGAGGGCGAGTAGTTCGCTGCCCCCGAGGCTGGCGTGGCACTGCCTGCACTTGGCATGTCTGTGACTGTTAGGAGGCGGAGCATCTTTTCACGCTCTGCTCGTTGGGCTTAGCTCCAGCTCTGCTGTTGGCTTTAGGGAATTTATATCAAATTCTGCCACCGTCAGTTACAGGCCTGTCACATGCCAGTACTGTACGGGGGCTGGTGTGAGTGTGCAAATTGGTTCAGGTGAACCGGTACGTGGGCCTCGAGGGCTTCCAGTCCCGTTGGGGAGCTACAGCATAGCTGTCATGCGGGAGAGCCGAGGGGGAAAGTGGAAAGTGCCCAAAGAAGTGGAGAGGAAGCTTGAACGTCCTGTGAAAATTCAAATAAAGTTTTATTGGAACACAGCCAGGCCCGTTCACTCACATACTGTCTGTGGCTGCTTCCTTGTTTCTGTGGTGGAGTGTAGTAGCTGTGACAGAGAGCTGTGGCCCGCAGGCTGAAAATAGTTACTGTCCGGCCTTTGCGGGGAAACTGCTGGTGCCGGGCCAGATGTTACGTGTGTGGCTGCGTGAAGGAAGACGGAGGAAGCAAAGGTGAGCTGAGCTCCTCCCTGGGCAGGCACAGTGTAGAGCGCTGTATGTGTGAGTTTCGTTTCATTTTCCTTGGAAACCTTTTCTCTTCCGTCCCTTATAAGGCCTAGGGTTGGGGTAGAGGGAAACACTAACCCTTGCAAATGTTCAGGGCCCTTTGGCCTGGATCCAAGCCATTCTGCCAGGGTTGTGGCCAGCGGAGGAGCCTACCTCTGCCGAGGGCTAACGATGGAGTGCTGATCTGGCGGGGTGGGGCTCCAGGCATTGCTGGTGGGCGTGGGGAGGTGGGCAAAAACGTGTGGCCACCCCTCCTCTCCCTCTGGTGCTCCGGGCCCTCCCCCTCTGGGCTGGGCTGGTGGCCGTGGAGGATGGTTTACATCACCTGGTGCCTACCCATTCTCCTTCCCTGCTTTAAAGGCCTTTCACATTTCCAAAGTAGAGGGTGGGGCCAGGGATGGTGAAAACTTTGAGGCCAAGGACTCCGTGTGCCAGCCGTGCGGGGCTGGACGCACCTTCAGTCCTCCCACACCTCTGCGTTTAAGTACCGATACCGCCCGCTTTTTCGAGACCTGGAAGCTAGTGCTCACAAATGGAGCCAATAGTAAGTGGTGGGTCCAGATGTGAGCCTAGGCCCCACACCTGGGTGCTGACCAGGTTCCCAAGGTAATTTTTGGGGTACGGAGAAGAACATGGATTGTTGCGTATCTATATAATTTTTACAATTACTGTTTATCTGTGATATATATTTTTTAATGTGTCATTTTTGTGTTTTTATTTCTTTTTTTGATATATATATTTTTATTGATTCAGAGATTATTGATGTCTCCCATTTCCCCCCAGGCCCCACACCTGGGTGTTGACCAGGTTCCCAAGGTAATTTTGGGGGCACGGAGAAGAACATCGATTGTTGCATATCTATATAATTATTTTTTAAAATATATTTTATTGATTTTTTACAGAGAGGAAGGGAGAGAGATAGAGAGTTAGAAACATCGATGACAGAGAAACATCGATCAGCTGCCTCCTGCTCATCTCCTACTGGGGATATGCCCGCAACCCAGGTACATGCCCTTGACCGGAATTGAACCTGGGACCTTTCAGTCCGCAGGCCGACGCTCTAGCCACTGAGCCAAACCAGTTTCGGCATCTATATAATTTTTACAATTACTGTTTATCTATGATATATATTTGTTAATGTGTCATTTTCATGTTTTTATTGTTTGTTTTGTTTCTTTTTTGATATATATATTTTTATTGATTCAGAGAGGAAGGGAGAGGGAGAGAGAGAGATAGAAATATCAATGATGAGAGAGAATCATGGAATGGCTGCCTCTGGCACATCCCCTACTGGGGATTGAGGCCACGACCCAGGCATGTGCCCTCATGGGGAACCGAATCCCGGGACCCTTCAGTCCACAGGCCGACACTGGGCATGTGCCCTCATGGGGAACTGAATCCCGGGACCCTTCAGTCCACAGGCCCACGCTCTATCCACTGAGCCAAACTGGTTAGGGCTATGGTATATGATTTTGATTTTGTATTTGCAGGGATGATATACACTTAAAAAATTAAGTTTAAAAAGTGAGTTGATTAAATAAAAGAGGCTCTTCATGTTGCAGGTTGTTTCTAATTTCATTGGCAAAATTGTGAGGTGGTGTGTGAGTGAGTGGGACAGTCAGTCACCCTGCATCCTATGGCAGCATCTTGGGATTGTGCCTAGCAGGTCCCTGGCACAGAGGGTAGGGTGTGGTGTATAAGGGCTGCTGAAAAGAAAGCAGTACAGAGCGAGGACCGGCTCCAGCATTCCTCCCCACTCCATGGTTGTGTGTGTGATGGAAATATTTTACTTTCAGATCAATTGATTACAGAGAATAAGAGAACAAATAATCATGCTCAACACAGTTTTTTCAACCTTGCCAAACTTGCTTCTGATTTTTACTTTTTTCTCATTTGTTGCCTTCCCTCTTCCCCAGAAGCAAAACCAATTTGTGAAGTTGGTGTTGGTTTGAGATTGAGTGCACATTTGTAAATTTTCACTCTTTGCATAGTCAGCCCTAGAAATAAATAGTATTGTTTTGCATGTCTTCAAACTTTATACAAGTTATTTATAGGTATATCTCCATATGGCTTTTTTGTTTAATATTATGTTTCTGAGATTTGTCCATGTTGTTTATTAAAAGTGCCATTTGCTATTCCATTCCAAGTTAAATAATAGAATTAACATCTCTCTCTTTTTATTGCTGAGTCTGTAGGTTATTGACAGTTTCTCCCTGTGATGAGCATTTTTGCCTGTTTCCCGGTGCACAGCAAGTTCTGCTTTAGGATATGCCTGTAGACTGGAATGAATTTATTATATATGGTGTGAGGTAGGGATTTATTTTCCATATGGATAACCAGTCATCCTGCACCACTGAAAAGCTGTCTTTTTTCTCACTGTCATAGATCAAGTTTCCAAGTATCTGAAAATGTATTTGTGAACTCTTCCCCTGCCCCCATTGGTCTGTTTATCTCCATGAAAAAAATGACATGGTTTTGGTACTGTGACCTTCAGAGTCTTTTAAATGGTTTAGGAACATGTGTTTCGTGGAAATGAGTTTTTCAGACGGAAACGAATATCAAACCTTATGCCACAGTGTAGTTACATATCCACATAGCACTTCTTGGTTCAGAGAACTAAGATCATGGGTCATAAGGATTTGAGCCTTAAGGGAAGGGGGAGGGTTTAGGTGTGTGGACGAGGGTCATGCAATAAAGTGAATATCAAGAAATTCAGGAGGAATGAAATAGATAGACTCTGTAAATATTTGAAGCAAGAAGACACTGTGTGGAGTAGTTTGGCTAGGGTTTAGTCCTTGGAGTCAGAGAGACCCAGGTTTGATCTTCCCCAAGGCACTCTGGATCATAATTTCTTCATCTATAATGGAGTTGCCCTGGCTGGGTGGCTCAGTTGGTTGGAGTGTTGTCCTGGTACACCAAAAGGCTGGCGGTTCAATTTCTGGTCTGGGCACATACCTAGGTTATGGGTTTGATGGCCCCCCTTCCAGTCGGGGCATCTATGGGATGCAACCGATCGATGTATCTCTCTCATCAATGTTTCTCTCTCTCTCTCTCTCTCTCTCTCTCTCTCTCTCTCTCTCTCTCTCATATCAGTAAAGTAAAACAAACATATCCTTGGGTGAGGATTAAAAAAAAGGTGTTGATAATGTATTTTCCTTATGGACTGTTGAGAGGACTACATGAAATAATGCACATAAGTGGCATAGCTGATCGTTGTCTTTCTTTCCCACAGTTTGCATTCTGAAATTAGAACAGGCTTTACTGTGATTTCCTGCAGTGATTTCGTTTTGCTCTCGGATCACTGTTGAGAGCAGGAAACGGAGTGTTTTATAGGCGCGAAGGGGGAGTCACTGTGCTCTGTCTAAGCTCATCCTGGGACTTGTCGGTACTGCTGGTCCTAAAGGAAGAAGGAAGGAGGGAAATACCATCTGAACTTGGGATGGTGAAGGTAGGGGTGCTCTTAATGTCACAGATGCTGCGGGCAGTAGAGCGGCGATAGATGGTGATGGAAGGAGACTTGAGCTGGGTGGTGAACACACAATACAATATACAGATGATGGATTGTAGAATTGCACACCTGAAACCTATATAATGTTAGTAACCGATGCCAGCCAATAAATTCAATAAGAAAAAAAGATGCTATAGGCATCTTCGCTGAGCAAGAAATAACTTCCAGAAAGGAGAAGTTGGCAGTCATGTAGAACTACACGCCCTCGGACCAGCAAATGACACCCCCATGGAGGGTGTGGCAAAGAGTGCAGTAGGTTCTGGAAACATTTAGTTTCTGCTCCTGGCTCTGCCACTGACTGCTGTGCGCGTTTGTCCAAGTGTAACCTCTCTGAGCCTCTGCTTCCTTCTACCAGTGGGCTCTTCCCACACGCCCCCATCCTGTGGTCTGAGGGTCAGGTGGCTTAATGCCTGAGCAGACTTGCCACTGGATCAGAGGCCAGTGGGTGGAAGCTGCCCCTCTGTTGCCCAGGCACACCTCTCCCCTCTGTTCCCCAGGCACACTTCTCCCCTCTGTCCTCCAGGCACACCTCTCCCCTCTGTTCCCCAGGCACACTTCTCCCCTCTGTTCCCCAGGCGCACCTCTCCCCTCTGTTCCCCAGGCACACTTCTCCCCCCGCACCTCCTTGCTACGGGCTGCTGAGGATTGCTTTCTCATTCATTCTTCCCTTCAACTCTCCCCCTCCTGCCCACTCTTCAAAGTCTGTGGCGACCTCTCCCCTCTGTCCCCCAGGCGCACCTCTCCCCTCTGTCCTCCAGGCGCACCTCTCCCCTCTGTTCCCCAGGCGCACCTCTCCCCTCGCACCTCCTTGCTACGGGCTGCTGAGGATTGCTTTCTCATTCATTCTTCCCTTCAACTCTCCCCCTCCTGCCCACTCTTCAAAGTCTGTCTCTAATGTTATCTCCTCCTCTAACCTTTTCACCATCCTCCCCATTCTGGGTGAGTGTTGCCCGCCTCTTAGAGATTTTTCAAATTCTGTCTTACAGTAGTGCTTTTCCTGTGCTGTTCAGCGCACCCCAGAAAATTGCTAACCTTTGAGGGCAGGCGTGTGCCTTACTTTTGCAAACCCTGTATTCCAGCACAGTGGCATAGCGAAGAGTGTGAAATCACGGTCAGGCTTCTGCTGAGCACCTGCTCTTCCTCAGACAGCACAGTGGTGAGCTAAACAGCCTGTGTCTTCACTTTCTGCCCCCGCCCCCCACGCCCCGGAGAGACCCCGCCAAGCAGAGGAATGCCCATGCGCTTCAGGTTGAGTGAGATTTCCCCTCGCACATCAGCTGGTGGGTGGAGATGAACAGCTGTCTTCTGGATGG
>NW_006300367.1:5295949-5306919 GCF_000327345.1 Myotis davidii
GGCCTGAGTCAGGGAGGTGCCATGTGGCTGGGAGGGGCTCTAGAGTGCAAGCATGAGGAAGGGATGAGGAGGGACGTTCTGTAGGGAACCACACAGGTCAGGTCTCTGCTGGAGGAGGGGGCTGTGACCTGGGCCTGGGTCAGGTCTCTGCTGGTGGACGGGGCTGTGACCTGGGTCTAGGTCAGGTCTCTGCTGCTGGTGGAGGGGGCTGTGACCTGGGTCCGGGTCAGGTCTCTGTTGGTAGAGGGGGCTGTGACTGGGCCTAACGCCCCACTGTAGAACTGCTCTGTATGGGGCAGCAGGTGCCTCCTGCCGGGCATGAGCTGAGGGTGCTGCCGTGCTGGGTCAGTATTCATTGAGCCGTGGGGCACCTGTCCACCCAGGTACTGAGCACCTGGGCGCTGGGCCTCATGGCGGCCAGTGCTCTCCTCCTGGGAACAGGAGGACACTGGAAACTAGTTAGGGTGTGAGAGGCTCCAGGTTACGTTGCCCTCAGAGGAGTGTCGTCTCAGGAGCCTGGAAATGTGTGTTAAAAATCCGACTTCCCAGAAAGTTAGAGGTGTTGGTTAGGTCTGCGAGGCCTTCCTGGGAGTGTGACTTCTGAACGGGCAGTGGGCAGAACAAGAGTTTGGGGTTCATGCCGCTTCCCTCTGGCATGATGTGCCCAGTGCCTCGCCCTGCGCGGGCCGTGGCATGTTTGTCAAGTGTCCGCTGGGCAGTAAGACAGGCTGGGAAAGCTGGGGGAGGGGCTCCTTCCCGAGAAGAAGGTTTGCCGATGGCTGCTTCTGAGCTGCGGGAGCTGGGGGCGCTGTGTCCACTCTGCTGGCTCCGTCCGAGGAGTCGCACGGAATTCGGCGCGTAGTTGTAGCTCAGCAAATGTTTGGGACGAATGACTTAATTTCATATTTTTGTCCATTCTATTCATTGTGTGTGTGTGTGTGTGGGGGGGGTGGGTATGTTACTTTCCCGTGGCTCCTTCAGCAAGGTCCTGCAAGCTAACTAACTCGGAGCCATGGAGGTCGATTCTCCGGCAAGTCTGGAGGCTGGATGCCAGGAATCAACCCGGCCCAGCTCCCTGGGGCCTCAGGGGCCGGCCTCTTCTCTGCCTCCTCGTCTGGTGGGGCTCCGGGAGGCGTGGCTGTATCGTCTCTGTGCCCTCCCAGGGACACAGACAGGGGCCCTAATGCCCCGCCCAGGCCAGGTGGCGTCCAGGAAGAAGCCCAACATGCTCACCGAGGTCCAGGATCCGGTCCCCAGGCCGGCTCCACCGCCAGCCCTCCAGCTGCTGGTGCTCTGTGTACTGCAGCCGACGGTCATGGAAAACCACACGGATGATGCTCTGGCAGGGAAACAGGCGGGAGGAGCTGAGTGTGGGCACCAAGAGGAACCCCCCTCCCGCCTTCTGAGCCAGGGCGCCCCTCCTTCCCTCTGTGTGTCTCTCACAAGGACACCTGTCCCTGTGCCCAGGACACAGGACACAGCCAGGCCGAGCTCCTCATCCCATGCTTCTTAACCTACTTGCATCTGCAAGGACTCTTGTTTCCTGATTAGGTAACCCTCAGGTCCTGGAGATGAGGGTGCAGGCTTACTGGGGGGGCACCATTCAGTCCACTATAAAGGGTCTTAGTATTTTTCTCATCAGCTCTCTTTTAGCTATTTTTAAGACTGTTAGCCACTGGGTGTGTCCTAGCTTGTTTGCAATGTATATGTGTGTGTGTGTGTGTGTGTGTGTGTGTGTATGTATATAAATAAATACAGCTAGATTTCACTCCCCCAGCCCACGATTTTAGGTTCAGAAAGTCCTTCCCCACTGACTGTCCGATAAGTAGTTATTTACGTGACAATAAAACCTTGGGAAATCAACTTTTAAATCCAGTGGTAACTTGGTTTGATATCTGCTGTGAGGTGAGGGTCTGCATTTTGGAAAAAAATAGCTAATCTTAACAGGTGAACATTTGAACAGACCTGTACATGCAAACACACAGACGAGAGAGAAACCTGCAAACCCAGGGCAGCCTGAGCAAGGCCTGGGCTTAGTTAACTTGGTGCCACAGCCGGTTCCTGGTGCCACCACAGGGCACGCTGGCTGGGCACCAGGGCCTTTCTGTTCTATTTTTGTAATTTCTTGTAGACTATCATTATTTAAAAAAACATTTTTTTAAAACAGTGAAACAGATTTACCAATACCAACTATTAAATAATTTATTCTGTGATTTGTAAAGCTGTGACAGATGCTAGGGTGTTGTAGCGTTGTGGTTAAACTTACTTAACTTGGGAAAAGTGACATCATTTGATGTGTGGTCTTTCCCCTAGAAACCATGTGCCCTGTTATTCAGGCTATACTTTCTCTTCTAATGACATGTGTGCAGCTTGGTCATAGATACTTTCACGTTTTTGTTGTTATTGTGCATGAATCTCTTTTCCTTTTATACTCTAACCAGCTTGTGCTGGCTCCATGGCACCGGGCAGAATGCCCTCACCCTTTCAAATATGTGGAATTCGTTTAACTTGGTGAATGCTCTCACCTGCACTTAAGACAATGATTAACAGGCTTTCTCTTCTTTAGTTATTTAGTTAGACCTGCTGTCGGGAGGGGTGGTTGGCTGTTTACTCTGACGTGGATTTCGGTAGCTGCTCTCCATCCGAGTGTGTGGGGGACATTCTTTGTGAAGAAATACAAAGTTTTGTTCCATGACTGTAATGCTAACTATATCGGGTTGGATTCTGTTTCTGTGAAAATTATCGAGGTGCTGCCTCTCAAGGGTCGTGTGGTGTGTTACCTGGGGTGCCCTGGGCCCAGCCAGGTGCTAGACAGACGGGGCTGCCCGCCCAGGGGCCCGGAGCTGGCGCTGAGCTTTCCTCCCGGCCGCGAGCCTGGGTGGCGCTGAGGAGGCTGGAAGGCCGCTAGCTGGTGAGCCCCATTTGGAAACACTCAGAAATGGGAACTGTACTAACTTCCTCCAGGTCAGTCTTATGAAATTCGGCTGCTGGAGAATCGGAAGCTGGGAGACTTTCAGGATCTGAACACAAAGTACGTCAAGGTAAGTCTGTGGGGCGCTCTCCCTCCCTGAGGGGCCGTGGGGGTCTCAGCGCTGGGCGCGCTGTGGTGGTCAGGAGTGGCATGGGGGTTCAGGGAAAGCCCCAGAGGGAGGGGGCCTCTGTTCCCCCGGGTGCTCTCCCAGGGACTAGGAGAGGCCACAGCCGAGAGCCGAGTGGCGTGGGCTGATGGACGAGGCTCTGGGCTCCAGGCTGGCCACTCCCTGAGCTTGTCTGAGCTTCTGTTGGCTCATCAGCACAGAAGGAATGACAGGTAGCCGTGTATGTGAAGCACTCAGTCATCATGGACAAAGGGCAGGCAGCAGCCTGCTCGCTGCTGTTCATGTTGCTGGGACTCTGGAGGGAGTGGGGCGCCCCGGGCGGACCGGACGGCTCCAGGAGGGGCGACCTTGAGGGTGGGGGCGCCCTGGCTCAGAAGGCGGGAGGGGGGTTCCTCTTGGTGCCCACACTCAGCTCCTCCCGCCTGTTTCCCTGCCAGAGCATCATCCGTGTGGTTTTCCATGACCGTCGGCTGCAGTACACAGAGCACCAGCAGCTGGAGGGCTGGCGGTGGAGCCGGCCTGGGGACCGGATCCTGGACCTCGGTGAGCATGTTGGGCTTCTTCCTGGACGCCACCTGGCCTGGGCGGGGCATTAGGGCCCCTGTCTGTGTGAAACCCTGTGGGAGCTGGCAGTCCCCAGGCCTGCTGCCAGGAGTCCCAGGGAAGCTTTGAGAAGGATCATGTGTTAAAGGACTTTGATAAGTGGTAACGGAAAGGCTGGCACGCAGGTGGGCCGTGGAGACAGAAACTCGGGGGCTCAGGCAGGGTCCGTGTCCTCCATCCACAGCCTTTGGGCAGACGGGTTTTGGAATTCAGAGCTGGAGTGAGGCATTGGTGCGTGGACACAGCATCGGACATGCCTCCAGCAGGCAGTCGAGCACAGTCCTTTCTGCAGCAAATAACACGACTATTCACGCAGATTGGACCAAGACTCACAGCTTCATGGCAGCCCACGCCAGGCTTGCTGCCAAAGGAGCTTTGGTTTCTGAACGGCCTGGTTTCTGAACGTTTGGCATCTCCGTGGTTAGAGCTGGGCCTGCGATGGTCCCTCCTTCAGCATCGGCGTGGCTGACACTGCGCTTTGTGTGTGTGCGCAGATATTCCACTGTCTGTTGGTATCTTGGACCCCAGGGCCAGCCCGACCCAGCTGAACACAGTCGAGTTTCTGTGGGACCCTTCGAAGAGAGCCTCCGCGTTCATTCAGGTACGCGGTGGGGTGGGGTGGGCTGCCCGCTGGGGGATACACAGGCGGAGGGCTGCCCGCTGGGGGATACACAGGCGGAGGGCTGCCCGCTGGGGGATACACAGGCGGAGGGCTGCCCGCTGGGGGATACACAGGCGGAGGGCTGCCCGCTGGGGGATACACAGGCGGAGGGCTGCCCGCTGGGGGATACACAGGCGGAGGGCTGCCCGCTGGGGGATACACAGGCGGAGGGCTGCCCGCTGGGGGATACACAGGCGGAGGGCTGCCCGCTGGGGGATACACAGGCGGAGGGCTGCCCGCTGGGGGATACACAGGCGGAGGGCTGCCCGCTGGGGGATACACAGGCGGAGGGCTGCCCGCTGGGGGATACACAGGCGGAGGGCTGCCCGCTGGGGGATACACAGGCGGAGGGCTGCCCGCTGGGGGATACACAGGCGGAGGGCTGCCCGCTGGGGGATACACAGGCGGAGGGCTGCCCGCTGGGGGATACACAGGAGGAGGGCTGCCCGCTGGGGGATACACAGGAGGGGGGCTGTCCACTGGAGGATACACAGGAGGAGGGCTGCCCGCTGGGGGATCTGCTGGGGGTATGCAGGAGGGGGTGCCCCTGGGGGGTCCATGCTGGGTTTCTCAAACCAGCCCCTGCAGGTGCTGCTGGGCCCTGCCCTCTGCTGGGGACCAGGGGGTTGCAGGGGAGGAGTGTGCAGTGCTCATACCAGAGCTTGTTGGTCATGGGGCTGGGAAAAGGATGGGAATGTTTTAGAATCCTGTGTGTGGTTTGCTTACACTATGGAAGCTTTTTATAAAACAAAGTCTTCCCTAGCATATTTGAGGTAAAAAAACGGTCCTTAAGAGTTTCTGTTATTAAGTTAATTACTTAACGGTCAAGCCCTGTGTGTGGGTCCAGCTTCATGGTCAGCACAGCAGGAGACTGAGCGCTGAGGGCGTGGCCACACGCCTGCTGCGGGCCCCCGTGGCTCTCCCTCCCCTGGGGCCTTGGTAGCCTCTTCTCATCAAAGACCAGTAATGAATATAAGCCATCACCACAGTCATGGCCACACGCCTGCTGCGGGCCCCCGTGGCTCTCCCTCCCCGGGGCCTTGGTAGCCTCTTCTCATCAGAGACCAGTAATGAATATAAGCCATCACCACAGTCCCAGTTCATAACAATGGCTCAGGAGAAGTTAATGATCTTTTCCCCATGATTATAATACTCTTGTATTTTAAAGTTATTACCTTATTGTGTTATCATAGTATGTATTGTACTAAAACAAACAGCGTTATAACAATAAATACATATCAAGTGCCCTTCGTGTAGTTAGTACAAAGGTGGTTCCGGCCTTCTGGTCACCTTCCGGCCTGGCCCAAATAACCTGGATGCCAGGCCGTAGGGGCTAAGCTGCGCCATCGCCCCCACCACCCTGCTGCCTGTAACATTTGCCAAGGGAGGGTCTGGGGGAGCGGGGAGGGGGCGCCTGGGGTCAGCAGGCCTGGAGCAATGGCCAGGACTTAGCTGGTCAGGCAGGGCCTCCGAGGTCAAGGGACAAAGGTGGGAGGGCATGTCTTTGTGGAGAGGGCGGTGGAGAGACCACCTGCCCGGTGGCATGGGCAGCGCTGGGGGAGAGGGGAGGTTGGGTGTGCACCGCCAGGCAGGATGGGCGCCTTCCTTGGAGAGGAGCCCGCCTGGCCCCTCCCCCAGCAGCCCCACGTCTCCCCTGCCAGGTGCACTGCATCAGCACAGAGTTCACCCCGAGGAAGCACGGGGGAGAGAAGGGGGTGCCTTTCCGAGTGCAGATCGACACGTTTAAGCAGAACGAGAATGGGGAGTACACCGAGCACTTGCACTCCGCCAGCTGCCAGATCAAGGTGTTCAAGGTAGGGACGGCCTCGCCACGCCCACCACGGTCCATGCCCTGGGCACACCTGCTTCCACTGACGCCGGACAGCGACACCAGACATTCTCGCAGTGCCATGTGGGGGCCCAGCAAGGAGCCTCGACTGGGCTCCTGCCTGCGCCCCCGTGTCCTGGGATGGGCTCCTGCCTGGGCCCACCCCTCAGCTTCCAGCATCGCATGTGTCCGCGCTCACCTCCACTTGATAAGAATGAGTGCTTTTGCACATTTAAAAATTTGTGTTTTCCTACCAAGGAAACACTTGGACTTTCCCTCAAGGAAACACAGGGACTGTGCCCTCTACCTCTGTAGCTCATGGCTCCCACTAGCTCCCCTTTCTGCACCTGAGGCAGAAACTTAGCAGTGAGGGCCCTCCCACCAGGCCCCTTGACCGCACACCAGGTGTTTGGGGAACTGGGCCAGCCATGCCGCTGCGTGTCTGAGTGACCCGAGAAAGGCGTGGCACCTCCTGCCCCGAGGGGGCCCAGCGCCCACCTTCCCACGCCAGTCACAGAGGTGGTTCAAACAGGTGTTTGCACGTGTCAGGCCGAGTCCAGGCGACCTGTCCATTGCTCTCCCACCCTGGTCGCCCCCCTCCCTGGGAAGCACTGGCTTTTGGAGGCCTGACCTGGGGCTCTGTGTGGGTCTCGGGGCCTTTGCAAGGGAAGACAGGGCCCCTCTGGCCAGCAGCGCCCTGGGTGTCACCCGGCTGAGTGTGTCCCACACGCAGGCACAGCCTTGCTCTGTGTCTTCTGGGGAACAGGGCCTGGGGGCAGAGCAGGTGATGTGGGCTTGGCGGCCACATGCCTGCCCTCCCGCTGAACACTGGGCCTGTCCTTATGTCCCCGTATGACCCCCTGCAAGCCCGCCTCTGTGCCGTGTGGGCATCACTCTGAGCACTGTTTCCTAAAATCCCCCGAGCTGGGAGCCAAAAGCTGTGCCTGCGGAAGGTGCCCGGAGGGTGGAAATCCTTGAAGAGGCCATTGAACTGGAGAGTGGGTTTTGCTCACTGACTGCCCACTGTGTGTGGCCTGTGCACAGTGCTGCTCAGTCCTGGGCTGCTGGGTGCCTTGATATCGGAACTCGCCAACCCCACTGTGAGCCCTGGACGCCAGAGCCCAGCAGTTCTGTCCGCAGCCTGCTAGGGCCGGCTAGCTGGCGCACCCCCGCTCTCACATCTGAACTGTGACCTGGTCAGCACTTGGTTCCTCCCCTGTAAATGAGGGGATGAGAGTACCTGTGAGGATGGGACACCTCAAGTCCCTCAGGCTCACAGGCACCCAGACAGGCTGTCAGGGCAGAGACCTCATGTGACGTGTGAGCCTCGAGTGGCAGGAGTCCTGGTGTTGGGGGCCTTGGAGGCCTTCATGACGTGTCTGGGAGCTCACAGCCTATAAGCGTGGGCCAAACCCCGACTGGCAACCCCCAGCTCTCTTCCCTCCCCGTCCACGGCCAAGCCAGGGAGTGCATTGGGATTGTCATGGCTCTTGGGGTTCCTTTCCCCGGCATTTCCTCCCCCAGCCGCCCCCCGCAGCAGCCTGCAGCCCCGTGGCAGGCTGAGTTCCCTGGGGCGGGGAAGGGCTCCAGGCAGGAGGACTTGTGCTCGATGTCTGGGAAGAGAGAGGGGCTGTCCAGCCGGCCCACAAGATCCTGCTTGGGCTCCTGCAGGCTTCGTGGCCACCGCCCAGCCCTGGCTCCTCCACCGATCCGATCGCCATCCCTGCCTGCTGTGGGCTAATTGGACCCCTGTGCTCTGCCTTTGTAGCCGAAGGGAGCAGACCGGAAACAAAAGACCGACCGGGAGAAGATGGAGAAGAGAACTGCCCAGGAGAAGGAGAAGTACCAGCCGTCCTATGAAACCACCATTCTCACCGAGGTGAGCGGCCTGGCGCTGCGGGCGAGTCTCGGGGGTTCCCAGCTCGGGGAGTGCTGTTTTGAGAGCCCCGGTGGTGGTGGTGGTGGTGTGCTCTCGGGAGCTGTCTTCCTCTGACAAGGCCCCGAGGCCAGGAAGCGTTTCAGAAATAACTTGTAGTTGTCTGCACTTTTCAAAATCAGGGCATTACTTTTCAAAATAGGTAATAGGTCCCCAGTTCAAAAGCTGTAAGAGAATAGACATTAGGAAAGGTCCCTCCCACCGCTGCTCAGCCTGCAGTCCTCGCCCCAGGGCGTCAGCAGCTCTGGATCTGGCCCGACTTGCTCTGCCAGGGACTCCGGTCCGTACACGGGTTTACGCCAGCCGTGCACACAGACATCCTGGTCTGCAGCTTGCCTTTTTTTTCTTTTTTTTAAAATCTAATAGTGTATCTTGGAGTCTGCTCCCTGTCTGTTCATAGAGAGCTTTTTAGGTCTTTACCCCGCGTGTTGCCTTTGTCGTTGGTGGACATTGTTGTTCCCGGCTCTTGCCTCTTCAGACGGTGCCACGAGCCTGGTGCCCGAGGCGTTCTCAGTGGGAGAATGTCTGCAGCTCCCGTTTTCGGAGCAGCATTGCTGGCTCGAGGGTGTGAACCCTTGCTGGTTTGGGGTTTGGGTAGATATCAGAATGCATTTTCTCTTTTAAAAAAAAATATACTTTTTATTGATTTCAGAGAGGAAGGGAGAGGGAGATACAGATAGAAGCATCAATGATGGCAGAGAATCGTTGATCGGCTGCCTCCGGCACACCCCACACTGGGGATCGGGCCCCCAACCCAGGCATGTGCCCTGACCGGGAATCAAACCGTGACCTCCGGGTTCAACACTGAGCCACCACGGCCCCGCAGAATGCATTTTCTCTTAACCCTGATGCCAGTACCAGCCTGCTCCACCATCCTCTGTCCTGGGCACTTCTGAGATGCTCACGGTCACAGGCCTTTTTCTCCGGTCACAGGTCACTGCTGGTGTCACCTCTCTTAGTGCAGGCGCCATGATTGTTTCTACACAGCTGGTCCCTGCTGTGTTCTGCAGTCCGGTCAGTTCCTAGGTGGTGTTTGTTCACTGAGTAACTTGACCTATTCAGAAGGCTGCACAGATGTGTAAGGCCCGGCCATGGCCATGGCAGGGTTAAGGCTGTGTTAAGAGTGAGACTCGCCGAAACTGGTTTGGCTCAGTGGATAGAGCGTCGGCCTGCGGACTGAAGGGTCCCAGGTTCGATTCCGGTCAAGGGCATGTGCCTTGGTTGCGGGCACATCCCTAGTAGGGTGTGTGCAGGAGGCAGCTGATCGCTGTTTCTCTTTCATTGATGTTTCTAACTATCTCTCTCCCTTCCTCTCTGTAAAAAAGCAATAAAAT
The DNA here is from genome assembly GCF_000327345.1 of Myotis davidii. Lineage (NCBI taxonomy): Eukaryota > Metazoa > Chordata > Mammalia > Chiroptera > Vespertilionidae > Myotis > Myotis davidii. Next base: position 5,305,410 of record NW_006300367.1, read on the forward strand.
ACATTTTTTAAAAAAGAAAAAAAAAAGAGTGAGACTCAGGCAGAGTCTCTGAGGACTGGCCTGGTCCTGACTGACGAGCTGCCTGTAGATGTGTGTGTGTGTGTGTGTGTGTGTGCATGCATGTGTGTGCGTGTGCATGTGTGTGCGTGTAGTAAGCCACATGCAGAAGACTATCTGTAACGAGACAGCATGGGAGTTAATTTAATGGCAGAGACAGATGTGTGCTGGCGTTTATCTGAGGGTAACAGCGGCCAGAGAATCCTGCCTCCCCCAACCTTGCACCCCCTCCCGGCGCATGAAGCAGTGCCAGCCTGCACTGTGGGGCCAGCTCAGGCCCGGCTGGTTCCCAGGCTGAGTTCTGCCCGGGCTGCTGCTCTCCTCGGCCTCCGGGATAAGCCTCATTCGGCCTCTGCACCCCGCGCTCCTGTGGCTTCCTCGTGTGGACGGGCCTGTGTGTCATGCATCTTTCCGAGCCCTGCACAGTGTGGCGTGGCCGGCACAGCATCCCCTGGCCTGTGACCTAGTAAGGTGACGGCTCATTTGTATCTCTCATCAGTTTGTTTCTCTGGGGTTTACACCAGCAAACCCAGCCTCACTGAGAGCAGAGGTAAATATTCACCAGCTCTTGCGGTGGGCGACAGTGCGTCTTCAGGAACGCTTTAGACTGGCCTCTCCAAGGACGTGTCGTCACGGGGAAGGCAGGTGAGCCGTCGCTGGCTTCCCAGCAGGCCAGCCCCGTGCGTCTGCTTCCTCCGGGACCCTCCGCGTACTCGCCTTCGGCTTCTGCACAAGAAGTTCCTCGAGGTCGAGGGTGCGTCTGGTGCTGCTGTCTCCCTGAGCTGGGGCAGGGCGCCTGCGTGCCCTACACCCACAGGACGGAGCGGACGAGGCTGTTCCTGGTGAACGCGAAGGCCCTTCTGCAGGGCTTTTCAAACCGCAGGGTTTGATGCTGGGCTTCCCAGCGGTTTCTTGTTTGGGAGTTGTCTGGTCCGAGCTCCCTGCTTCCTGCCTTTGCACCCATCTGTCTGCCCCGGGACCTGCTGTGGGCAGTCGCCCGCTTTTGTTTTCCTCTCTCGTGGGCCCGGTCGTCATGTGGCCGATGGTGTGTCCCTGTTTGGTTTGACGACTAGGAAGCTCACAGAGACATGTGTCCACTTTGCTCCAGGATGACCTGCTGCGCATCTGGTCTCTGCTGCTCTCTCCGGTTCTTTGGGGTTGGGTGAGCCTCCTGTCCGGCTCACGGGGCCACAGGGTGAAGGCAGCCGGGTGTTGAAGGGTCCATGGGTTTGTCCGTTGACTTCAGTGGATGCTGCTCGGTGCAGCCCAGGCGCCGGCAGGTCTGGCTCCTCCTGGAGCCCTGTGGCAGTCACCGCTGCCTGCGCTCTCTCCCTGCAGTGCTCCCCGTGGCCCGATGTGGCCTACCAGGTGAACAGCGCCCCTTCCCCCAGCTACAATGGCTCTCCAAACAGCTTCGGCCTCGGCGAAGGGTATGTGTGACCCCCCCCCCCCC
>NW_006300367.1:5306943-5309990 GCF_000327345.1 Myotis davidii
CCCCCCGCCCGCCGCCCCTGAAGGGATGACAGGCATGGTTCTTTCCCTGCCCTTCCTCTTCACGTCTCCTCTCCTGTAGCCTGGCCTCGATGTGGGTGTCAGGGTGGCTGACGGGTGCTGCACTCACAACATGTTTAGCACTTGCCCAGTTTTTTGTGCTTGGACAGCTTCTCTGAATGCTGTCGGCAGCCCAGCGCCCACCCTGTCCCCTCCTCCAGCGCAGGAGGCAACCGATCAATGTTTCTCTCTCATCATTGATGTTTCTCTCTCGCTCCCTCTCCTTACCTCTCTCTCTCAAATCAATAAAACAAAAATATATTTAAAAAAATAAATAAAAACAGCCTCCAAGCTGAGGGGGGAGGAGCAACAGGCAGGTGAGGGCCTGCACCAGCCCTGAGGCCTCGCACTCACATCTGGCGCTTCCTTTGCAGCAGCACCTCACCGACCCACTCCCACCCGCTGGAGACCCTGCCCATGGGCAGCGATGTAAGTGTGTGGCCCTGCGTGTCTTGTCCCTGGGCCCTGCCCGTCCTGTCCCCGCGGCCCCATGGCCTCCTGGCCCCACGGCCTGTCTCTGGGCCACCATGTCAAGGCTCCCCCCTCTCCCGCAGCACCTGCTCCCATCCGCCTCCATCCAGGATGCCCAGCAGTGGCTGCACCGCCACAGGTTCTCGCAGTTCTGCCGGCTCTTCGCCAGCTTCTCAGGTGAGCGGCTCTGGACATGCGGGACCTTGGAAATGGGGACCTCGGAACTGCGCAGCAAGGCCAGTTACCTCCCGGGACGCGCCCTCAAGGCCAGGGGCTGTGGCTTGTCCTGGGGACCCAGAGCGGTGTGGGCCACTCACTCACACTTGCTGACCTGGGCCCAGTGCTGAGCGCCGGGGTCCTGCCCGAGAAGCTCCCAGCTGAGTGCAGCTCTAAGGGAGGGTCACCTGGCACCTTACCAGCATCTGCCACACCTGCCAGGCTCCTGTCTGCCTGGGTTGGCCCCTGAGCCATGCAGGCCAGTGCACATGCGACAAGACTCCCTGGTAGCTCTCCCACCAAATGCTGCTCGTCACATGGGGTCCAGGGCCACTCATGGAAGGTGGGGGCGAAGCCCCAGGTGAGAAGGGAAAGCTGTTCTATCTCTTTAAAAGGTGTTTCAGCCTTACTGATGATTCATCAGGTGGAAGCTGGAGCTAGGAGCTATGGGTGCGAGAGTAAACTGAGCGTGAGCCATCCACCAAGCAGAGTGAGTCCAGAGGGACAGGGACAGGAGCAGGTCAGTCCAGAGGGACAGGGACAGGAGCAGGTCAGTCCAGAGGGACAGGGACAGGAGCAGGTCAGTCCAGAGGGACAGGGACAGGAGCAGGTCGGTCCAGAGGGACAGGGACAGGAGCAGGTCGGTCCAGAGGGACAGGGACAGGGACAGGAGCAGGTCAGTCCAGAGGGACAGGGACAGGAGCAGGTCGGTCCAGAGGGACAGGGACAGGGACAGGAGCAGGTCAGTCCAGAGGGACAGGGAGAAGGTCAGTCCAGAGGGACAGGGACAGGGACAGGAGCAGGTCAGTCCAGTTGGCCAGAGACCGAAGAGGAGAGTGGCTCCCTAGGACTGACCTCTGTGGCAGTGGGAAGAAAGCCCCCAGTTGTTTTCCAGCTCAGCCTTTGTCAGGATGGGGAGGGGGTGTGTGAGGAGGGCCTGACAGGGACCCTGTCCCCATGGAGTCAGTGTGGACACATAAACCAGGCGTTGCAGAGTGGTGTGACCCATCTGGGATGGGAAGGCTCAGAGGAGGGTCCTGGCCTGGCGGGGGTGCGGGGAGGGCCGGCTGTGGTCTTGAGTAGGGTGGTCAGCATAGGCCTCACTGAGAAGGGGTCTTGAGTAAAGGCTGAAACGAGGCCAGAGAGCGAGCCCCGTGGGTCATGGGGAGGGGTGGGGCTCGCTTTGCAAGCAGAGGGAAATGCCAAGGCTGCCAGGAGACACCTGCCTGGTGTGGCCATGCAGCAGGGATCCGGCTGAGGGGCTGAGGGGATGGGAAGGGGTGAGGGGTAGATGTGCTGAGGGCCCTGTGGGACACTGGAAGGACTTTGGGTTTCTTTAAAAATAAATGTTTTATTGATTTTAGAGAGAAGGGAGAGGGAGAGAGAGAAAAACATCAATTGGTTGCCTCCCGTATGCACCCCAACCAGGGATTGAACCCACAACCTGGGTATGTGCCCTGACTGGGAATCAAACCAGCGACCTTTCGGTGCATGGGATGATGCTCATCCAGCTGAGCTCCACCGGCAGGGTGGCTTCCATCCCCAGTGGGAAGGGAGCTGTTGTGCCTACAGAATTGTACCCAAAACACCGTATTAACTGTAAGAAGTCAGGACAGCGGTTCCCAGAGCCGGGGCAGTGCTGGCGCGAGGGCTGTGGGATGCTGGGCGCGCTCTGCCCCGTGTGTGTGTGTGCTGGCTGCACGGTGCGTGTGGAATGGCTGCAGCCATGAGCACGTATTCTGCCTGCAGACGAGTGTACATGGGATCCATGCCCCGCCCCCTCAGAGGTACACATGCATCATATGCCGAGAATACAGAGGCTGGGGCTGGGGGGGAGGGGGCAGGCACAGCTTCTGTAAACGCCAGTCCTGCTGCCTTTTGTGAGCATGTCGTGTAGCTTCTGACATTTTGGGGGCTGTGATCTGATGTTGTTTGGCTCTTTGCTGCTTTTTGCTCCACGGAACGTCTGGTGTCCGTGAGGATGAGGCTGGCTCCCTGTCCCCTGCCCTCTGCCCCGGTGCCAGGTCTGCGGGGTTTGGGGATGGGGCCTTTCTGTGTCCCATGTAACAGGCAGTCCCACGTGCCTGCCCAGGTGCTGACTTGCTGAAGATGTCTCGAGACGATCTGGTGCAGATCTGTGGCCCCGCAGATGGGATCCGGCTCTTCAATGCCATCAAAGGCAGGTGGGTGTCAGCGTCCAGCTGGAGGCAGGGCGGGCAGGAAGCCGACACGGCCTTGGGGCAAGTGTAGGAGGAGATGCGGTGGAGGGTGAGGGGCAGGGGCTGCGCACGCACCGGAACCCG
>NW_006300367.1:5310084-5311894 GCF_000327345.1 Myotis davidii
GCGTGGTCGGGTTCAGGCTGCCTCCTCCCGGAGGGACCGTGGGCTGGGCAGGCTGCTCAGCCTGTGAGTGGTTTCCGGGAGGACTGGAGCAGGGCTGGGTCCTGGGCACTGCCTGCCGCCACGGCAGCGCTCTGGCCATGGTGTGTTCAGGCAGCAGCCCTGGCCGTGCCATGGAGCGCTTGATCTGACAAACGGAGTTTTAAGCTTTAACTAATGAGTTGAAATCCCAATATCTACACGTGGGTAGTAGAGTGAGAGCTGGGTTTGAACCCGATCTGCCCTCAGGAGCTTTGCAGCTGGGTGAAGGCCCTGACCCCCGAGAGCCTGTTTCCTCATCAGTAGGATGGGATGGCGGTCCCTGCTCCCTCGTAAGCGGTGTGAGGATGGAAGGCGTTATGCACGTAACGTTCTAGAATGTCCCGGTGCAGTCAGCCCGAGGAAGGGTTTGCTCTGTGACCCTGCTAAATGCCTCGTTCTGGAGGTTCCTGTTCTGGGCTGAGCCCCTCAGCAGGTCGGCCTGGCTGGGATTCTGCCCCACCCCCACCACGAAAGGCATTCTGCACCCTCACGGCCGCCTTCCTTTTCTCCCCGAGTCCTTCCGGCGGCTGGGTCGCCCTGTGTTCTGGAACAATCTGCAACAACAGAGTTTGGTCTCCCCCAGCTGCTATTTATTTCCTTTCTTCCTGCCAGGAACGTGAGGCCGAAGATGACCATTTATGTCTGTCAGGAGGTGGAGCAGAGCCGGGCACCCCTGCAGCAGAAGCGGGATGGTGGTGGGGACAGCGGCCTGTGCGGTGAGCTGTGAGCCCTGCCCCCACCCCCACCCCCGGACCGGTTCTGGGTGGCCATAGAACGGAAGAAACACCAGGGCTCTCACTGAGAATGAGCCCTGATGCCCTCACTTCGGTTCTTGCAGGATAAGTTTTGCTGAACTTCATCCTGGGGTGGAAATGTTTAAGGTGGAAGGTAGCCCCCAGATATCTCTGGTTCAGCTTATTTTGTACCCCAGGAAACGGGCCCAGAGTGTGGGTGTGTCCCCCAAAGCCGCTGAGGTTCTCGTGGTCGGACTGGGAGCTGGGCCTTCTGGCTCCTGGACGGGTGGCACGTGGCTTGGTGGCTGTGGTCCCAGAAGCACGTCATCCTGTGACCCCGGCCGGAGGGTGTGGCTGCTGCATGAGGGCTCAAGAGCGCCACTGAGGGGTCCCAGAGCCCCTCGGGGCACAGGGCTTCTTGGGTGGGAGTTCGGGGCAGTGTGAGAGAGGACACAAGCTTTGAGGTCAGCCGTCCTCGAGTACCAGTGCTGGCCGTGCCGCCTGGCGGCCCCGTGTCCTGGGGCAGGTGCCGGGGCCTGTGCGTCAGCTTCCATGTGTGTGTAGAAGGAGCACAGCGCCACTGCCCTGCGGTGTGTGAGGTCCAGGGAGGTGAGCAGAGAGCTCCCGCTGTGAGCCCTGCGCGCTGAGTGCGAGCGCCTTGGCGTCCTGGGTGCTGTGTCTGCAGGAGCTGTCTGCTCTGCAGCCCCCGGCAGGGAGCATGCCGCAGCCCCTGCCGCAAGGCTGCCCGCGTGGTCGCTTATCTGCTTCTCAGGAGGAACGGTTGCTAACGTGGTTTCACTGTGGGGACAGAGGCACAGCTGACGCCCAAGGTGACCGCGTTGTAAGTGGCAGAGCCAGGATCCAAACATTGGGACCCTGGTGCTGGCTTCTGAGCCCTTAGTGTGGCCTTGATACTTCTGGTGAAGCCCCGGTGCCCCCTGCTCTCAGCGTGGTCGGCCTGCGAAGCACAGAGCCAAGTGCTGCATGCCACACACAGG
>NW_006300367.1:5312261-5317057 GCF_000327345.1 Myotis davidii
GCACGGTGCGTGATTTAACTGGTGGTAGCTTTGCTGACAGGACCCCCAAGGCTCCTAGAGGAGTGGGGACTGTCCTGGGTGGCAGAGTTAGGACTTGAACCAGGGTTGCCCAATCCAGAGCTCCTGGTTTTCCCAAACTGCCCCCCACGCTGCCCCCGAGGAGAGCCGGGCATGGCAGGAGTTCGGGGAGTGGCCAACCCTCCTGGCTCTGAGCACTCCTGGTGGCCGAGTGCAGCTGGGGCAGGGAAGCCAGGGACAGACAGTGACGGCAAAAGGAGCCAGCCTATCTTCCTTCAGCTCCTCTTTGCAGCAGTCAGATTGGTTTGGGAAGTAAAACTGGAGAAAGTGGAACAGGTTCTCTAAAAGAATGGAAATAGGAGTACAATGAGAATTCTGATGTTAAAAGGAACCTGAGGAGAGAGACTGGGAGTCAGTACTGGAGTTGGTACTGGAGGAGCAATTGGAGAAGCATTGCACAGGGACCACACTGTCCCGACGAAACCTGTTTGAGTTGTGGGAAGGTGAACCTGCCACATGGCTGGGACCTTGTGGCCTCTGCCACCCACTTCCAAAGACCCACTGTGTGTGTATGTACATGTGTGCATGCATTTGTACATATGTATGTGTGTACGTGCATGTGTACATACAGATGTGCACATATGCATACATATACGTGTGCGCACACATGTATGTGTGCGTGCTGTGTACACGTGTATGTGTGCGCTTTCATATGCATGTGTGTGTGCATGTACGTCTGTGTGTGCCTGTGCATGTTTTAAAGTTGGGTCTCTGGTCAGATGTGTTGGATCTGAGGGTTTCTTGGTTGAGTTGGGAGCTGCTGGTTGAATCCAGCTATTGTAGTTTGAGGAACTCGAAGCCTGAAGCATTAACTCACCAGGTCTCCATGGGGCCTGGCTGGCTGGGATTTGGTGCTGTCCCAACCTCAGGTCACTGACTTTCTGACTGGCTGGTGCCCCTTCTTCCCCTGGGCCCACAGTGCCCACGTGCACTGCTACTGACCGTGGAGAAGGGCGAGGACGAGACCCCTCTCTGCTGCCCAATAGCAGTTGTCTTTACATCTCTCTCTCGGCCACCTGACAGCATCAGTGACCCCTGTGGGCAGTGCAAGGAAGGAAGGGCCCAGGGCTGCCTCCTGTTCCCGCAGTGAGCACCCTGGGAGCTTGTTAGAGCTGCAGATTTCTGCAGCCTTCCTGCCTCCAGCCTCCAGCCTCCGTGGGTGTCACCGGGCCTGGGGTGGATCCGGGAGTTCCGCACTTACATGAGTCCCCTAAGAGACTGAAACAGCCAGTAGGAACCGCAGCCGGCACCTCCTGGGGTGGCCGGGAGTTCCGCACTTACATGAGTCCCCTAAGAGACTGAAACAGCCAGTAGGAACCGCAGCCGGCACCTCTTCACCTGTTGATTCCAGGGATCTGCCCACTGCAGCCCAACCCCATGGATCTGTGTGGGCAGGAGCACCGCCACGATCAAGTCATTGCTTTCCTGGGTGGGGCGGGGCGGGTCGGGGAGGGACGAGCTCCTCGGAAGCAGGCGCTTGCTCTATAGAAGCACCTCTCTCTGCCTCCTCAGTGTACCATGCCATCTTCTTGGAAGAGCTGACCACCTTGGAGTTGATTGAGAAGATCGCCAACCTGTACAGCATCTCCCCACAGCACATCCACCGAGTCTACCGGCAGGGGCCAACGGGCATCCACGTGGTGGTCAGCAACGAGGTGAGCTTGCTGCCTGCCCTGCCCTGCCCTGGAGCTTCGTGTCCCAGGGAGGAGCAGCAGGCCCTGCATCCTGTGGGGTCTGGGATGACTCTAGCCCCAAGATGGCCAACAGGTCTCACCGGCATGCCACAGGCTGCAGCGGCCGCCTGGCGTGCTGGGAGGGAGAGAGCTCTGAAGCCACAACTGAGACTGAATAGCTTTTGAGTATCCACTCCATTACCTCACCCTCGGCCAGGTGCCATGCAGGAGCTGGGAGCACAGATGGCACCCCTGCCCTCAGGGTTCTTGCAGGGAAAGGCGTCAGGAGAAGGGTGCTCACCCAGGGCAGGCGGCAGGTTCCAGTGAGAAGTGAACTGGATGCGGTTGGTGATGGGAAGGATGTGGCTCCGTACGGAGGACCCCTCTGCTGATCAGGGAAGGTGCCACAGCCCTCCGGGGCAGTCACAAGCAGCCCCTGGCAGGGGCACAGGTCTGACTCCACAGGCTGAGGAGGGCTGCTCACCGGGCTTGCTGAGGCATCGCGTTCCTGCGAGTTGTAGAATGGAGGCTGTTACGCCTGTTCTGTCCTGACCTTTCCTCTTAACACTCATGGTAAGGGTGCCAGCACTACTGGGCGCTGGCTGCTCCCACTGCTGTCCCAAGTGCACGTGCAGTGACTCATTTGATTCTTTTTAAAAAATATATATTTTATTGATTTTTTTACAGAGAGGAAGGGAGACGGATAGAGAGTTAGAAACGTTGATGAGAGAGAAACATAGATCAGCTGCCTCCTGCACACCCCCTACTGGGGATATGCCCTTGATCGGAATCGAACTTGGGACCTTTGAGTCTGCAGGCCGATGCTCTATCCACTGAGCCATACTGGTTAGGGCTGATTCTTTTTTATTTAAAAGAATCTTTATTGTTGAGAGTATTACAGCTGTCCCCCTCTTATCTCCCCATTGTCCCCCTCCACCTGGTTCCCATCCCACCCCAGGCCTTCACCACCCTATTGTCTGTGTCCATAGGTAATGCATATATGTTCTTTAATTAATCTCTCTCCTCCATCTTTCCTCTGAGATTCGTTGGTCTATTCCATGTTTCCATGCCTCTGGTTCTTTAGGACTTGCTTCAGTGGGGCCTTGGTGCTCACAGAATCTTTCCTTTGAATGTGTCACTCATGGATGTGTAGAGCTGAAATCTGGTGTGGGCTGAAGCTGTCCACTTGGTGCACGGCTCTGGAGCCTCCTGGGAGGTGCAGAGTCAGACACTGCCTGTGCCCTTTCTGGGGCCACTGGGCAGGAGCTACAGATTGATCTGCAGATGGCTGCTACTTGTGTTGGGCTTGAAAGTGCCCAGGGGAGGCCAAGCTGTGAAGCAAGGCAAGCTGTGCTAATGCCAGGCCTGGGGCCACTTATCAGAAGGTATGGGGCACACCGACATCAGCTGCTACTTGTTTGAGAGATTTTAGGAAATTCGACTCTCAACCACTGAGCCACGCCCATTTGTTTATATTTTTTATCTTCTACTTCTTTTATTCTTCTTCTTCAAGAATACCCTTCAAAATTTCATGTAATACTGATTATATGTATTTATTGCCACTTTATTTTTCATATATTTAAAAATAATTTTTTAATTGATTTCAGAGAGGAAGAAAAAGCCTGCTTTAAGCAGTTTGGGTGGGGCTGCAAATTGGGTGAGGGGAATCACCAGGGCTAAGCGAATAGTGTGAGCCAGGTTGATGGAGACTCAGATATGGCACCTACCAGTCAGCTCTGTGGCAGGGGAAGTTTCAGCATAGAAACAATGACCTCTGCCAGTACTTTTGTCTGGGAGAAAGCTGCCCCCCAGTTCTGTCCTGATGCCAGACAATTCAGTTCCTCCCTGTATGTCTATGAACACTTTCAAGCTGCTGCCCTAGCCCTGGAGTTCAGAGGGAGTGTGTAAGTCATTGTGCCAGTTATGATGTGTCTTGGTGTGGTCCCCTTTGGGTTCCTCTTGTTTGGGGTTCTCTGCGCTTCCTGGACTTGCAAGTCTATTTCTTTCACCAGGTAGGGGAAGTTTTCTGTCATTATTTCTTCAAATAGGTTTTCAATATCTTGCTCTCTCTGTTTTCCTTCTGGCACCCCCATAATTTGGATGTTGGTAGGCTTAACGTTGTCCCAGAGGCTCTGTATGTTACCTTCATGTTTTGGATTCTTTATTCCTTTTGCTCTTCTAATTGGGTGTTTTTTGCTGCCTCATATTCCAAACTGTTGATTTGATTATCCACGTTCTATGTTCTACTGTTGAAACCCTGTAAATTATTCTTTATTTGAGTTAGTGTATGCTTAATTTCTGCTCAGCCCCTGCAGACCCTGAGCCAGCTGTGGGAACTCTAAAAGCCTATGTCGAGAATTTTAGGGGAAATGGCACAGGAGTGGTTGCTGGGGACATAGAGAAAATGTGGCATTTGGAGTTGGACTGGTGTCCCCACCTGGAACGGGCTCCTAGTAGCTGAGCAACCTTGGGCAAATTTATTTAACCTCTTTGAGCCTCAGTTTCCACATCTGTAAAATGGGGATAATTATGCCTATCGAGCAGGTAAGGATAAAATGAGGAAACTGTGTTAGGTACTGGAAGATGCGAAATAAGCAGTGGATGTTGTTGTTGACGGTGCTAGGCACTTGTTATTTTGGGGAGCAACGGATGGACAGATCTTTAAATTTGACGGTGTATAAAATGTAAGGCTTTTAATGGTCTGTGTATATTTATTTCATAAATTGTCATTATTAGTAATAATCCTATACTTCAGAGCCCGTTTCATGGGTATCTCATCCTGGAGATCCATGAGGTGAGGTGAGGTGAGGTGAGGTGGTGTTCCTTCCTTTTTATTTAAAAAGCAATTCACATGCCCTGACTGGTTTGGCTCAGTGGATAGAGCGTCGGCCTGCGGACTGAGAGGTCCCAGGTTCGATTCCGGTCAAGGGCATGTACCTTGGTTGCGGGCACATCCCCAGTGGGAAGTGTGCAGGAGGCAGCTGATCGATGTTTCTCTCTCATCGATGTTTCTAACTCTCTATCTCTCTCCCTTCCTCTCTGTGA
>NW_006300367.1:5317071-5319128 GCF_000327345.1 Myotis davidii
ACCCCAAACCTGAAGCCACAAAAAGAAAGGATTAATAAACCCAACCACATAAAAATGAGTTCTGTGTAGCAACATATACCAGCAACTAATTTAAAAGCAAACTAGATAAATAAATAAATAAATAAATAAATAAAAGCAATTCATAGAGTAATCAGCCAGGCAGTGTGGAGGAGCAGAAGGCAGAAGTGAAAGGCCCTGGCTTCCCCACTCTCTTCCTGCCAGAGTTTACTTAAGTGTGATGAGGTGCTGCCAGATAGTCTTATGCCAGTGGTGGTGTGTGCCTGAGCGTGTACATGCCAGTTTCTCAAACGTGCAACCCACTGCAGCTGTACATCCCTCTGCACTTTGCTGTTTGCATCACGAGGTCAGAATTCCTTCCATGTCATTATGTTCAAATCTAATGCAGTTATTTTTTTGCCCCATTTCACAGATAAAGAAAATGAAGCCCAGAGACTCTGGCCTGAGAACTTAACTTTGGACTAGCCAGGAAGGTCAAACTGCCCTGAGCAGTGGGTTATTGTTGTGGCGTGGAAAACTTGTTACTTTGCAATTCAGAATGAATTTCTTCTGTGAAGACAGAAGCCAAGAATGTATGGAACCCTTGCAATTTCACTGGTCCCTGAAGAAAGGTCCTTCCCCAGCTTGCCCTGTGCCCCCAAGAGTAGGCAGTTAAGCAAGTGAAGCAGAGAGCAGAACTCAAATGCCACCTCAGCTAAGTAGGCCATTCTTATTCCCCGAAGTCTCCTTGCCTCTTGACCCCAAATCAATTGGAAACCTCTGGTTCTTAATTGTCCGGAGCACTGCAGGCAGTCCGGCCAGCCACCGAGCGGCCCCTGGGGTGCAAGGGCACTTAATTAAATGAGGGAGTTACTGATTAAGCCCGTGTGGTCTCTCCCTCGGGCTTTGCATGCCCAAGTGGGTGGCTGCCAAGGGACCTTGCGGGAGCAGGCCAACAGTACAGAATAAATGTGCTTCACACATCATTAGGCCCTTCAGGGTGGGGCCGGGGTCTACAGGTGGGTGGGTTTGCAGGATTTGGGGCAGTAATCCAGACAGGCAATAAAATGTGGTTGCATTTTTTAAGTTGGAAAGGGTTTTGCTGTCGTATTGGCTAGTGTGTGAGTGTGGTGTGTGTGTATTTTTAGAATTCTTTCCATTTATATAGTGGAACACAGCATGCGTATGCCAAGAGTATATGAAGTGTATGTGCACAGTTTCAAGAATAACCGAAGTACCCAGTACCTGCCCTGAGGTTAACACAGTGTTATGGAGCCCCTTTGTGAGTTCATTTCTTTTTTTTTTTTTAAATATATTTTATTGATTTTTTTTTTACAGAGAGGAAGGAAGAGGGATAGAGAGTTAGAAACATTGATGAGAGAGAAACATCAATCAGCTGCCTCTTGCACACCCCCTACTGGGGATGTGCCCATAACCAAGGTACATGCCCTTGACCAGAATCAAACCTGGGACCCTTGAGTACGCAGGCCGACGCTCTATCCACTGGGCCAAACCAGTTAGGGCTGTGAGCTCATTTCATATTCCTCTCCATCCCTCCACCTGCTGGTCTGAATTTTGTATTAATCATTCTCTTGTTCTTCCTCAATGTATTGTTGAATTTTGCCTATTTAAAAATTTCATATCCTATCTAATAAAAGAGAAACATGGTAATTAGCGTACAACCGCTACCCTTCCCATTGGCTAATCAGGGCGATATGCAAATTAACTGCCAGCCAAGATGGCGGCCCACAGCCAGGCAGCTTGAAGCTAACATGAGACTTGCTTGCTTCAGTGACGGAGGAAACCAACATTCCCCGCCTGCTTTGCTGGCCTCTGAGCTTGCAGTTTAAGAAACATTGTAACAAATATAGAAGCTAAACAAAACCCCAGAAACCAGCTTTCAGCCGGCTGGGATCTCAGAGCTGGAGTTGATACAGAGTTTCGATTATAGAACCGAAACAAACCAGATACCTGCTTTCAGGAGCGGAGGCCTAAGAGCTGGAGCCTCAAAGCTAAAGCTGGCCCAGAAAAAAAAAAAAAAAAAAGAAAAAGAAAAAAAG
>NW_006300367.1:5319321-5327715 GCF_000327345.1 Myotis davidii
ACCCTCCCGCATCCCTCCCAGGTCCCGATCATGCACTGGTGGGGTCCCTCGACCTAGCCTGTGCCCTCTCACAATCCGGGACTCCTAGAAGATGTTGGAGAGCTGGCTTCAGCCCAATACCACAGGCATAAAAGGCTAATATGCAAATTGATCAAACGACCGGCTGACCAGTTGCTATGACATTCACTGACCACCAGGGGGCAGACGCTCAATGCAGGAGCTGCCCCGTGATGGTCAGTGTGCTCCCATAGCCAACCTCCCACAGCCAGCCAACCTCCCCTGGTCCCTCCCCCTGACCGGCAAACCCCATGCACGAATTTCGTGCACCGGGCCTCTAGTAGGTGGAATAATAGCGTGTGGCGTCTGTGCCTTCCTTTTTTCCCACTTGCTGTCTTTGAGGTGTGCTGCTGGAGGTCGCTGGCACTGCAGACAGCATGGGGCCGATTGGAGTTTGGGTGCTACATTGAACGTTCCTTGGCGCTCTGTGTGTCCGGTGCTCTGTGTGTGCGCACAGTCCTCCAGTGTGTCTGCCTGGAGGGCAGATGTTCCAGGATCATGTTCACATGCCCATGGGCAGTTCTGCAAAGCACTTGTACACAGTCACACCCAGCGGTCGTGATGCCAGCTTCTGTCAGTCTACATCCTGGTTATATTTTTATCATTGAAACAGCCCTATTTTACAGATAGAACATGAGACAGGAAGAAACTTGTCCAAAATCACAAGGTAGTTTATGAAAATGGGAACTCCCGAGAGGTGGCTGGTGAGGAATCTTCAATTCCTGCCGCATTTTGAGATGCAGGGAGTGGTGCTCTGTTTAGACAGGGGTGGGCAAAGGTAGGCTTACACCTGTTCGTATTGTCCATCTAAGAAACGTCCAAACCTATAAGATTTTTTTATGAGTTTATTTGAGCCAAACTGACGACAATTGCCAGGAAGCAAAATCTCAACAGTTTGAGAGAATGGCAGTTTTGCACGTTATTTTATTATATTTTTTTATGGTTGTCTCCCTCCTTGCCCCAGTCTTTTTAAAAATACACTTTATATTTTTAGAGTAGTTTTAGGTTTATAGAAAAATTATGCAGAAAGTGCAGAGAGTTCCCATATCCGCCCCCCCCCCCCCACCTCCCCAACACATGCACAAGTTCTTCTATCATTCGTGTGGCACATTTGTTATAATTGATGAGGCAATATTGGTATATTATTAACTAAAGTCCCTAGTTTACATTAGATTTCACTCTTGCTGCTGTACAGTTCACTGGGTTTTGACAAATGCATGATGTCATTACACTCATGTACAATCACTTCACTGCCCCCAAAAGTGCCCTGTGTTCTACCTCTTCATCCCTCTTCCCCTCTCCTCGTCCGTTGAAACTCAGGCAATTATTGATAATTTTACTATCTAGATCAGGGGTGGGCAAACTTTTTGACTCGAGGGCCACAATGGGTTCTTGAACTGGACTGGAGGGCCGGAACAAAAGCATGGATGGAGTGTTTGTGTGAACTAATATAAATTCAAAGTAAACATCATTACATAAAAGGGTACGGTCTTTTTTTTTTTTTAGTTTTATTCATTTCAAACGGGCCGGATCCAGCCCTCGGGCCGTAGTTTGCCCACGGCTGATATAGATAGTTCTGCCTTTTTCAGAATGTTACATGGTTAGCATCACATAGTAAGTAGTCTTTTCAGACTGGTTTCTGACACTTAACAATGGGCATTTAAGGTTCCCCTATGTCTTTTCATGGCTTGATAGTTCATTTCTTTTTATTGTAGAATAATGCTCCCCTTTATGGATATACCAGTTTGTTTATACATGTACCTATCAGGACATCTGATTTGCTTCCTGTTTTTGTTTTGAAGCCTTTATTGTTGAGTGTATTACAGGTGTCCCCCCTCTTTTTCCCCCCAGTGCCTCCCTCCACCCAGTTCCTGCCCCGCCCCAGGCCTTCACCACCCTATTGTCTGTGTCATAGGTAATGCATATATGCATAGAACATTTTTGGTTATTCTCTTCCCATCCCGTTTTCTCCCTTCCCTCTGAAACTCGTCAGTCTGTTCCATGTTTCCATGTCTCTGTTCTATTTTATTCATCAGTTTATTTTGTTCATTAACTTTCTTGTTTGTTTATTTTGATTTAGATTCAGTTGTTGATACGTATTTATTGCCACTTCATTGTTCATATTTTTTTATCTCTCCTCCTTCTTCCTTCTTTCCCCTTTCTTCTTTCTTGTGTCTTCCTCTTCTAAAGAATGCTGTTTAACATTTCACGTTATACTGGTTTGGTGGTGATGAACTCCTTTAGCTTTTTCTTGTCTTTGAAACTCTGTCTGACCTTCAATTCTAAATGATAGCTTTGCTGGGTAGATTAATTTTGGTTGTAGGTCCTTCCTATTCATCATTTTGAATATTTCTTGCCACTCCCTTCTGGCCTGCAAACTTTCTGTTGAGAAATCAACTGACAGTTGTATGGGCACCCCCTTGTAGGTAACTAATTGCTTTTCTCTTGCTGCTTTTAAGATTGTTTCTGTCTTTAACCTTGGCATTTTAATTATGATGTGTCTGGGTGTGAGTCTCTTTGGGTTCCTTTTGTTTTGGGTTCTCTGTGCTTCTTGGACTTGTAAGTCTATTTCCTTCACCAGGTAGGGAAGTTTTCTGTCATTATTTCTTCAAATAAGTTTTCAATATCTTGCTCTATCTCTTCTGGCATCCCCATTATGCTAATATTGTTATGCTTGACATTGTCCCAGAGGCTCCTTATACTATTTTCATATTTTTGGATTCTTTATTCTTTTTGCTCTTCTGATTGCTGTTTTTTCCTTTCTCTTATTCATTGATTTGATTCTCAGAATCCTCAACTACTGCATCCCTGTAAATCAGGGGTCCTCAAACTTTTTAAACAGAGAGCCAGTTCACTGTCCCTCAGACCGTTGGAGGGCCAGACTATAGTTTAAAAAAAACTATGAACAAATTCCTATGCACACTGCACATATCTTATTTTGAAGTAAAAAAACAAAACGGGAACGAATACAATATTTGTATTTGCATGTGGCCTGCAGGCCATAGTTTGAGGACCCCTGCTGTAAATTATTCTTTATTTTAGTTAATGTATGCTGAATTTCTCACTTGTCCTTTTTCATGTCTTTGAAATTCTCAGTAAGTCCCTTGAAGCGCCCATTAATTCCCTTGAAGCTCTCATTAAGATCCTTGAACAACCTTATAACCATGGTTTTGAACTCTGTATCCAGTAGTTTGCTTGCTTCCATTTCTTTCGTTTGTGACATGTTTCTTAGTCTCCACATTTTGGCTGCTTCCCTGTGTTTGTTTCTATGTATTAGGTAGAGCTGCTGTGTCTCCTGGAATTGGTAGAGTGACCTTGTGGAGTAGGTGTTCTGTAGGCCCCAGTGGCTCAACCTCCCCAGTCTTCTCAGCTGGGCACTCTAGGTGTGCCCCTGTGTGGGCTGTGTACACTGTCTTGTAGTTGAGCTTTGATTGCTGTTGGTGTCACTGGAAGTACTTGACACCCACACCAATTGGCTGTAAGGACCAGTAGCAACTACAGTGGAAGAGCTGCTGTGCAAGAGACACCTCTATGGAGCGGGACTTGCTTCAGCGGGGCTTTGGTGTGTGCATTGTGTCTTCCCCTTGAGTGTGTCACTTGTGAATGTGTAGAGTTGTGATCTGCTATGGTCTGAAGCTGTCCATTTGGTGCACTGGCTCTGAGGCCTCCCAGGAGTTGCAAAGTCAGCCACTGCCTGGGGCAGGAACTGCAGAGAGATCTGCAGATGGCTACTACTTGTGTTGGGCTTGGAAGTGATCAAGTGCACCCAACTGTGAAGCAAGGCAGGCTGGTGCTAGTGCTGGGTCTTAATTCTCTTATTGATGTCAGCTGCTTCTTGTTTAAGAGATTTTAGGAAAGTCTGAAGCCTGAACCTGGACAGGCCATATATATGGAAAAGCCAATGCAAACAGCATCAGTGGGGCTGCAAATTGGATGGGGTGTGGTCTCAGGGAATCATCAGGATGGAGCAAACAGTGTGAGCCAAGCTTATGGAAATTTTCCCTGTGAGCCAAAATGATGGCTGTCAGTCAGCTCTGGGATAGGGGAGGTCCCAGCACAGGAACAATGACCCTCATGAGTGCCCCCATCTGGAAGAAAGCCACCCCCAGGTTCTTGCCCCGACACCAGACAATCCAGTTCCTTCCCTAATGTCTTGCGTTCCTTTCAAGCCGCCACTCCAGTGTTGGAGCCCAGAGGGATGGAGTTTGGGTAAGTCCATGTGCTGGCCCTTCAAGAAGAACTCCCTGGCACTCCAACCGCCTCCATATCACTCAGCCACAATCCCCACTGGGTTTTACAGCCTGAAGTTATGGGGACTGCTCTTCCCAGCACTGGAACTCTGGGCTGGGGGGCTGATGTGTGGCTGGGACCCCTTGCTCCTCACAGGAGGCCTCCATAGCCATGATATCTCTCCCAGTTAGAAAAACGCTACACATGGGTGTTGGCCCAGCCCTTTCTGTGCCTCCGTGCTTCCATCCCTCCTCTCAGTCTCGATGTGCTTTCTTTTTTATGTCTCTAGTTGTAGGGCTGCCCTTCAGCCAGCTTTCAGGCTGTTCTGAATGATGGTGTTCTGTATTTTAATTGTAATTTCGATGTGGTTTTGGGAGGTGGTGAGTGCTGGCCTTTACCTACGCTGCCATCTTGGTCCTCCTCTGCACCTTCATTTTATACATTACAGTCAAAGGAGAAGGTGTAAGAGGGTTACATGAAGTTCATTGGTGATCGATTAGGGAGGCGGGAGAAGCCAAAGCAGAGAAATCTCTGGGATTGGGTGAAACGTAAAAGGAATATACACTTCTTTTACATTGGTGGGTATAAGGTAATGAACAGTCAGCAACTAACACAACAACAACAATGAAGGGATCGGTGGTCTGCTCTGGGGAGGCTGTGCTTTGAGGGCCCCGGAAAAGAGGAAATCACATTGACATTCCAAAGGCATGTTATCGGGTATGTTATCCTAGATGCAAAACTAGATAGCAGACAGGCTCAGGTAAGGTGAAGGCTGGCCTTTGTCAGGGAGCAGTGCCAGCCTAGGGCATGATGCCCGCCATGACCTCTTGCAGTTGGGAAGTTTTCATTCAGACCGTCCTCTGCGGTCACTTCAGGTCTGAGTCTGTAAGACCTCACGCAGGCCTCCCCTAGCTTGTCAGGTTAGCAGGGGGCTCCTTTTTCATTCACATTATGGAAAAAGACATGCAGGTTATGATTACTACAGTAGCTTTATTAACTACTAGAGGACTGGTGCACGATCAGGGCTGGGGAGGGACGCGGGAGGTTGGCCAGCTGGGGAGGGACCGTGGGAGGGCTCCAGGGCGTGTCCAGCCCATCTCACTAAGTCCTGATCAGCTGGACCTCAGCAGCAAGCTAACCTACCGGTCAGAGTGCCTGCCCCCTGGTGGTCAGTGCACGTCATAGCGAGTGGTTGAGTGGCCTTAGCATATCGTTAGCATATTAGACTTTTATTATATAGGACTGAGGCCCGATGCACGAAAATTCGTGCACGAGTAGGCCTTCTTTCCCCTGGCTGCTGACCCCGGCTTCATCAGGAAGGATATCTGGAATGACGTCCGGTCTCATTAGCATATTACCCTTTATTATTATAGATGTGTTTCACGTACTCAAAACTGTGAACCTACTGTTTGTTGCCCACTCCTGTGCTTGGCCCTCCTAGGACTCACAATCAGAACCTGCTAATTACCCAGGTCGTTAAAGCACACATTTTTTTCATCTTTTGCTACTATATACATACAGGCTCCTGTATTGTGTCTGTGATAGGGGCTGGGAGACCCCGTAACTGGGAAACAGCAAAACGAAAGCAAGCAAAAATGTAGTCCAGACTCTGGGCTCCTACCCCTGAGACTTTCCTATTGAGCTCATGGTTGAAGGACATGGTCTCTCTCTTGCCTTTCAGATGGTGCAGAATTTCCAGGATGAATCCTGTTTTGTCCTCAGCACCTTAAAAGGTAAAGCCCCCACCAGCTGTTTTCGCTTAGTTGAAGTATGATGGCTGCACCCCCAGGGTAACATGCTGAGAGTGGGGCTGCCTGCGCACTGTACCCTCTAGAGGATGTTACCTGGGGGCGGCCTCGGGGAAGGAGAAGCACAAACTTCCCGTGAAGCCTGGCCTGGTGGGTGAGGATCAGGGAGACTGGTCCCAGAGTCCCTTCTGAAAGGGAAGTCCTGGCCAGACGTGTGTTCCCCACAGACTCAGTGTCAGGTGGACAGAGATGCGTTTGAGTTTTTTGAAACCTCGGACTCTAGGAAAAGTGAGCATGGAATACGGCAGCTGGGTCTGGTGGGTTGGGGACGTGGGAGACGGGGTATGAAGGGCCCTCCTGAGGAAGGAGTCGAGCTCGTGGGCCAGGAGCAGGAAAGGCAGTGAGTGTGTGAGTCCGTCAGAATGATGCTGCTTCGTGACGGCCCTGAGGCTGTTCACCTGAGAAACTGTGTGCAGAGCCTCCTTGGATGTGGGTCCTTTGGTCCTTGGGCCAGAGCTGAGGTGGGAAGGCCCGTTGTCAGACGGGAAGGCATGTGTGGAGGTATCTGCTTTTGTCAGTGCAGCCTGATTTTGTGGTCTCGCCAACATTCGTGATGGGGCTGCTGTGGCGCCCTATTCCATGCCTCCCATGACTCCCCCATGCCACGGCGCCGTGCCTTTCTTCCTGAAAAATGCCCAGTGTTTCCCTCTTGCAGCGGAAAGCAGCGATGGCTACCACATCATCCTGAAATGTGGCCTCTGAGCAGCACAGAGCGGCAGCTGCCTCCACCTCCCCGCCCCATCGACCCCCTTGGATGTAGGAATTCACCATCGGAAGCTGCAGCCTCCCTGGCCCGCTTGCAGCTAGAAGGGACCTTGCTGATCTAAGAAAGCTGCACACTGGCAGCCAGCAGAAACCCACGCAGACCTCTGCATGCAGATCCCACCAGCAGAAACCCGCGCAGACCTCTGCATGCAGATCCCACCAGCAGAAACCCGCGCAGACCTCTGCATGCAGATCCCACCAGCAGAAACCCGCGCAGACCTCTGCATGCAGATCCCACCAGCAGAAACCCACGCAGACCTCTGCATGCAGATCCCACCAGCAGAAACCCACGCAGACCTCTGCATGCAGATCCCACCAGCAGAAACCCGCGCAGACCTCTGCATGCAGATCCCCCGGCTCCTCTCTCCCTTGCTCTTGGCCTCCAGCTTTTGAATGGTTCCTTGGTCCTTTCTCCATGCCTGCCTCTCTAAAGAGGCCGACAGTAGTGAGGGCGTCCGGTCTGAAAGGCCTTGCTGTCCTAGTTGGAGGCAAGTTCATGGCTGTCTTGTTGCCAATGTGCTGGTTCCTTCTGACCACTCCCCTGCCTCCAGGCAAAGCTCTGCCCCAACCTTCGCCTTCTTCTCTGGTAACTGGCTCCATGGCCAGGACTGCTGACCAGATGGGGGCGATTTGCCACCATCATCTGTCTTCGTGTTCATTTCCGTTCTCGATGGTCCTGGTGAGCGTCTGTCTGTCCTGCTCTTGGGTGGATTGATGGGAGTGGGGTTTACTCCGTGCCTTCTTTCACGTTACCTTGTTCCTAAGGATCTGCTACTACAAAGCCCTGGGATGGGGCACCTCTCCGCGTAGGTGGGCGGACACCACGCATGTGTGTGGGACCTGCCACACAGACCAAGGCCCGGGAGGGTGGGGAGTGGGTGGAAAGGCTATTTTTAGGCTCATTCTCACGAGCGTAAAAGGGATGAGAACAAAATAACTCCTGTTGAGTTCCTGTGGTGTGTGATGTTATTTCTCAGCAGTCGTGGGTGAGGAGGACTAGGACGGTGGTTGGCAAACTGTGGCTCAGCAACCCGCGGCTCGCGAGCCACATGCGGCTCTTTGGCCCCGCCAGTGTGGCTTTTCCACAAAATACCGACTTCTGCACATGGGCCACGAAGTTTCAATCGCACCGTACGTACGTGCCCACACGTGGTATTTTGTGGAAGAGCCACACTGAAGGGGCCAGAGAGCCGCAGTTTGCCGAACACGGGACTAGGACATGATCATCCCATTGTGTGATCAGGTGACCTTGGCCGTCACAATACCTAGCCCTCTTGAGTGCCTCACCAATCCCATTTAGAGAAGACTCGGCTACCTGCTGCCAAACCTGGCATGTTCCCTAAGGATATCGTTTTCTGTGAGGGCCCCTCACAGGAAATGCTGATCTTTTTCATTTGTAGGGGATGTGGTTAGAGCGTTTTCCCCGCGCTGCTGTGATCGGATCACCTTTCTTAGTGGTGTTGGAGGAAATTTGAATATCAGTAACTGGTGCGCTAAGGAATTCCTCTTTGTCTTGCCTCTGTTTCCTGGGATC
>NW_006300367.1:5328062-5331314 GCF_000327345.1 Myotis davidii
GTCTACTTTTTATCGAGCTTCGCCTATTTGGGGCATTTGATATGTAGACGGAATCAGACAATATGTGGTCTTTTGTGACTAGCTTCTTCGACTTAGCATATTGCTTTCTAGGGTCATCCATACTGAACGTCATCAGTACTTTAGTCCTTTTTTTAGCTGAGTCATAGTTCATCCAGTGGATAGACTGCATTTTGTTATCCATTTATCCCTTGATGGACGTTTGAGTTGTTTCCACTTTTTGGCTGTTATGAAAAATGCAGCTATAAACATACCTGTACAAGTTTTATGTACACACACGTTTTTATTTTTCTTGGGAATATACATCGGAGTTGAGTTGCTGGGCAATGTAGTAACTATGTTTAGCTCTTTGAGTAACTGCTGGACTGTTTTCCAGAGCAGCTCAGCGTTTTCCCGTCAGCGGTGGGTGAGGGCTCTGCTTTCTCCACACACTTGCTATCGCCTGTGTCTTTTTGATGAGAGCATCCTAGTGGGTGTGAAGTGATCTCATTGTGGTTTTGATTTCATTTCCCTGATGGCTAATGATGTTGAGCATTTTTTTTTCATGTGCTTGTTGGCTATTTGTATATCTTCTTTGGAGAAATGTTTATCCTTTGCCCGTTTTTAATTGGCTTATTTGTCTTTTTATTATTGAGTTATGTGAGTGCTTTGCATATTCTAGATACAGGTCCTTTATCAGATATATGATGTGGAAAATTTTCTCCCATCCTGTGGGTTGTCTTCACTTCCTTGATGTTGTTCTTTCAATTTGATGAAATGCAAGACTACCCATTTTTTCTTTTCTTTTTTAAAAAATTGATTTTAAAGAGAAAAGAATGGAGAGAGAGAGAGAGAGAGAGAGAGAGAGAGAGAGGAACAGTGATTTGTTGCTCCACTTATTTATGCATTTATTGGTTGTATCTTGTATGCGCCTGATCGGGGACTGAGCCTGCAACCTTGGCCTGTCAGTACAGCCTGCCCGGCCAGGCCTATCCATTTGTTGTTTCATTGTTTGTGCTTTTGGTGTCAAATTTAAGAAACCATTGCCTAACCCCCCAAGGTCAAGTAGATTTATGTTTATATTTCCTTATAAGAAGTCTTATTGTTTAGTTTTCACAATGATCTTTGATTCATTTTGAGCTAGTTTTTGTGCAGGTGTAGCTAGTTTTGGTGCACTTCACAGATGTTACATTTTTTTTAATCAGAAGATTTTTTTTAAAAAAATGTATTTTATTGATTTTTTACAGAGAGAAAGGGAGAGGGATAGTTAGAAACATCGATGAAAGAGAAACATCGATCAGCTGCCTCCTGCACACTCCCTACTGGGGATGTGCCCGCAACCAAGGTACATGCCCTTGACCGGAATCGAACCTGGGACCCTTGAGTCCGCAGGCTGACGCTCTATCCACTGAGCCAAACCGGTTAGGGCAGATGTTACATTTTTTACAAATTGAAGGCCCTCCGCCAGCAAAACTCCTATGACTTGCTTTCTTGTGGTACCAGCTTTCTTGCAGTGGCCTGCAGCCGAACCCACAGTGCCTCCGAGGGATGCCTGCGGACGGCGTGGGGTGGGGGCCTACCTTTGTTCTTTTGCGTGTGGCTGTCCCATTGTCCGGCACCAGTTGTAGAAAAGGCTGCTAGAATTCCCGGGACTCATTGCCATGGCGCCCTTGCTAAGGCCCCTGGCTCGCACCTGATCCTTTTTTTTTTTTTTTAAAGGATGTGAGGTTGTCATTGGAAAGCTCACCTTTTCTCTTTTGCAGCTGGCTTTGTGTTCTCTTTCTGCTGTCTCCCCCTTGTCCTGTCAGCAACACTGGGTCAGATCAGTGTCTGATGGTCTGTAGTCTTTCTTGGAGCATGTTCTAACATTGCACACTGTTCCCCAGGAAAGGTCAGTGAGGAAACTGAGTCACATAGAAGTGGAATAACTTGCCTACGTTTACACGGAACCAGACTAGACCTTTGGTCTTCTGACTTCCAGCCGTTCAAGGTGGCGTCAGCCACTGCCTGAGTGGTGTTCCTACCCAGGCCAAGCGACGGCAGGCTAAAATTTAATTCTAAAAGATGGCAGGCTAATATTTTTTATTTCTTAATTCCAAAGGAAGGCCTAATAAAGATCTATTACCTTAAGTGTGCTGTTAGTAGAATCTTTCATTCTGTGAAGTGCCCACTGCTGTCTGTGCTCCTAATGGTTATAGTTAAATCTCGTGGCTCACAAACAAGTAGGAAATAAGAAATACCAAAAAGAATATGCATAGTGACGTCGCATCGGACGCTTTAGCCACCTCATTCAGCAGCTTGTCCCTTCCATCCGTCAGATGAGCCAAAGCTGTCGGTTTTATTTTTATTTTATGAAGTAAAAACGCTTGGGCGCTGTCTTTCCTGTGAGCTCCGGGCTAGCCCTGGGCCTGCTGGGCGGAGCCTCCCAGGGCCCCACGCGTCCCAGGCAGAGGCTCCTGCTGGGCAGGGGCAGTTTTGAAAGGTGACCCCCGAGGGAGAAAGAGTCCTGGCCACTAACTCGAACCCAGATCCCAAGCCGCGCTCTTGACTCTCAGGCCGTGGCTTCTGAGGATTGAGCAAGTCTCTGTTTGTGAGGCTGTTTCCCAGGTTGCACCTTAAAGACGCAGAGGTGTTCGCGGGGGAGCGGCAGGGTTTGCTGGGCGAAGGGGCTTTGTGCCCTTGGGAAAAGCAGGACGGCGGGAAGCTGAAGTCCAGGCTTGGGGTCCTACGCAAAGGGCAGGCATTGCCCTGGCGACCCGCCAGGCCGCCTCGGCCCCTGGGGAAGAGCCGTTGCTCTAGGTTCGGGGCTTCACGGGGGGAGATTGGAGCGGGCTGAGTGTGTGTGTCACAGTGTCCAGTCCAGGTGGCTTCAGGCCGGCCTGTCACCGAAGGTCAGAAAATCATTAACGAGTTGGTGGAAAACATGGAAAAGCCTCTTTGCTGCTGACATGGAGCAGAGGGAGGAAGAACGAGTCTCCGAGGAGGTGGGAAAGCAGCTGACGAGGGGATGGGTGAGGTGGAGAGAGGTGGAAAGGACAGGGGACCAAGTCAGGGGTCCTAGGCCCCACACCGCCCACCTTCTATGAGTCTCTGCCTCTCTGGGTCTCAGTGTGCACCCCTTAAAATGAGGGCTCAGTCACGTGACTGGAGGGGCAGTGGGCCTCTTCCGTCTTCCCTCCCTCGGAGTCGCATCGCGAGCAGGTGGTGGGTGGGCGCGGCCTTCTGCTGTACACGGCCCCTGCCCCTGCTCCGCTC
>NW_006300367.1:5331514-5338282 GCF_000327345.1 Myotis davidii
GGCACTGGTCTCGGTCGAGCCTGTGAGAATCAGCCTGGCTTATGAGTGGGCCGGCCCCTGCAGCACGTGGAGTGGCCAGAGCAGGGCAGGGCCGGCTGCTCGGCAGCTCCGGTCCAGGGTTCTGCAGGCAGCGCACCGCTCTCCCCGCTCCGTGTCGGGCATGAGTGACCCTCGGCATGGCTGGCTGGTTGCTGCTGCTCCTTTGAATCTCAGGTGGCATTCCTGGTGTGGGCTCTCCCTGAAGCTGGTTAAGGTAAAGTTGCCCGACCTGGGGGAGTCCACACCCCAGTCGAGCTTTCCTAGCCCTGACAGGGCCCCGAGAGCAAGGCCCAGGGAGCCTGTGTCCACAAATCTGCCCGTCGGTTGTCTTCCTGGTTTCCTACTCTGGGTGTGGAGCAGTCGGGCACTGGCAGCAAATGCTTGTGCGTCCTTTCTGATCACCTCCCAGCCCCCGTCCCTTTACCCGGTGCCCAGAGGACAGGAGGGCCTTCGAGACGACCCTGGCCTGGAGATGTGGGTGTTGCTGTGATGCCCTCGGGGGGCCTGGGGCAATGAAGTGCTGGTCAGGTCACCGGGCCTCCTTCCAGGGACCTGCCAGGGGCGCCCAGGGAGCGTGCCAGGCCTCTGAGAGGCTGCCGTGGGCCTTCGTCCAGGCCCCGTGGGTGATGAGGGCGCCAGGCGGAGGAAGGCAGCAGCTCTGAGTGGTGGCTCTCCTGCCAGTGACTCAGGCTGGGCCTGCCCCCACCCCTCCATGTGGAAACCTGGAGGGGGTGCCCCCAGGAAGCAGCTCCGAGGGTGGTCACTGCCTGCGGCTCGGCCTGACAATTCAAGCAGCCAAACTGGCCCTCTCCGAGGTGGCCGTGGGAGCCCCCTCTCCGAAGGGGCCGTGGGAGCCCCCTCTCCAAAGGGGCCGTGGGAGCATCCTCACCCTTCGTCCTCAGAGCCCCAGGGCCTGGGCTGCAGGGAGCCAGCTGGGACGGGAAGCCTTTTGTCATGGAAAAGCTCTCAAACCTTCATCCAAGAGAAAGCAACCTAATTCACCCCGGCATCCAGCATTGGTCCGGGAGCCCACTCCAGGAGGTGGATCCATGGGCGCCCACCCTTCAGGGGCTGGCCTGCTGCACCCCAGCCCAGTTCTCTGCCTGGGAGTGAGCTGCTGGGTGATATGGAGCTCTCTTCAAGCCCAATTAAGTGAAATACTACCTTGCACCCCTTCAAAAATTCCATCTTCTCATTAGTAGACCTATATTACAAAAAGTACGCCATCACTAAATTTGAATTTCATTTAAGAAATGTGGAATTCACTTTCTCCTATGCTGACCTAATATTTTTTTGTCTTATGTAATTTTTTAATAGTTCTTTATTGTTGAAAGTATTACATATGTTCCCCTGTCCCCCACTGACCCCCTCAGCCCACCCCGTCCCCACTGCCCAGGCCTTCACCACCCTCTTGTCTGTGTCCATGGGTGATGCATATATTACACTGACATAATGTTGATATGCTTCTTGGCCCTTAAAGCTGAAAATATTAACTGTCTAACCCTTTACAGAAAAAGTTTGCTAACCATGAGCTAGACTTTTATTACTGTCTATCCCACTGGATTAGTTTAAAGAAAATCCAGAAAATAGGACTTTCCTTAAATAATAAAAAGTGCTTTGTTTTAATCTCTGAAGCGAGAAAAGCATTCAGCTGCAAGGCCTGGGGTCTCCCTGCACTGGGTGCCCTGCGTGGCCGCGAGCCCTCACCCTGGTGGGGTCCACCCAGCCTGGCGGGACTTGTCTGAGCCCTTCCCCCGCTTCCTGCAGGCCTGGTGCACCTGTGCATCCCGGTCTAGGTGCCAGCGGGCGTGGGTGGGCCCTGAGGGGAAGGGTCCTGTGCTGGTGTTAGCAGGTCGCCAAGCCATGCGGGGTGGTACCTCCTGACGGAGGGCTCTGGAACTTTTCCTGTTCACGGAGGGTGCAGCCGACCTTCCCTTCCAGCTGGCACCTTGGGGACCGTGGACCTCTGGCCTCTCCGGGAACCCACGATGCCTCCTCACGCGTCCTGCTGTTCTTCCTCCTACAAAGGGAACCACTGGTGGTGGCCTCCTCCTGGTGATTGAGAGGGGCTGCCTCCGCCCGTCGTCCGGAAGGGCTCATGGCCAGGTTCCCTGCTCTGCCCTTGGGGAAGCTGGAGGGAGCCAAATGCCAGCCTCGTGGGGCGACTCCCATGTGCTGCTGTCCAACTCTCGGCTGGGGCAGTGCCCCCTCCCTGGGCTCGGCCAGCCTTGGACCCTCGCTTCCCTCTTGACAGCTGGCCGGACGCGTCCAGTTCTCCATTACACCCACACCTGCAGCAGCTGAGGCTGCCGGGCCTGCCTGGCGTGGGTCCTTTCACTTGGTCCTCCCCACAGAGCTGGAGGCCCCAGGGCCTGGTTTTCCAGGGGAGGAGATCAAAGAAAAGTAGGAGCTCAGGGTCCTGCAGCTGCTGGTGGCCAAAGAGGAGGGGCCGCGGAGTCCAGATCCTCATCTAGAGGGTGTGCTTGCTGGCGGAGAGACTCCATCGTTGGGCTGGGGCTATGGTGGGGAGACGGTGGGGCTTGTTACAGGCGGAGGAGGAGAAGGGGTTGTTTTGTGTGCCTTCCCAGCCCTTCCCTGGGTGGGTAAACACTTGGTTACTGTGTTCTCTGATGTTCCTGTATTTAAAGTGATTTCTTTCTTAAAATGCAACTTCCCCACCTTTTCCCGTTGGGTGACTTTCTAAAGGCGGTGGGAGTCTCTTGGGGGTAGGCCCTGGAAAGGCCCGGCGGGAGTGGTGGTCATGGAGAGAGGTGGCATCAAGACAAGTTGTCACACAGCCGCATGTTTGTGCCTGAGACACAGTCCATGTGCACCTGTCACTTCCATCGTGCGATGAGGAGCCTGTATGTGGGATCTGTGCTCGGGTCAGAGTGCAAATAAAATCGTTCGTAAGAAACTGGCTCAGACCTCCTGACCTCCAGGCTTTTTTTTTTTAAAGGTAAAATACATAGAGCGTGAAGTTTACCATTGTGACCATTTTCAGGCATCTCAAGTATATGAGTACATGCACATTGTTCTCCGACGTCAGCACCATCCATCTTCAGAACTCACCTTCCCCGACCGGAGCTCTGTCCCCACTACGCCCTAACTGCTCGCCCTCCCCCAGCTCTCGTCTGCCTGTGAGTGTGGCACGCTGGGTGCCTCACCAAGTGGAGTCATCACAGTATTTGTCCTTTTGTGACTGGCCTCTTTCTCTTAGCAGAACGTCCTAGGGTCATCCGCAGTGATGCACATGTCGGAATCTCCTCCCTTTTTTAAGGCTGGAAGATACTCTGCTATCTCTATGCTAGTAGCGCCGTGTACACAAGTAGCTCGCTGCCACTTGGCTCAGCTGGCCACCCTGCCCGCCGCCGTGGGTAGCTCTCTGCCCCGCCCTCCTGTAGCTCTCCACCGCTGGTAGATCAGTGGTGACATTACGGCGTCCCAGCTAATTTGCATATTCCTCTATTAGATACCACATTTTATTCGCTCACGGACACTTGGGTTGCTTCTTTTGGCTACTGTGAATGATGCAGCTGTGAGCGTGGTCTACAAATCTCTGTGGGGTCTCTGCCTTCTCTTGGGTGTACACCCAGAGGTGGGGTTGCTGGGTCAGACTCTAATGCTGTTCTCCGCAGCGGCTGCCCCATTTCCATTCCCGCCAGTGATGCACAAGCGTCCGGTTTCTCCACATCCTTGCCAAGACTCAGTCTGGCTGGCTAGCTGTCTCTGTCTCCGATGGTAGCCATTCTTATGGGAGTCCTCCGGTCTTGGAAGCTTGGTCATGGGAGAGCCGTGCTGAACCCTGGGGTGGGCACATGTGCAGTGCCACCACCCCTGGCGCTTGTCATCCTCTAAGGCCGAGGCTGCAGCCTCACGAGCCACCCACGGCCTCCCTAAGCCAGCTGTGTTCTCCTGGGGACCATGGGCCTCCCTAAGCCAGCTGTGTTCTCCTGGGGACCGTGGGCCTCCCTAAGCCAGCTGTGTTCTCCTGGGGACCGTGGGCCTCCCTAAGCCAGCTGTGTTCTCCTGGGGACCGTGGGCCTCCCTAAGCCAGCTGTGTTCTCCTGGGGACCGTGGGCCTCCCTAAGCCAGCTGTGTGCTGGGGACCGTGGGCCTCCCTAAGCTAGCTGTGTTCTCCTGGGGAACGTGGGCCTCCCTAAGCCAGCTGTGTTCTCCGGGGGACCGTGGGCCTCTTGGCTCTGCTTAGAAACCGTCCTCCCAGCCCATCCGTTTCCCAGCGGCTGCCCCAGTGCCCCGCGTCAGGCAAGTGCATGTGCTGTGCCCAGGTCTCCTGTGTCTCCCGCATGGTCTCCCTGTCCTCCTGAGCCCGGTGAATCCCCCTCCCCACAGCAAGCCCAGGTCCCAGGAGAAGAGCAGAGGGTGAGGCGCCAGGTCTTAGGTTGGAATCCTGGCCCCAATGGATTTAGAGCAAGCCAACCTCCCCAACCACAGTCTTCTCACCTGTGAAGTAGGACTGCCATCTGCCTTGCCATTGTGAGGCTGCCATGGCGGTGTGCACGTGCAGCAGTGAGCTTGCCTGGGCTCTGAGCTGGGAGTGTGCATGTGCAGCAGTGAGCTTGCCTGGGCTCTGAGCTGGGAGTGTGCACATACAGCGGTGAGCTTGGCTGGGCTCAGAGCTGGGAGATAGCTCAGTGTTTTCCAGGATCCAAAAGAGAGGGACATGGAGGGTGGGGGGTGGAGGCGGGAGTGGACAGCGGGGTGTTGGGTAAGTTAACACAGTGAATCTGTTCACTGTTAAGCACACAGTAACAAGCGTTTCACAGAGCTGTGCTTCAACGACTCCCGCTCGTGTGTCCTTGAGAGATGCAGGCCCTGACCTACCAAGCTGACTTTCTGGCCCAGCGGCAGGCGGTACCCTGCAGGTGGACACAGTGACATGGGGTCTCAGACCATGGCGGGGAAGGGCGTTTGCATTTGCCCTCTAAGTGCGGGGAAAACAGCAGAGGAGGCCCTTAAACTAAGAAAGGACAAGACGGGATTGGGTCCAAAAGGGAGCTGGTTGAGGCCGCAGAGCCGCTAGGGGCTGGAGCTGGGAAGATGTGCCGCCTTTACCTGGCTTTTGCTGGGACGTGGCTGCTGGCTGCCCCACCACCTGTGTGGCCTCTGCGCAGAAGGGAACGTCCAGGAGCAGGACACCCAGCCCGAGGGTGCTCAGGGCCCCCAGCAGGGCCGGTAGCAGCTGCTCCTCTCGTCAGTCCCAGGAGAGCTGCGCGGAGGTGAGCCACTGAGGCAGGAGTGGCCACAGTGCGAGGCGATGCGGGCATGGAGCCTTCGGCGTGAATTCTGCATGACGCCCCATTTGGGCAGCAGGGATGGGGTGGCCCTCAGACTGCCTCCGGACCACCTCAAGAGTTTCTGACGCAGTAGGTCTGAGCTGGGGACTGAGAATTTGTATTTCTAGAAAGTTCCAGCTGGTGCTGATGCCGCTGGTGTAGGGACCGCACTTGGAGAACCCCGGGCTAGAAGGTGACTGCCTTGTTCCACACTCAGCTTCCATGCTGGCGCCTGGCCCAGGTGCTCCCTTCCCTGTGCCCGGCTTGCCTCACCCTCGGGCCTGCGTGCATGCCTGCGCCAGGATGCTGTGCACTTACTTACAGAGGGTAGCGTGGCCCTGTGGGCAGCCAGCCAGGGCCGCGAGGTAGTGCCGGTGTGGGGGTCACTCGAGGGGAGCCTTGTAGCCCTGCCGAGAGCCATGTGGCCATGTGTCGGGGCCTCACCACCCTGAGGGGTGGGGCCACAGCTGTGCTGGCCTCCTACCCTCCTTCAGGGGAAGCTTCCTAAGAGCAGGCGTGGAGGCCACCAGCTGTCGGTCCTCACTGCCAGGCCTGGCAAGTCCGCTGCAGCGGCTCCCAGGGACTGGGACAGTCCACGTGGAAGTCTCCAGTGGGGGTGGAGGGGGCTGTCTGGCCTCCATCCTGCAGGCTGGGAAGATGTCAGACACGACAGCCTCTGGGAGCTGAGGGCCAGCAAAGCAGTCGGGAGGGAGGAGGGTGTGTGGGCTGCTCTCCCGCTGAGCACAATGACTGGAGAGTTGGTTCCCATGTCCTTCCCTGGCCAGAGCGATGTGCACTCCCCAGGGCCTGGCCCGCCCTCCCCTGGCCCTTCCTTTGGGAAGCAGATGCTGGGGCTCCCGTGCCCAGGCACAGACGGACAGGCACTGATGGACACAGGCACCGAGGGACACAGGCACCGACGGACACAGGCACCGACGGACACAGGCACAGATGGACACAGGCACCGACGGACACAGGCACCGACGGACACAGGCAGCGAGGCTCCGTTTCCAGAGGGTTCTTGGGTCTGCCAGGGGCCGTGCCAGGACCAGACAGCCCCCACCCAAGCCCCCCGGGCGACGGACACGCACCGACGGACACAGGCAGCGAGGCTCCGTTTCCAGAGGGTTCTTGGGTCTGCCAGGGGCCGTGCCAGGACCAGACAGCCCCAGCCCAAGCCCCCAGGTGAACACAATTCCCAAGGAAGGCTGTGCCCTCCCTCAGAACTCCCCTCCCCTCTCTTGCTGGAGGCTTCGGAGCTCTGCTGGGTTGAACATTAACCTGCCTTGATCGGGCCATCAATATTTAAACTCAATGACAAAGGAAAGGAGCTATCTGGAGAGAGGTTATTGGGCAAGAGGAGCTATTGGGATGCCTGATACTCTGAAAAGTGGAGATGGTGTGGGAGAAGGGGCTGGCCCCACACATCAGA